>NC_064284.1:42646038-42984033 GCF_019186545.1 Solanum stenotomum | reverse complement strand
TTTGCTATTTTCGAATTTTGATACGATTATTCTAAAATTCGGGTTAGACTCATTTCCCACTCAATTTGACCCCCTGAATAAGAATATGAAGTCGAATTTCCGAAATGATGCACGGATTTTGAGATATATGGAAATTACAATTTTAGGTGTTTTCGAAGCACATTTTCGGGCATTTTTGGGGTCGTTTCAAATGTCCTTGCCTTGCTCTTTTGCCTTCATTGCTGCAAATTAGCATTTAAACATCAATTTAGAGCATAAGATATGCATTGAGAACACTAAAACTATGAATATTAAGCCCTAAATGAGGCGAAATCCCCGACTCATCATTCATCAAACCTCACACTTGCGTAGAGTATTGATGGGTCAAAAAAGGGAAAAATCTTATAAAATATAAGCTTCTTTATCAGTATTCTTGAAGTCTTGAAATTCAGCCAAGTTTGCAAGTTGAAGTCTTTAAATTCTTCAAGTATGCAAGTTGAAGTCTTCCAATCCTTCAAGTCTGCAAGTTGAAGTCTTCAAATCCTCCAAGTACGCAAGTTAAAGTTTTCAAATCCTTGAAGTTTTCAAGAGTATACAAGTTGAAGTCTTCAAATCCTCCAAATATGCAAGATGAAGTTTGCATATTCTTCAAGTTTACAAGTTGAAGTTTTCAAAATCCTCCAAATATGCAAGTTGATGTGTTCAAATTCTTCAAGTTTGTAAGTTAAAGTCTTCAAATCCTCCAAGTTATCAATTGAAAAGAAAATATTAGAAGAAATTAATCATATAAAAGTCATTAATAATTTTGTATCACATAAATCTAGAAGAATAGATTATTTTACAAAAACTTTTTAAAAAAATTTAAGACCTCTATTGACTTTTTCTTTAGGCTACTAATGTGCTTGAGCCGCCCTATGTAGATTCTTTCTATGTTATAAAATTACTACTGTTATTTTTAATCTAATACTATTAATTATGATATATATAAAATTTGATTTGGTATCTAATACTATTTAGAAATGGCTACACCCCCCCCCCCCATAAGCGCCAAAGATCGGTGATGTTGTCATGGTAAGTGTGGGAAGTCGCTAGTGTACTCGATGATTGAATGACCTATCGACTTGCATCGATTTTTGGTACCGCCATACAAAGGTTCGAATCCTTTTTACTCCACATTTTGAACTCCCGATCGAATTTGTCAAGAACGAATTTCCCCTTTCCTAAGATCCTGGATGTGGTACTGACACATCCTATGTTTGTCAACATGTCTACTTATATGTCAAGGATAGTTAGAATATTTTTTTTTTGTTCTAAGTTTTTTGTATTTTGCTATTTTATGGAAAATAATGTAAAAAGTATTATAAATAATAATAATCAAGAAAACTTAAAATATCTTAAAACATATAAAGAAAATTGGTTTACTCTAAAAATTCTACCTATGACACATAATTTGAGATAAACGGAGTAACATATTTATCTAAAAATTACATAAAATGTACTATAAATTACAATAATTAACTACTTTAAATATCTAAAAACTTTTTAAAAAATGTGAGTGACTTTTGAAATTTCATTTGTATCACATAAACTGGGAGGGAGTAGGGCTGTGAAAAAATCGAACCGAAAAAAATGTTATTGGATTATTTCTATTTGTACGGGTTTTAATGGTTTTATAAAAAAATCATCGGGTTATCGATTTGATATTAGTTTTTAATATTGGGTTACTGAGTAAATCGATAACACATTAAGACTATAGTAATTTACTACTTTTACATGAACATAAATATTAAATATTAATCTCATTACCTTAATAGTTACTGTATGTGCCATTTAGTCTTCAATTCACACTTCACAGTGTCTTTGAGTTCACAAATTCTCATTATACAAAATGTCAAAGCCTAAAGTAAGAATCGTATTCCTCTTAATTTCTCTTTGTGTTACACTTGTATAGTTCTTTTCATCTTAGTTATTATTGTTTCTATTTTATGAACATTTATAAAGTTACACTATTGTCTTATTGCGTCAAATTTGTTAGAGAAGTCATATATTTATTTTATAAGCATTTTCTTATTAGTTAAACCAAAAATTAAACCGTTAAAGACTAAAACGATAAACCAAAAACCCATAAAACATATCTTATTGATTTGATTATTGATTTAGCATATTTAAAAACTCAAAGTCGAGCTGAAGGATGCACACCCCTAGGATAGAGTAACATATATTATGTGAAAAAATTATGTTCAAAACATACTATAAATCATTATAATTAACAATTTAAGATATTTTTTTAAAAAAAAGCATATGATTTTTTATGGACTCTCGAAATTCGTCTGTGGCACATAAATTGTTACAAATGAAGTAATATATATTCGGTGAAAATTAATTTGAAATAGTAAAAAAAATCATACTAATTAACAACTTAAAATACTTTTAAAAACATATAATTTTTTTTTGATTAAATCTAAGCTTTATCTGAGTCACATAAATTTAAATAAAAAAATAATACTCCCTCAGCTTCAAAATAATTGAATTATTGAGACTTTTTCATATTTCAAATTAACTTAATTATTGAATCTTCAAGACTACTTTTAAAATATTCTCTCATTTTTTTTTCTTTCTTTTGGATTTTCTATGTGATGAGTTTAAGAAATTTAATTATTTTAAATTATTCTAAAGATAAATTTAACAATAACTAATAAGTGAAAAACAGAAAAATAATATTTAAATTATGTCCAATTTTTTTTTATCTTAAAAAGATGTGGAACATCTTCAACAATTCAATGAATCTATGTCCTAAACTTTTATTTCTTAAATATGTATGAAATAACTTGAACAATTCAATTATTTTGAAATGAAAATAACATATAGTAAACACGTGCCGCACGAAGGGTGTATGTAGTAGATTATATATTTTGGAAAAATCTTTTTGGCCAGAAACTTTGTCCAGAATAATATTTTATCTATGTTATTTTACTTTTTAAAAATATTTTTATCCTTTTAACTTTAATACATTTTAACTAAAAAATAAAAACAATATCAATTTATTTTAAAATTAAAAAAATATTATAATTTTTTTAATTTTCTAACCATTTAGCACCTCTCATATATTTTATGGTGGTCCATATTGATGAGCGAGGGGGAGGTAGATGATGCATTTATTGTGCGGCATGGTGTCCATTTTTTTTTTTTTACCGAAGTATGTACACCAGACCCCACCAATCCATCACTCTCTTCAACTGACCCCACACTCTCTCTATCTAACAAAATACTAATCAAAATTAATAATCTTGAGACGAGAACAAAAACGAAAACAGTTGAGCAAAGAATTAATGGAAAATGAACGTACAAAAAAAAGAAGAGACAATTCATAGAAAAATGAGAAATTGAAAAAAACAGCAGCAACGCGTTTTCTCTCGTCTCTCTTTTAAGTCTTCTTCTCTCTCCTCTTCTTGACTCTCTCTCTCTCTTTTCACAACCAAGCAGCCCCAAAAACTAGGGTTAGGGCTAGGGTTTTTGAGTTTCAAAACCCCATTTCTGCTTCCTATAATCTTCACATACAAGGGGAATTTGGGTCTGTATTTTTTTTTGCATTTTTGAGGACCCTTTTGGGGTTTTACTAATGGGTCGTTGTTGTTTTGTCATCAAATGGTACTATCATGACATACCCTTGAAGGCTTTTCTCATCCTTTGTGTTTTCTTCTTAGTTCATGGGTATGCACTTTCCTCGGATTCGGATAAATCAGCGCTCTTGGAGTTAAAGGCCTCACTTTTAGACTCCTCTGGAGTGATTTCTAGTTGGAGCTCGAGAAATACTGATCACTGTTCATGGTTTGGTGTCTCCTGTGATTCCGATTCACGTGTTGTGGCTTTGAACATCACTGGAGGTAATTTGGGTTCTTTATCTTGTGCTAAAATTGCTCAATTTCCTTTGTATGGCTTTGGAATTACAAGGGTTTGTGCTAATAATAGTGTCAAGCTTGTTGGTAAAGTACCTCTCGCAATATCAAAGTTAACTGAACTAAGGGTTTTATCCTTGCCTTTTAATGAATTGCGTGGTGAAATTCCACTGGGAATTTGGGATATGGAGAAACTTGAAGTTTTGGATCTGGAAGGGAATTTAATTACTGGGTCTTTGCCATTGGAGTTTAAGGGGTTGAGGAAATTGAGGGTTTTAAACTTGGGTTTTAATGCGATTGTGGGTGCCATACCCAATTCCTTGTCGAATTGCCTTGCTCTACAAATCTTGAATCTTGCTGGAAATAGGGTAAATGGGACCATTCCAGCATTCATTGGTGGATTTGGAGATCTGAGGGGAATCTACCTGTCTTTTAATAAGCTTAGCGGGTCTATTCCTGGTGAGATTGGGCGTTCTTGTGAGAAACTTCAAAGTCTAGAGATGGCAGGTAATATCTTAGGTGGTAATATTCCAAAAAGTTTAGGGAACTGCACATGGTTGCAGTCACTTGTCTTATATTCAAATTTGTTGGAAGAGGGTATTCCAGCTGAATTTGGTCAACTAACTGGGCTCAAGATTCTTGATGTGTCTAGGAACAGCCTAAGTGGACGACTACCATCTGAGCTGGGAAACTGCTCGAAACTATCCATTCTTGTACTGTCAAGTTTGTGGGATCCTCTTCCAAATGTGTCTGATTCAGCTCGTACTACTGATGAGTTTAACTTTTTTGAAGGCACAATCCCATCAGAGATCACCAGGCTTCCTAGTTTGAGAATGATATGGGCTCCCAGGTCAACTCTTTCAGGAAAATTTCCTGGCAGTTGGGGTGCTTGTGACAATTTGGAGATTGTGAATTTGGCTCAAAATTATTATACTGGAGTGATTTCTGAGGAATTGGGTAGCTGCCAGAAGTTGCATTTTCTTGACTTGAGCTCAAATAGGCTGACTGGACAGCTTGTTGAGAAACTGCCAGTTCCTTGCATGTTTGTGTTCGATGTGAGTGGGAATTATCTGTCTGGTTCAATTCCCAGGTTTTCCAATTACAGTTGTGCTCATGTTGTTTCCAGCGGTGGAGATCCATTTGGGCCCTATGATACATCATCTGCATATCTAGCACATTTCACCAGTAGAAGTGTTCTAGACACTACTTCATTATTTGGAGGTGATGGCGACCATGCAGTATTTCATAATTTCGGTGGTAACAACTTCACAGGAAATTTACCGCCCTCCATGCTAATTGCACCTGAAATGTTAGGCAAACAAATTGTTTATGCCTTTCTTGCTGGTAGTAACAGGTTTACTGGACCTTTTGCTGGTAACTTGTTCGAGAAATGTCATGAATTGAAAGGTATGATTGTTAATGTAAGCAATAATGCATTGTCGGGTCAAATCCCAGAGGATATTGGTGCGATTTGTGGGTCTCTTAGGCTGTTGGATGGATCCAAAAATCAGATTGGTGGGACAGTCCCTCCGAGTATAGGGAGTCTGGTTTCTTTAGTTGCTCTCAATTTAAGTTGGAACCACCTGCGAGGTCAGATTCCTAGCAGTCTTGGCCAGATAAAGGATCTCAGTTACCTCTCTTTGGCTGGCAATAATCTGGTTGGCTCCATCCCCTCAAGTTTCGGGCAATTGCACTCTTTAGAAACGCTTGAACTTTCTTCGAATTCTTTGTCTGGTGAAATTCCAAATAATCTGGTAAATTTGAGGAATTTGACTTCCCTTCTTCTTAACAACAACAATTTATCAGGGAATATACCTTCAGGCTTGGCCAATGTGACCACACTGGCAGCATTTAACGTTTCTTTCAATAATCTGTCTGGGCCACTGCCTCTTAACAAAGATTTGATGAAATGCAATAGTGTTCAGGGAAACCCTTTTCTGCAATCGTGCCATGTATTTTCTCTATCAACGCCTTCTACAGATCAGCAGGGAAGAATAGGGGACTCACAAGATTCTGCTGCGTCTCCTTCAGGTTCAACCCAAAAAGGAGGGAGCAGTGGTTTCAACTCCATAGAGATTGCATCCATAACATCTGCAGCAGCTATTGTGTCAGTTCTTCTTGCTCTGATAGTCCTGTTCTTTTACACCAGAAAATGGAATCCAAGATCTAGAGTTGCTGGATCTACCAGGAAAGAAGTTACAGTTTTTACAGAAGTTCCAGTTCCTTTGACATTTGAAAATGTCGTGCGGGCCACAGGGAGCTTCAATGCAAGCAATTGCATAGGCAGTGGAGGTTTTGGAGCAACATACAAAGCGGAGATTGCACCAGGGTTCCTAGTGGCAGTAAAGCGACTTGCTGTAGGACGTTTTCAGGGGATTCAACAGTTTGATGCAGAAATCAGAACTCTGGGGAGGCTTCGACATCCAAACCTTGTAACTCTGATAGGATATCATAATAGTGAAACGGAAATGTTTCTGATCTATAACTTTTTGCCAGGTGGTAATTTGGAAAAGTTTATTCAGGAGAGGTCTACAAGGGCTGTGGACTGGAGGGTTCTTCACAAGATTGCTTTGGATGTAGCCCGTGCACTTGCTTATCTGCATGATCAGTGTGTACCACGTGTGCTTCATCGTGATGTGAAGCCAAGCAACATCCTATTGGATGAGGAGTATAATGCATATTTATCTGATTTTGGTTTGGCTAGATTACTGGGAACTTCAGAAACCCATGCGACTACTGGTGTGGCGGGAACTTTTGGATATGTTGCTCCTGAATATGCCATGACTTGCCGCGTCTCGGACAAGGCTGATGTCTACAGTTATGGGGTTGTGTTGCTTGAGTTAATATCAGATAAGAAAGCACTTGATCCCTCTTTCTCTTCTTATGGAAATGGATTCAATATTGTTGCTTGGGCATGCATGCTTTTACGCCAGGGCCGTGCCAAGGAGTTCTTTACTGCTGGTCTATGGGATTCAGGCCCACATGATGATTTGGTTGAGGTCCTACACTTGGCTGTGGTCTGCACGGTTGACTCTCTTTCTACTAGACCTACAATGAAGCAAGTAGTAAGACGGTTGAAGCAACTTCAACCACCGTCGTGTTAGCTGCAGGCTGCATGTCTTTGGATAGGATATGGTTTAGCCCAATTGTAATTTTAAAACTTGCACTTGATATTAAGGTGTATTTGGGTGTCTCCTATTAGGTTCAGATTTGTATTTGTAGCCTGCTTGTGAATTGTAGTATATAGCCAGCCAGCCTTTGCCCCCATTTTTCCATGTCATGTCCCTAATTAGGGGGTGTGCAGATTCATCTGCAGAAGAGTGCAGATACTTGTCTTCAACATGTACCACATTTTTATTTGTTTGTTAAATAAGAGCAAAAAATAGGAACCATTTCTACTACCCCTTTCCTTTAATTTTTCTTTTTTATGGAGGGTTAGAGCAAATGGAAAGGCTGAGGTTATTCACTTAAAAAAAAAAGTAGCTTTTAAGTAAAACTTAAATGATTTTTAAGTAAAATAAATAAGATTTATTTTTGGTTTTTGACTTATTTTAAGTCATTTTAATATTGCCAAACACTTCTTTCTAACTTAAGTTTAAATCATTTTAAACTTATATCAAAGTAGTTTTTATATTTGTCAAACACTTGTCGAAATTAAAAACCTACCTAAAGTCAATCCAAACACCCTCTTAGTCCAACGTTGACACCTTGTTTGGTACATACAGTGGCAAGAGCAGAACAGAATGTCTGATGTTTGTGCCTAATTTTTCTGGTGATGATAGTTGAATACACCTTTGACTCTCGGCTTTGGTATAGTGATAAGAGCACAACGTGTGATGTGATGTATGTGCCAAGGGTTTCAAGCACTGCTGCAAATAAAATTTTGGTATAAGGGTAGAGGATTTCACTGTATATCTTTGTGTGATTTTATTTATTAGAATCCTTTTAAAGTAGTCGTATTACCATTGTTTTATAAATTTGAAGTATGAGGTAAGTTTTATATTTAAATTAGGGAAAAGAGTCTGATATACCCCTCAACTTTGTCATTTAGAGCTGATATATCCTTCGTTATGAAAGTGACTCATATATACCGCTACTTATATACAAATGACTCACATATACCCTTTTCCTCTAACGGGAATGAAAAAAATTAATTTTAGTTTAATTTTTTATTTATTTTTTTTAAAAAATATAATCCCATATGAGTATATTTAATCCTCCTCAAACATATTTTTTTTTACTTTTTTTTTTGTTTCAATGACTAATTTAGATTTATTATTTTGATGGTAAAATTTATTTATGTTTCACTTGTAAAACTTATTATAGATGACCAAATTTTTTTCTTCAAATACAAAAATTAAATTACAATATATACAAAAAAAAAAAAAATAGTTTTAAATTATAATATAGCCACAAAAAAATAGTTTTAAATTTTTTTCTTTACACTAAGGAATGAAAGGAAAAAATGAAATAAGAATAAGAAACTCAAATAATTATAATCAAAGAAGTCAAAAAATAATTTATATATGAAAAAGATTAAAATATACCTTGAACTTTGCTAGAAGAATCATATATACCCTCAATAATTTTTAAGAAAATTAAAAGTCAAAAATATAAATTTAAAACTAATTTTTTCCACTTCCGTTAAATGAAGGGTATATGTGAGCTCATTTTATAACGACAGGGGTATATGTGAGCTGTTTGTATAACGGCAAGGGTATATATGAGCCACTTTGATAACAAGGGGCATATTAGTTCCAAATGATAAAGTTGAGGGGTATATCAGACCCTTTTTCCTTTAAATTATAAGGTGCTTTTTGTTACCCGAGATTATAATTTCGTAAGATTAAAAATCCACCGATTGCACAAAAGATAGCCTAATGGTTGCTTTATTACTCGCTATAGCTATGTAATCTTCTTTTCTCATTTTCTCCATTGTTTTCCTTCCTTCTCTCTTTTCTTTCTTTTTCCCACTTTCTCCTCTGTTTTATAATGTTGAAGTGAAACTGTGGTAATTTCGTCATATGATTTTCCTTTTAATAATATTTATAGCAAAACAAGTAGAACCAAAAAGTATCAATTTTAAGCCTTGTCCAGTGTCCCGAATATTAAATTTAACATGAATGGTTTCAAGTGAATAGTGTATCAAAACAAATTGAAATATTGAGAGAAGCAAATATCTAAAATTTGAATTGTTTAAAGGAAACTTTGAGGTGATATCCATTAAAAAATTTGAACAACTATGAAGCTTTAATTTAAAAATTTGACCAGTTGCATATGTGAATCATTTTGAATGAACAAAAGATTCAGAACATCAAGAGGAACTCATTTATAAGATTTGAGATTGTTTAGAGGAGATTTGAGCCGTTAGAATTGGAAAATAATTTAGTTCGTTGAGGAAGATGAACTCCTACGATATATAAATAGGAACTCATATAGTGATGTATATACACTATTTATACAATATTGATACATTACATATACCTACGGTCATTTAGTTGAATTTTTCTTTTTTGGCAGATTGTATATTTACATAAGAAGCTCAAATTAAAATTCCTTTTCGATTAAAATAAAATCAATCAAAATAATAAAAAGTATATCTTGTTATGAAACTATATAAAATAATGAGAACAAAGTAGGGAGAAGAGGGAAGACTTATAATTTCTCTTGAGAGATATTTAGGAATTCACATATCTAATTTACAATGAACGAATTTAAGGGGAAACCTAACTTGGTCCCCAAATGGAATTTCTAACTTTTCTCCAAAAAGGACTCCACATAATAGACATTACTATAATACAATTATGTTTATAACACTCCCATTGAATGTCTATTTGATAGATTATGTGCCTCGTTAACACCTTATTAGATAAAACTTAATGGAAAAAAATTCTAGTGAAAAAAGAGAGTACACATATCTAATAATACGCATTATGGATGCCTCATTTAAAACTTTACAAGGAAAATTCAATGGGATAAAATCTTGTGAGCTCAGGGAAAAAGAGTACATCGCGTATTAACTCCCCCTAATTTGAATATCAATCCAAAGACTTGAATCTTCACATTCCAAGCTAGTACACCATTTTCTCGAAAGTTATAGTTGGTAGAGATTTGTTGAATAAATCACTCATATCATTACTTGGACAAATCTGTTGCATGTTGATATCATCATTCTTGAGATCTCATGTGTGTAGAAAAACTTTGATGAAATTGTTGGGTTTAAGATTTTTTTTTCCTTCCTATGTGGATAATAAAAGTCTTATTAGGACCAGCCCACTTTAGCCCATAACCTCAATATTATGTGGCATATATAAGGCTTATTTAGGTCTTATTTTCAAAAACATAAAAGAGAAAAATCAAGAGAAATCCATTTTAGAGATTGAGAGAAAGAGAAAAATTTCGTTTTTGCTTCACAAAATTTTCTGCTCAGACAGTCTGCTTCAAACAGAGTTTTTCCTTCTTTTAACCGTTGGATCGTACTCAAATTTGAACTGCGAGTTCTAAGCATTCGGTTCTAGCAATTCAACGGTGGAGATCAGATTTGGAAGTCTGTAGCTTCTGATGTTGGGGCGTGAACAGTAGCCCCTTTTTTGGGTGAAATCTCTCCTTTAATTCTCTAATTTTGGTGCAATCTTGTTTTGTTGTTGCTCGTTGTTTGACACTTGTTTTGTAGCCAATTTTGGAGAACAATTTTGTAACTCTTGGTGTTTATAGTGGAGCTTTTGGTCCTGTGTTTTTTACTCTTTACATCGAAGGGCTTTCCATGTAAATCGTTGTGTCTTGTATGATTGATTTATTCTTGTCTTATTATTTTAGTTTGGTTGATATACTTGTGTCCATTCTTCGTATTGCTTGGTTTAGTTTGTCTTCTCTTGGTTCAAATTGAAAGGGAAAGTTTAGACTTGGGTATTATTCCGCTATTATCCTGTCAGACATTCTTGTTAGTGTCTTGTCTTTCCCAACATAAATGTACTTTCTTCTTTCTCCTTTTATGAATCATCTTTTAGGTTAAAAGAATTATGCAAGTTCTTCACTTTAGCTTCTTTAAGAAAATAATTTATTGCCTTTGGAAAACTCTTCAAGAGTTTCAATTCAAGTTATCAACTTCTATAACAATACAAAAGATTCTTGATTGATTTAATCTATGTGAGGATTATAAATAAGTTTTCCAAAAATTTACATATGATTCATGCATTTTGAGTCCATATGATATTTTTATATCAATTTTGTCAAGTGACAACATTCAATACTAAATGTATAATATCTTCAGTGTCTAGATTGCAAGTCAAATAAGCTTTACGCTTATCAAGAAGCATCATTTCACTTTTTACTTGATAATTATTTCTATACCAACATATTTTAATAGACATAGAATTTGTATCATCATAATCTTTTACAATATTGCGCGCTATTGTATCAAATATATTGTCAACAAGATATCATGTTGTATTGATTTACAATACGACATAACTTATTGAGATCTCATCACTTCGTTATTTTCAGGTACATACCTCTCTCATGAGGTTTCATGAAGCATTATGTTATAGGCTCTTTAAGAGCACATTGTCTCCTTATTATGATCATTTTGACTATTTGCTCCTCCCCTTTTTCAAGGATCATTTTATTTAGAACCGATCACTCTATCATGCTTCATGCAACCCTGAGGGGTAGCTCAGCTGGTAAAGGCCTAAGGACAAAGTCCTTCAGGTCACCAGTTCGAGCCCCAGCAGGGCCACTGGAGGCATTACAAATCGGCCGCATCTCCAGGGCCCCGTGGAACTAACCGTGGTGCACCCGCCTTGAAACAGCGAGACCCGATGGGTACAACTAGTCGGGTTCACAAAGCGACACCCGGAAACCACGGTTAAAAATAAAAAACATCATGCTTCATGCATGTCATAGACTCTATCATTTATGGACATTCAATGCGACCATTTGCAACTATTGTGTTACTTCTTATCTCCCCTTATGTTAGACAAACTAATATATCTCAACCTATTTTGGAGAATCCATCTTTGTGCATCATGTTATATTCATTAATTATATACTACACATCAAAAATATCATATGAAAAATATTTGGTCCCTGTTCATAAATTAATTGAGACAAATATTGATCACAATTTATTGATCTTGTCCATTTAATTACTTTAGTATGCAATACATTATATTTCAGACCATGAAACTTTATTCTTATAATCAATGATTGACTATTTATCTAAAGAATTTAATGTCATATCAACTCGAATATTCATCAATATTATCAAGATGAATTGTCTTGACTACATATTCTGAAAGTTGTGCTCTTGACTCAATTTTTTACACAAATAATTTTGCGAATGTTAAACTGCAGGTTGACAACAAACGCAAATGTGATTATTTGATAGATGCATTTATTTATCATATCACATGATAAGTGAATAGGCTCATATTTATCTTTAATATTTTTTAAAATTTAGGAATTTAGTCCTAACATTAGTTGATCCAATCAACTTTCATGAGAACAAGCAACATAAAGAATTCTTGAAGAACTTTTTAGTTCTTGAATATATGTCTCTTCCGAAGGTGAGTTGTGATCCCATCATGATAAAATGTATATCCGTATTGATAAGCTCTAGTTTTTACTATCACATTCACTTAAGTATTGGATTATTCAATCCCAATTGATAGGAATTAATCATTAAATGTTGGGGATGAAAACTCTAAATTGTAGCCAAGGAGATGAATTTCATATGATTTCAGAACACTTTGCCAGTAATCATATTATTTGTGGCAACAATTTTGCAACCCCAAATTTCGAGATTACAATAGGCACACATCAGACCATCTAGAAGAAACATTTATTAGGACCATGAAGTATCTAAACTGTAACGACCCGAGAGCACCCCCTAGCCGTTACATGTGTATTCGACCTCTCGGAGGTCTTATACAAGCCTTAGCATTCATTCATCACATAGATCATAAAAATCACTAAGAATTTAAAACTTTTATTCAATAAAATCATAAGACTTCAAGAGTCATCAACATTTGAAAACATCAATACGCAAGCGGAACTACTAAGTCTCTTTAGCCAATCTTAGACAAGAACTTAAAACGTACTAAGGGACACGGCCCTTTACAAATGAAATGAAACTTAGGTGTCTATTACAATGACTAAGAAACTTCTAAACATAGTCCTCGAATCTTTAGGACATACCAAGGACTTGGAAGAGTGAAGCAATCCAAGCCACTCCAAAGCACAATCTCCTCCTAGTTACCACAACCTACACTTGTAGTAAAATAGAAGAAAGGGGTTAGTACAACACACATACTAAGTATGAGAATATGCAAAACATGCTAAAAAGGATATTTGTTTGGAAGTTATGCTTTCATGCCATTTTGATAAAATCTTATGAACATCAACATAATAGGCACCTTACAAGTCACAACCAACAATACAAAGTCATATACTTCACAATACATCATAAACATACATAACCCATTTACCTTTACCTTCTTGCCTTGACCTCCACCTTAAGTAACCCTTAAGCAATACCTTTGTGCAATGTATGGGCAACGTCCCATACCATCACCCATACTAAGGCACCACCTTAAGGTCACACAAAGTGCGCTTACCATGCATACCTCAGCCTTCACCAATTAATCACATAAGACATATAAGCACATAAGCCAACAAGTCACTTCATAAAACTAGAGCACTCATAAAATGTCATTCCAAGACTCACCTAAGTAAGACATGGTGAAGCAGCCCATACTACCTCTCCATACCACACCCAAGTGATCCTTAAGGCTACACAAGACAAGCTCCATTCACATCTCAACATAAATCATTCTTTCAACTTAATGCATTTAGACAACTTCATTCACTAATAATGACATAAGATCATCACATACATTCAATTCAACATAAGCACTTACATTTAATTCATTATGACTCACTTTCACATTAGCATGCTCAAAGACCAACACTTTCATTAATTAGCCCAAAGAGACTCATTCATTCATTATCATTACTAAGACACACCAAGATCTCCCTTAAATGTCTACTTGTGCAATGTCTAGATGATGTCCCATTCCACCACCTATCCTAAGTAGTACACCCTTAAGAGACCCTAGTTCATTCATTCATTAATGTGGGGGAAGAGCCTTAACCGACATAGACCATGGAGCTTGACATGGAATCCCAGTAATACCCTTACCGGATGAGGGATCCCTACTTGCCTAAGGTAAGGTCATTCTTTTAGCCTTTACGTGGTAGAGACCTAGCTAGTCCTATGTGGGCACATAGTTAAGGGATATAAGGATTGTAACTAGGTACTCTCATCTCAACTCACGAAGGAGCACCCATCTTAAGGGTTGCTACTAAATACTCACATCTCAACTAACGAAGGAGTATCCACCCATCTTTATATCCTCTCGGTGCTAGACATTACTCCCCCACGAAGTTTGGACATTCATTTCATCCATTCATTTAGGGATAAGGATTGCTATTAAGTACTCTCATCTCAACTTACGAAGGAGTACTCATCCTAACCCTTATTCATTCATTTAGGGATAAGGATTGCTACTCAGTATTCTCATCTCAACTCACGAAGGAATACCCATCCTAACCCTCATTCATTCATTAAGGAAGCTCTTGGATTCAAAGATGAGAAAACCTTTCATCTAGGAACCCCATTCATTTAAAGGAGTACTTTATGAGACTATCCTTACAATATACCCAACTTTCATTCGTTAGCATTAACTCCCATTCTTTTCATTCATTCTCACATTCTTTCATCATTCTTCACTAGGTGTGAGAGTAGGTAAACATAGTCTATCCTAACCTCTCCTTCATTATAAGTTATTCAAAGATGACAACAACCAAGCATAACACATAAAGTCTCTACACAAGGTCACCTTTCATACTCTTAGACCATACACAAATTCACATCATATCACATTACCTTCACATAATCAACATTACTCAAAACAACAATCATCCAACTTTGCCTACAAGGATATGATCACAACATGCTTATAAAGTAAACACTTCCCCACTTTCAAAGGGATCAAACCTCACAATTCGAACATCTACTATATATATATATATATATATATATATATAAAATACTAGAATCAATAATCTATTCACAACTTCATCATCATAAGCCTTAGGTCACAATTGCCCATTCAAGGCCAACATCCAATATAACACAATTGACCATCAATTCCTCATAATTCAATATAGAAATACATAAATCAATAGCCTATAACAATCTACACATTAATATCACATTATTAGCTTATAGTTAATAGACCCACTTTAGACCCAAAAATTAGGATTTCAAGATATGCAAGGGTTCATGGAGTTTTTGATCTTAAAACCATCAATATTAACATAAATCATCGTTTGAAATACTTTCATGCAAGAACCCAAGCTTAGAATTGAAATTTGGGTTTTTAGTGTTTTTGAAAAATATTGAAATCACTTTGATTTGGCTCTTTGATTGAAAGGAGAATCAAAGATAAAATCCCCATACCTTTATGATTAATTTCCTTAGGAATTGAAGGAGAAATCAGTAGGAACCCATCCCCTAGCTTGAAGCTTCATCAATGTCTTCCATGGAGTTCTAGAGAGAGAATTTATTTGAGAGGGAAGGTTCAATTGGATAATGAGGTCTAATTCTAGGTTATGGGGTTTTAACCACTTAAAATATCCTAAATTAGGTAGAATAACTGTTTATAATAATTCCCCAAAGTACCCAAACTACCCCTCACTTAGTTGGACCTTTTAAACAAGTCAAACTTGAGTTTTATTTTCGCAGATTTCGTCGGAAAACAAGTCCGCGACGCGGAGGTGTTCCCACAAGTTTCTGGAAATTAAATTTCGAGACAGAAGAGTCCGCGACATGTTTGCGACACGTCCGCGACGCGGACCAAACTTTAGGCCCTTGGTGGAGCTAGTCCGCGACGCGGACATGCTCCCTCCATGCACATTTTGCAAGCTGCCTTGGCAGCTTGCTTGGCCAAGGTTGGGGTCCTCCTCGGGGACCCTTAGGTTGGTCCCGGGGCGTCGTACTCGAACGTTTTGACCCTAAAAACATTTATTAAGACACTAGGGTCACCTCCACTGATTTTAGACTCCAAACAACACATAAAAACATGAACACCATACTAGAACACACCAACACGTAAAAGACTAGTTTTCGAACGTCTTGGTCGTCCCTTGACGTTTGACTTCCAAAACTCTTTAAAACTGACTAAAAAGGCTATTCTTCATTATTTTAACAAGTTATTAATGCATAAAACCCATGTGAGGCTCTACTTTATCCTACTTCATTTTGAGGGGTGTTACATAAACAACCCACTAGGTTGTTGAATAGGTCGACAAATATCTCCGTGTATACATTCCTAGAATGTAGGGGATGCAATCTTAGTTTTCATTGATGATGGACTTAAAGTTAACTTTCCTTGATAACAAACAGTACAATAAAATCCACCATTTAAAAGAATCTTTAGGTTCTTTAATGGATGTTTATTTGAATTTTCTATAATTCTTCTCATCATTATAGACCCACGATGTCCTAGACGATCTAAGTATTGAAATTAATAAAATTCTGATTTACTATAGAATAATCTTCAATTGCACCAATTCTTGTCCAATACAAGCCAGAAGATGAAACAAGAAAAATTTATGTGACACATGTCTGTCCAGAGACATTCTTGGTGATACAAAGTCCACGACCAAAGATCGCGATCTTTTCCACGTCTCGCACGGCAGGCTACACTTCATTCACTTTAGAAAATGAATCTATATTTTTAGCATTTAGCAAAAATTCTCATTCTTCATGAATATAACACAATCATCTACTTACATCAAATTATGATAACTTAGAACCTCATTTCATATTCATGTGCAATATTTAATCACTTGTCTCTTTCAGACATATTATGCACTACTGTCACATTCACTTTAAGGGAATGGAGCGATTTCAATGGAACATATTTTATGACTAATTTCACCCAAAATATATTATTTTGCCTTAGTCATTATTATATCATCAATATAGCGCATTGAAACTCAAATCCAACGACTTATCCATATAAAGGCTTTTCATGCCATATATAAATCGATGAGACTTAAATCCAACATCGTCGCATCATTGTGCACCTGGATTCAAATATATATGATGTCTTACCCCATGGTGAGATTGGAATTTTTTTTTATTCTGCATGAGGTACGCGTCATACTTGAGACATCATTTGATTGACAAGTGGACATGGCTGGGACCCATCTGCCAGCTATTTTAAGTCCCCTCCACCTTTTTTTGGTTTTTACGCCTGATGTATTTTTTGTTTCTGTTTTTTTTTTTTTTTTTTGCATTCTTAGCTAATATAATTAGTTAATGTTGTTTCTTTTTTACGTAGTGAATAGTTTTTTATGATTATTATATATATATTTTCAGTTTATTCTGTTTATATATATTTTTCTATTCGATGTTATTTAATTATATTGTAATAAATGGTTGTTTGTATTTAATTTTCAGTTTATAAAATTAAGATATAGGTAATTTTTTTAATTCTAACAATTAGTTTTTAAAAAAAGTATAAATAAAATTTGTAAAGTCAAAATTATAGTTTTTATTTATAATTTCTTAAAAAACGTGTAAGGAAAGTAGATAAACAAAATATTTATTAAATTTCACCTAGCTTGAATTTAAGAATAAAACATATCATATAAATTGACGGAAATATATATATGCAGGTGTTTATGGATGCTTTTTATTTTTGAATTTCAAGAAAATAATATCAAAACTTCTGTAATTGTTTGTCAAGATCGTTGATGCTCTTTCCGTTATATTTTCTGAAGAGTATTTGATGAATTTAAGTGCTTTTGAAAACATGAAATTGTTGAGAGAAGAATAAAAGAACAAATTAATTTTATACCTTTTTTCTTTTCATATTGATAGTCTATATTTCTTTTTACAAAATTCTTAAGAAATCATAAATAAAATATTAGTTTTACTAATTTGCATCTTTATTTTTTTAACTTTATAAATTTTATTTACACTTCCGAAAAAAATTAATTATTATAATAAAATAAAAAAATTATAATTAATTATATCTTAATTCGTAAATTCACAAATAATTTTATATAACTATTTTTAGCAATTTAAATAACCAATATCAAAATGGAAAAATAATATCACAATGTCAAAAGCAGAATGAAAAATTATTAAAGAATAGAAGTGCAAAATTTAGAACAATGGTTGGAAAAGAAACCAAAGAAAAAAAAAGTAAAAAGTAAGAGAGGGAAAAAACTTTATAAGGGAAGAGAGAGAAAGGATAGTTTGGACCATTTTCTGAAATGAGACCCAATTATCTACTTGGCAAAGTATAAGTGGAGCCTCATAAAAATTTTATCTACCATATCATATAACTCATATAAGTATATGCCGCACACATAATAAATTTTTTCGTGAGATTGAACATGAATCCATCATCCTTTTAATACGATGAAACATCCACCATCTTACTGTCAATCAAAATCATAATAGACTAACAAAGTGCAATACAATAATTAAGGAATACTAATACATATACATATTGTTAGATGATAACGAATCCTATTAGGATTCTTCCGTAGATATTCACAAGTCTTTTATGTAAATTGCAAGTCCTTTATTTTCTATAATTAGGATAGGTTTTGTTTTGTATTACAACTCTATTGTCTACATTATCAGACTATATATAAATCATATATCGGTAGCCTTGGTCATGTGAGAGACTAAAGGCTGACCTTTTTTTCTCTATTCTAATTTGGTATCAAGAGCCAAGTTTTTTTTTTCCGCCACCAATATGGACAGCTCCAACTCGTCCATCGCTGCTGCGTTTCAGCCACATTCCTCTCCTTCAACACATCTCTCCATCATTGATTCCAACTCCCAAACAATTGCCCTTCCTGGCCTTCCGATAAAACTTGATCGGGAAAATTATTACCTTTGGCAATCAACAATATACTCTGCCTTTGAAGCCTTTGATTCGGAGGCTCATCTTGATGGATCAAATATTCCATCTACCACTGTCCTAACCACTACTCAGGGTACATCTGAATCCACGCCAAATCCGGCCTTCACGGCTTGGAAAAAGCGGGACAAAACCCTTCTTCTTTGGCTTAAAACTACCATGAGCCATTCTATTCTACCCTACGTAATGCACATCCGCACCACTCGTGAAGCTTGGTCATATCTTTCCAACCTCTTTCAATCTCAATCTCGAGCTCGAGTCATGCAACTTCGCCACTAACTCCAAACCACCACAAAGGGCTCTTTCACCATTATGGACTATGTTGACAAGAAACGTACTATATCCCATAGTCTAGCTCTTGCTGCCCATCCAATAACAGACGAAGAACTTATGAGCGCTATTTTGTTCGGTCTAGATTCTTCATATGGCCCGTTTCGCTCAGCCATCAATCCTCATCTTGAAAACCTCACTACTGACTCACTTCTTGGTTTACTTCTCCAAGAAGAGGAGAAACTTGTTGAGGAAACCAAAGCCCTCCAACTTCAAGCCAATGCCATATCTCGCCAATACTCCAACCGCTCCCCAATCACTGGACAGTCCAATCAACAAAGTTTCACCACCTCTCAAAAATCCTCCGGTCGCCCAAACAACATCAATCCTTCTCGTTCTTCTAGTAGATCATCTCCTCGCATTATTTGTCAAATATGTGAGAAACCCAACCACCATGCTCGTAATTGCTACAACCGCAACAACTTGGACTCCTATCCACCTAATCGTTCCTCTAATCGTCCACAAGCCAATATGGTCACTCCCTCGGATAATATGATGTCTCCTTCGGCTATTGTTGACAATTCATGGTTTGCAGATTCCGGTGCCACCAATCATGTTACGTCGGATTTGTCTCAACTATCCATTCACACAGACTATAATGGTGAGGATCATCTTGCTGTAGGTAATGGTCAAAAACTCTCTATTCATCACACTGGCTCCTCCAAGCTTCCTTGTACTACTCGACCTCTTCATCTTAATAAAATTCTTCATGTTCCTTCCATCACCAAGAGTTTACTGAGTGTTTCTCAATTTACTAAAGATAACAATGTCTTTATGGAATTTCACCCCTCTTGTTGTTTTGTGAAGGATCTTCAGGGAAAAACTCTACTTCGAGGGTCACTTGATGATGGATTATATCGTTTGAATGGTGGTAGGCTTCCAGTTATTTCATCCTCAGCTCCTCGCACATTTGTTTGCTCACGAGCATCACTCCAAGCGTGGCATGAACGCCTTGGTCATCCTCACGAGCAACTTTTGCGTCGTTTAGTCTCTAGTTTCAATCTTCCAGTGTCGTCCAATAAATTGTCTTCAGTTTGTGGATCATGTCAATTAGGAAAGAGTCATAGGCTCCCTTTATCTTCTTCTTCAAGTCGTAGCTTGTCTCCTTTTGATTTGGTGTATTCTGATGTTTGGGGACCTTCCCCGCATCTTTCTATCAATGGAAATAAGTATTTTATTCAGTTTCTTGATGATTCCACTAAATTTGTTTGGATATTTTTCCTGGCAGCAAAATCTCAAGTACTTGATGTTTTTAAATATTTTCATAAAATGGTTGACATACAATTTGGCAAGAAAATCAAAACATTGCAAACTGATTGGGGTGGGGAATATCGTAATGTGTCTTCCTATGCCCAATCCATAGGAATAACTCATCGTCTATCGTGTCCTCACACTCATGAACAAAATGGGGCTCCAGAAAGACGTAATCGTACCATTGTGGAAAAAGGACTAACTCTACTTGCTCACGCATGTCTTCCATATCAATATTGGGAACATGCCTTTTCCACATCCACATACCTACATAACCGCACCATCACTCCTATATTGTCCTTCAAATCACCCTATCAAGCTCTTTATCATCGTCCACCAGACTACCAACTTTTTGGAAAATTTGGGTGTCTATGCTATCCTTTTCTCCGTCCTTATAATAATCATAAAATTGATTTTCGATCTCTTCCTTGTGTCTTTTTGGGTTATAGTTCGAAGCATAAAGGTTATATGTGTCACTATCCCCCCACAAATCGAATGTATATTGCTCGTCATGTGATATTCGACGAAGAGAAATTTCCTTATCCTCATTACAAAACTACTACTCCTTTCTCTAATGACAATTCACCACCATCCTCCTTAACTTTTCTACAATCGATTTCCAACTTTGTTCCTTCCGTTGTTGCCTCACCTTCACTGGCAGATCCTCCATCGTCATCCTCACTGTCCACTCAACCCCTACCAATATCGCTTCCATCTATATCTTCTGATACAACCTCTTCACCACAAAATCCATGTCCAGCCACCGTCGTATCCTCCACTTCAAGCTCTTATCAGAATGCTCCCACATATTTTCGGCCTGCTACCTCTTCCAATCATCCTATGACCACAAGAGCTCAAACAAATTCCCTCAAGCCCAAAGCACTCGCTATATCTTGCCATTCGATCTCGGTTTCATCCTCTTTGGCCAGTGAACCAAAAACCTATAAGCAAGCTGCATCATCCCCTGATTGGTTGTGCGCCATGGAAGCTGAGTATCAAGCATTGATTCGTAATCACACATGGACACTTTCTCCTTGTCCTCCTAATGCAAATATGGTGGGTTGTAAATGGGTGTACCGCATTAAGCGTTGCGCCGACGAGTCGATTGAAAGGTACAAAGCTCGTTTGGTCGCCAAAGGTTTTCATCAGGCAGAAGGGGTTGATTTCCATGATACATTCAGCCCAGTTGTCAAACCTTCAACAATCAGACTTGTCTTATCTCATGCAGTGTCTCAAGGTTGGTGTCTTAAGCAGTTAGATGTTAATAATGCATTCCTTAATGGTGACCTTTCGGAGGTTGTTTACATGTCTCAACCACCAGGCTTTATTGATAAGTCTCACCCACATTTTGTGTGTCGCTTATCAAAGGCTTTATACGGTCTAAAACAAGCTCCTCGCGCCTGGTTTCTCAAGCTCAAAACATTTCTCCTATCGCATGGCTATATCTGTTGCTACTCTGATTCATCCTTGTTTGTCCGTCATACTCCCTCCTCTACTACCTACCTCTTGGTTTATGTGGACGACATCATCATAACGGGTAGTGATCCCTCTTATATCTCCTCATTCACCAAATCCATTGATCTTCAGTTCTCTCTAAAAGACCTTGATGATCTCTCATTTTTCTTGGGTATTGAAGTTGCTCGCGTGGGATCTGGTATTCATCTCTCTCAAGCTAGCTACATTCGAGACTTACTCTCTCGAACAAAAATGACAGATTGCAAGCCTTCTCCTTCTCCAGCAGATAGCACATTCCAATTGTCCAAACATGGTGAAACCTTTGATGATCCATCATTATATAGGAGTATTGTTGGGGCTCTTCAATATGCGACTATCACATGACCAGAGATCTCTTTTTCGGTGAGTCGTGTTTGCCAATATATGCATAATCCTACATTGGATCATTGGAAAGCTGTGAAACGGATTCTTCGTTATCTCAAAGGCTCCCTTACACATGGAATAACCATCACGCCATCCACTTCCTCTATTATAAATGTTTACTGTGATGCAGGGTGGGCTGCTGATCCTGATGATCGTCGTTCTCATCATGGATTTGCTGTATATTATGGTCCTAATCTAATCAGTTGGTCCTCGCGAAAGCAACAGGTAGTAGCTCGGTATATTGTGCTATTGCATTTGCCGCATCAGAAGTATCTTGGATAACTAGTTTGGTTAAGGAACTTCGATTGCCCTGCCCTCGTCCTCCCATGATATTCTGTGACAACATCAGTGCCATTTATCTCACTGCCAATCCTGTCTTTCATCAAAGGTCGAAGCATATTGAAATTGACTATCATTTTGTTCGAGAGAAGGTTGCGTGTGGACAACTTTGTGTTCAATACATTCCGTCCACTGATCAAATTGCTGATGTATTTACTAAAGCTCTAAGCTCCTCTCGATTTGCTCATCTACGGTCCAAGCTCACTGTCTCCAAACCCGACATGTGCTTGCCGGGGGGTGTTAGATGATAACGAATCCTATTAGGATTCTTCCGTAGATATTCACAAGTCTTTTATGTAAATTGCAAGTCCTTTATTTTCTATAATTAGGATAGGTTTTGTTTTGTATTACAACTCTATTGTCTACATTATCAGACTATATATAAATCATATATCGGTAGCCTTGGTCATGTGAGAGACTAACGGCTGACCTTTTTTTCTCTATTCTAATTCATATAATGTAGAAAAATTTCACAAACATATCTTCCAAGGTATATGACGTTGCAACACATAAAATATATTATTAACAAAATAATTATCAAAGCGTAAAAAATAAAATAAGAAAGGTCGTATAGGCCATCCTTATCATTAGTAATATACTACTGCCATAAAACTATATTTCATACAATTCACTAAAACTTACCTGGTAATCGTTCAGATGACTATTATAATATTAAATTTTACAATCAATCTGAAAAATTAAAGTAGAGAGCAGTATAACATCTTAAACTTAACTATTTATTTTTGGAGAATTATATATACCGTTCTCGTTCAAGCCTTTGTTTTTTCTTTGACCACAAGATTTTTCTCCATTGAATTTAGATACTCGTGCTGATAACGTGTTATGAAACTACTCTCTCTATCTCGAGTCAATTTCCTAAATGGTCACCCAAGTTTAGGGAATTGCCTTGAAATATCATTTATGTTTTATTTAAGACAAAAATATCACTCTCCAGGATGTGGAAAGTTGTATTGGATTCCCCAGAGGAAAATTTCCTTTGATGTACTTAGGGTGTCCAATTGGACATGCCAGAAAGAGAAAGATTCACTATTCTGATCTCATTAAAAAGGTGCACAACAAATTGCAGACCTGGAAAGGAAAGATTCTTTCTTTTGGAGGTAAACATGTATTGATAAATAATGTTCTGAATAGCATCCCTATATATCTATTGTCTGCTATAATTCCTCCTAATTGTGTGATTCATGAGTTGCATAGAATTTTTGCAAGATTTCTATGGAATTTCAAGGAGGTTGGCAGAAACAAGCATTGGGTTGCTTGGGATGTCATTTGCAGGCCTAAAGAAGAAGGGGGTTTAGGCATTAGATCACTGTTTGATGTATCCAAAGCATTATTTGCTAAGTTGTGGTGGATTTTTAGGACTCAAAAGTCAATGTGGACAATCTTCATGTGGAATAAGTATTGCAAGAGACATGCTCCTCAGGTGGTTGAATGGAAAGGGGGCTCTCAAACTTGGAAGTATATGATTGAAGCCAGAAATTATGTTGATCAAGAAATTTGGTGGGAGCCAAGGTGTGGAAATGCTAACATTTGGTATGACAACTGGACAATGCTTGGTGCTCTACAGTATTACCTACCAGTGTCTACCAATAGGGTTCATCAATTGGAGGATGTCAATCAGTTAGTTAATAATGGGAGGTGGAATCCTAATTTACTAAATATGTTGTTTACAGAGGAGGTTGGTAATCACATCCAACATAATCTTATGGTTGAAGAAGGGTCAACAGAATGGGACAAACCCTGGTGGATGCTTAATCCTTCTGGTAAATTCACAGTCAAGTCTGCTTGGGAAATACTAAGACAACCAGGTGAAGTTCTAGAGGATTACAAGAAACTGTGGATAAAAGGAATGCCTTTCAAAGTGTCTTTTTTGAGTTGGAGGTTGTGGAAGAAAAGAATTCCTATTGGAGAAGTGCTTGTAAGAAATCAGTTGTGTGATGAAGTGTTATGCAAATGTTGTGATGAGAATGAGAGGGAAACAATAGAACATTTATTCATTAAGTGTCCAATTGCTAATAGGCTATGGGGTAAATTTGCAGCTGCAGGGGGAATTAATGGTCCTGTTTTGCAACTAAGAGATTCTGTAATGAAATGGTGGAATGCAGAAAGAACACCGAAGTTGCAAATACTCTTCAATGCAGTTCCTTTGTTTATCATATGGCAGATTTGGAAGAGGAGAAACACTATTAATCATGGAGGAAGAATGACATATCTGGGTATGGAAATAGAAATGAACAGAAACTTGTTTTCGTTAGCTAAGTATAACTTCCCTTGGCTCAGAAATTTACCAACATCTTGGCCTGGGTTGGTAAAATTTTTTGAGGAGTACACTCCCACTCTTGGTTGCAGAATAGTAGTGTGGAATCCTCCACAGATGGGGTCCTTTAAATGCAACTCGGATGGTGCATCTAAAGGAAATCCAGGCCCAAGTTCTGGGGCTTTTTGTATCAGGAATGGAGAAGGAAAGTTAATTTATGTTGAAGTCAGGAGATTATTTGATGGTACGAATCTAGTGGCAGAAGTGGTGGCATTAAGACTGGGTCTGGAGTACTGTGTACAGCATAATCTGCTCCCTGTTACACTTGAAACTGATTCCCTTTCACTGAAGAATATTTTGGATGGAATTTGGGAAATCCCTTGGAGCATAGTGATGGAGATCAAGAGGATAAGGATGCTTATGAAGGACAAGGAAGTGACAGTGGAACATATTCTCAGAGAAGGAAATCAGCTGGCTGACTTTTTCACTAACCACATTTTTTGTTTTGCAGGTACTCAAAAATTATCATACTCAAATTTTCAAGATATTCCAAGTGAGGCAAGAGGTATCATCAATACAGAGAAAGCAAAACTTCCTAGCCTAAGGATAAGAAGATATCAAAATGGAAATTTTGATAACCATGATCATACGCAGAGAAGATAGCATGACAATAAACAGTATGATAGGGAATTCACATTACAGGCATTCAAAATTACAAACAGATGCAGCAATGACAATAAGGTGGAATCTTTTTTTTTTAGAATAATAAAGTACCTATCTTTCTTGAATTTTAAGCAGTGGTATCAGCTTTTAAGCTCAATCTGCTGAGAGGCGAGAAAATAGCGAAACATTGTACTAGAAAAGTAGATATATGAATATATGACGACAATCAAAAGGAAATCAACAAGGGGGAAATAGTGCGAGAAGAACAACAACTTACCCTTTCGAATTCTAGGTATATGCAGGTATTTGAGTGGCATGAGTTCAGCTGGTGATTAAATGCCAGAATCGATACTCACAAGGGACCTAAAGAAGGAGATTTAACATCAGCTCTTTGATTTGTGGACAATAAAAACTTCATAATCATCTGGAACTCACCAGATCTGCCATTGTAGAGTGAAGAAGTCTTCATTAAGATTGTTTTCATGGCATTCGTGAGACTTGGAATGTCTTAGGTGAAAACACCTTAAGCTCAGCAATTTTCAGGTTATGGACTCGAGATGGACTGTGATTTTGAAGCTCTTGATGTCTGCTCAGCTCATCGACGTTGCCCGTTATCGTTGAGAGGAAGGAGATGAATTTTTGATTCTTTCCCCTTAGTTTTCTTTACTGTCCGGACATCTAGTCTTGGACTTCTTTAGTTCCTTCCCTTTCTGTATTCTTATTGGGCCTGGGTTGGGTCAGGCTATGTAGGTTGATTTTATTTATGGAATAAAGGCCTGTTAATTTTTTTAAAAAAAATATCACTCAACTATTACTATTTTCCTCCAAATATACTTTTGACATATCAAAAGTTTCACTCTCTCCTAGTTGACATGCCATGTCATTGATTTTTTTTTTTTAAAGAATAGACTTATTTAATTCATCAAATAACTAAAATAATGATCTTATTATTTTCTAAAAAGTATATATATAGTTTATTTAGAAGAAATTTTCCATGCTTAAGAATCTTTTATCATAATTAATTTTTTTATTTTTTTATGCTATGAAGAATAGCTTTTTTAAACTTACTATAATGTCATCAATTTTGAATATTTATAAACACATATATTCAAAATATATTGATATATAAATCATGAATTTTAACTTACATCAATTAATCATATATTATATAATGGATCAATAATATTAAAGGTCAATTAACTATTAAAAATAATTAATTGGGTATTTTGAAATCCATACTTACAATATTTTTTTTTTTAAAAGAAAATAAAATGTAAATAATATTTATATTAGAAAATAAAATTTTGATTTTTATTTATTAGTATATTAATCTCGTATAATATGTGTATTATTGAATTAAAATAAGCAATTCAATTAATTATTACTTTTATTTCATCAATTTGGGATGAAATTAGAATATATATTGGTGTTTAATTGTATGATAAGTTAAAATATAATATAATATAGCAATAAAAAATAAAAATAAAAAATTAAATTTTAAAAAGTTAAACAATAATTTTTTCTTTGTTACCAACTTCTTTTTCAACCTTACAAATTTATTTGAATACTTTTATTAAAATAATTACTTAAAGTTTTCAAATAATTTGCTTAGGGATTTTGAAATTACCAAGTAATAATTACACACAGTTTTTTCATTGAATTTTGTTTGATAAAAAGTTTTAAAATATTAGTTTTTTTTTTTTTATAATTAATCTTCATAAATTCTCATGTAATTTATTTATTTATTTTGTAGAAACATAAGTTTGATAAATTAAATAGGTCTATTATTTTTTTTGAAATAATGATTTAATAACATGACATATCAACTAGAATAGAAGAAGACTTTTGTTATCTTTAGTATTTATTTATTTATTTTGGATGAAAATAGTAATAATATTATTCACGTTGTATTTTTTTTTTCAAGAAAAAATATACTAAGCATAAATTTCAAAAATTCATTTTATTATAATATTTAATTGACATTTAATATTATTGATTCATTATAAAATTTATGATTAATTGATGTAAGTTAGCATTCATTAGTGTTTTGTATATCGATTTTTTTAATATATATGTTTATAAATATTCAAAATTGATGATATTATAGTGTGTTTTACAAACCTATTCTTCATAACATAAAAAAATAAAAAAATTTAATTATAATAAAATATTCTTAAGTATGAAGATTTATTCTTAATAAACTAATATATACATTTTTGTAAAAGTAATATGATAATTATTTTAGTTAAATAAGTTTAATAAATTAAATTAGTCTATTATTTTAAAAAAAGACTTTAATGACATGGCATGTCAACTAGGAGAGAGTGAGGCTTTTGAAGTGTCAAGTATATTTGGAGAAAAATAGTAATAGTTGAATGATATTTTGGTCCTAAATGAAACATAAATGATATTTCAAGAAAATTCTCTAAACTTGGGTGACCATTTAGAGAATTGACTCCTCTATCCCTAATTACTTGTCCACTTTTGAATTGACACACCTATTAAGAAAATAATAATTAATATAGTGACTTTACCATTTTACCCCTATTAATTATTAAGTGAGTGAATTAAAAATTTAAGATTTTCAAAAAGTTCTACCTTTTTCAAAGTAATTAATTGAGGGTATAATAGGTAAAAAAATTATCCTTTCTTGATTTGTCGAAATGGATAAGTAATTAGGGACAACTAAAAAAGAAAAAAAGTGGACAAGTAATTAGGGACAGAGTATACAATTAATTGAGGGTATAATAGGTAAAAAAATTGTCCTTTCTTGATTTGTCGAAATGGATAAGTAATTAGGAACAACTAAAACAGAAAAAGCGGACAAGTAATTAGGGACAGAGGGAGTATTTATATACTCCCTCTGTTCCTAATTACTTGTCCACTTTTTTTTTAGTTATCCCTAATTACTTGTCCATTTCGACAAATCAAGAAAAGACAATTTTTTTTACCTATTATATCCTCAATTAATTACTTTGAAAAAGGTAGAACTTGTTGAAAATCTTAAGTTTTTAATTCATCTACTTCATAATTAATAGGAGCAAAATGGTAAACTCATTATGTCAATAATTATTTTCTTAATAGGCATGTCAATTAAGAAATGGACAAATAATTAGGGATAGAGGGAGTAATAAAAAGAAATTAGGGAGAAGAGACAAGACTTATAATTTCTCTCGAGAGATATTTAGGGATTCACAAATGTGATTTACAAAGAAGAAACCCCTTTATTTATAGGGAAAACCTAACTTGATCTCCACGTAAAATTCCTAACTTTTTTCTAAAAAGGACTCCACATAATAAACAAAATTCACTATAATACAAATATATTTATAACGTACCTAAAAAAAAAGGAAAATTAATCAGGGGGTCATCTCATTTGAAAAGTTTTATATTAGAGAAGCACAACATATAATAGTAAATTTTATATATGACATATATTATAGTACTATTTTCAAGCTATAGCAGTAGATTTAGACTTTCAAGCTATAGCATTAAAAATTTCAGATTATAACAAATTTACAAAAAAAAAATGTTTTTATTAATTGGATAAAACTTTTTTTAAAAAAAAGATAAACGAAATTTAAAAAAAAAACGGAATTAGAAATAATAAAGAAAAAAACTGAAAAAATGGAAATAGATGTACTAATTAAATTTGAATTGATTGATGATAATTATTAATTAGCATAAATTTAGGAGATTCAAATTAATTAGAAATATTTGTTTTCCTTAATTCACTCTAATCTATTAAAATTAATTAAAAAGTCTTATTTTATCCATTTTCAAAAAAACAAAATAAAACCAGATGTAATTGATATTGTTGCAACATTTAATGATCTCTGTTTTAAATTGTAAGATTCGTTTATTCCAGTAGTTATACAGATTGTATACAACTTCATACATCTTTAAAAATACTTAATCCACGCTTGTTAAGACAATATAATTTACAATTAGGTTGTAAATCGTCCAGGATGAAAAAAATGTAAAACAAAAATGTAATTGAGGTTGTTACAAAATACAATTATCACTATTTTACATTGGCATAATCGTTTATACAAGGTATTTATACATGTTGGATACCAACTTCATTTATTTTTTATTTTTTTATTTTCTTGTGTTAGAATATGAATTTGGATGCCAA
Organism: Solanum stenotomum; assembly: GCF_019186545.1. Taxonomy (NCBI): domain Eukaryota; kingdom Viridiplantae; phylum Streptophyta; class Magnoliopsida; order Solanales; family Solanaceae; genus Solanum; species Solanum stenotomum. The sequence goes on along the minus strand of NC_064284.1, from coordinate 42,954,276 downwards.
AGGTGTACATTTTGGATACCAATTATAAGTCAGAGTTAGTTCATGAACTCTAAATTAGTAGTATGATTTCTTTCTAGTTAATAAGACATTGTAAAATCATAAACTCTAAATGTTGAATCCAATTTGTATGCATTTTGTATATAACTGTTATCCCGAGAATTATTATAGTCAATGTGTAATTTATCTTTAGAATGGTGTATCCATTTGGAATGCAGTCTGTATATAACTAGTATCCTGCGATTACAATAGTCAATTTGTAATTCATATGTAATTGGTATCTTTTTGAAATAAAACAGTGGATATTATATATATCAAATACTTAAAGCTGTAACAAACACAAAAATATCGTCCAAAAGTAAAAAAAAAAAACTTGTAATTCTAAAAAGTCTAAGATGCAATCAACTATCTCAAATTTGATCTCCGTGGTCTTGGTGTGGGATAATTGCTGGTATTCGGAGCATGTTCTTTTGCTATGTGGGGTCCATCAAATTTGCTAGCAACAGTGCCAGTTACTTCACTCTCACTGGTCACGCCATCATCATTCTTTGTTTTTCCATAATGCCATATGATTGTGGCATACCTTTGACGATGGTACTTTGCATTGATATCAATAGAACGCATATCAAAAACTCCATTACTGATGTATTCAGCAAATAGACACGTGTACAAACTACAATCACTGAAAAAAATTTGAAAGAAAAATTATTTTATACCACTTTCATACCAATGTTAAAAATGTAAATACATTAATGAAGAAATTGAAAAAGAAACCTTCCTATTAGAAAAAATCCCAATTTCATATCAATATTAGTCATAATTCATACAAAACAGAGTAATTTAACAATTCATACGATTTGCATACCAATTTAACAACTCATACCATTGAGCTACTGATATCAAACCAATTTCATACCAATGTTAAAACACAATTCATACCATTTGCATACCAATATTATATCACATTTCATATAACATCCCAAAATCATATATTAAAGTCAGATTCATATAAATATTATTCACATTTCGTTCAAGTTTCACCCAAACAAAAGTTTCGAAATAACAATAAGCATAATGTGATATTTTTAGCAAAAAAATCACTAATTTGAATAATATGAAAATAAATTAAATATAATACTTACCCTAATAACTTTTTTTGACTTTTTTGGATATTCGAATTTCTGATTCCTTCTTTTTTGTTGTTCTTCTTGTTGATGGTTTTGAAGATTGAGCAATTTCTACATTTGTTGCTTTTTTTCTTTTTGTTTCTTTTTTATTTCACTAACAAAATCAAAATTCGAATCAAAAGGAGTTTCTACAATTTCTCCCTTCCTCTTCTTTCCCTTTTGATTTGCCGGACTCACCATTTTCTTTGCTTCGTTTTTTTCTCCTTTTGATCCTTCGACTGAGAGGAACCACAATTTGCAGGAATTTCAACATTCTTCGTGTGTAGATCTCATCCCACCATTAGATCATATAAATGTGGGAGTTCTACTGATTTTCTTTTTGAATGAAGAAGACGAACGTTGAAGATGGTGAGAGAGAAAAAGTTAGTTCTCTGTAAAAGAGAAACGTGGGGGTGGGGCTGTGGGATTTACCTGTGGGTAAAAGAGGAAGGTGGGGGTTGCTGTGTGAAATCTGGAAAAAAAATCCCTAAAATGGTGTAAGAGATAGTGACAATTGATTCTCTAATATTAATGTTATCCCTAAAATGGTGGAAGAGATAATGACAATTGATTCTCTAATATTAATGTTATTTCTCTTACTTATTAATTATAATGTAATTATAAAAATAATAACTAATTAATTAAATTAAATAAATTAAATTATAAATTAAAACTAATTTGTTAATATTTGTAATTAAACTGTTATAAGTAGTAATATAAAAAAGTACATCTAAAGATTGTAATATTAAGCCTTAAATAGATATATGAGGTGATTTTTCCATATAATAATAGTGTTGGGCTTCATTTTCTTTTGACACTTGAATAGTGGATTCATTTACTTACTTTACATGTCATCCACCACCTCCTCTTCCACTCCCCCTTTTTTCTTTTATTTTCTTATTCTTTTTACTCTAAAGTATTCAACTCTTATATACATAATTAAATAATTAATATATTGACAAAAAATACGGATAAAAAATGTGATCTGTTAAAATAACTGAAACATTTTAGAACTGTTAATATTAAAATAAGGTTATTATTCAACACTTTTAGTAGTATAAAATTAACTCAAAATACAAATTATTTTTGTGTTCGCATTCACTTTAGCATATAAATTAATTAAATAAAATTATTTTTAACAAATATAAATTATTTATTTAGATAGCATGTAATAATTAATAAATTGATCATGATAAAAAAATTCTTTTGTAACTACAGATAGATATTAAGCAAAATCTTAGGTATGTTTTGTTAGTATATATAAAAATTGACAAAATGAAATGGTAAATTACACTTTCGAAACAATCATCATCCTACTCAAGTTATATTTATTTGTTTCTTGATCTTGTTTTAAAACTACAAAAACCTTTCCTTTTAAGAATGAAACTGAGGCAGTATTGGACAGAGTATGACTGATTCATACACTTCATCTAAAAAAATACGCAGGGCTAGGCGGATTATGGAGCGAAATTTAAGTCTTTGAATTAAAACTTAAAATGTTTATTAATTTTTTTTAAAAAATTATACTACTTTTACATTAACTACTTATTGTATTACTACCAAAAATTGCTTGTTATTGTTATTGTTATTATTGTCATTGTCATTGTTGTTATTGTTATTGTATCACGATCCAAAATGAGTCATGAGTGACACCCACACTTAACCTCCAAGGTGGGCGAACCAACAAATTCAAACCCCAACTTATATTTATTATTCAACTTATGAAACACAACCATAATGCGGAAGCTCAAAACTTATTAATGTGAGAAATAAAATCCTCAAGAGTCTATTATAAATCATACCCAAAACCTGAAAGTCATCACATCAAGGACATCTACTCTCAATATACCAAGTCTAAGAGTATTAAAGACACAACCATACGTAAATCGAATAGCCTATGTCCGAAATATAAAGACATTATGCCATGACCAAGAGAATCCAACACAAGATAGAAGGAATAGCTCACCCTAAAATATGATGTGCTAGAGACTGCTAGAGTTGAGGGCGGGTCAAAGTCGATGGCACACTCGTTGCACTCCACAAAAGAAAAATGAAGAAAACACAAGTAGGGGTTGTTGACATCCCTAAAAGACGCAACGTCGCGGTGACTAAAAAATAATCAATTTTAAAAGAATAAAAGAATTTATAAAAGGGAAAGGGGTAAAAAGGAGTCGCCACCTCATTTTAGAAAAACTAGAAAATTCATAAATTAATTAATAAAAATAACGTCTATGAAACCAATAGATTCTAGGTAAAGAATTCAAGTTTTTATGAAGGGAAGATATTAGACATCCTTATAAATTCACAATTGTTGGTCCCGACTAAATTCATTTTTTTTCAAATTAAGGAGGAGATAAAAATAACATACAAGTATAATAAATAATGCAATATACACAAATGATAAAATAAAACAATAATATAATAAACAACTTAAGGTTTGCCTAACGACAATAACATACACATTAATGAATAAAAAATACAATTCAAACTCCATCCGAATAGCTTCAATGGGAAGCAACTCTGAATACCTATAAAGACACTTAGTAAAACTTTTAGTAATAAATAAATATGAATAAAAATGAATGAATCAAATAATAACTTAAAAATAAAAATCCATCTTATGAATATGAAGGAACCCTAGAACATTTATGGCGACGACTAGCTATATGTTGCTGTTTGACGGCCAACCACCCCTGATGGCTGGGTTGGATTCTGCATCCTCATCGATTCTAGACAAATTAGGGTCAGAAAACGAGAAGAAAAATTCACCGGGAAATTATGGGGAAAAGCCGGGGCGAGGCGCCCCCGATGCGTGATGAGTTCGAGATTTGGACTCATTTAGGGATTTATTTGTATAAATTTAGTGTCCTCAATTGCTTATTGTGTGCCAATAACTGATGGAAAATCCTTGATTTCCAGGTATATGGATTGAGGAACAAAACAAGGACACTAATTTGCAAAAAGGAACAGAGTGAGCTGAAGGAATGAAGAAAAGTATGCCTGGTGATCGCCAAGTCCACTTGGCGAGTCGCTAAACGACCTCTTGACCGCCTAAAGTTCCAGTGTGCCAAGCCCTGAAGGAGAAAATCAAGTTGCCGAGAGAAAGGAGTAATCAACGGATCGCCGAGTGGTTCCGCGATGTAGTGATTTGATTGCCCAAAGTTACAGAACTTGAGGAATGCTGAAGGCCAAGGTAGGAAGGGTGATGGAACTGACCAAAGGGTGGATTGTCGAGCCCGACTTACTACGCCGAATGGCTCTTCGCAACTCATTTTTGGTGACTATAAATACAGTTTTGAACATTTAGTTTAGTATCAATTATAGAATTAAGAATTATTATAATTTTTCAGTTTGAAATCTGAGGATTGAGACAAGTTTTCTCTAGTTTTTCCCAAGCTTTGAAGAGTTGAAGTTTTTCACTTTTGAGAAATTGAAAGTGGATCTTTGATATTCTTCGACTTGGAGCATTGTAAGGACGAAATTAATCTTACCCAGTTGATGGAAACTCAATTTGGTAACAATTTTTATCTTTTTATGATGTGTAGCTAAAACACCAATTCTTGGGGTGTGATTATGTGATTATGGACTGATTTAGTTATAAGTATTGCTAATTGTTAGTTTAAATGCTGTTTAGAAGTGAGTTCAATCATTAAATGTGGTTTAATTTAAGAATTGTCGTTGCAAATGCAGTTCGACCTTTGTGTTTTTGGCTTGCTCGAGGTAGATGTTTTAAAACCAAGATTATTGATTGATGGTCTGTGGGTATTGGGTTGTCATGGGTTCAGCTCGAGAGAGTGAATCCTAAACCCTTTTCCACACATTCAGCTCGAGAGAGTGAATGGGCTAAAGTGCAGGTTGTTCTTATTTTGCATGCTTGTCGATGTTCGAGAGAAATCGACTTGATTCCGGGTAAATTGTTCGAGAGAAAGTTTACCTCCTCTATAGTCTAACTTACTCACTAATATCTAGCTATTTCCTAACAGTTGCAATTACGTATTTGTCTACATTAGCCTATAGTCGAATCACATCCCAAGAACCCGTCTCATTATTGTCATTTTTGTATTGTTTGTTGCTGTTGTAGTTGATAATTAAAACCGAAACCTCCTTATTTGACATTCTTTTCATCCCCTGATTTAAGTTATGTTTTTATTCGATAATGTATATTCCTATGACTGATTTGACCATGTTCACACTTTGCTATTGAATCTTGAACAAGTACCGCTCCCTGTGGGATTCGACCCCAACTCATTTAGTTGGGTTATATACTGATTAACGATCGTTGACGCTTAGAATTGGATGAGGCATCTTTGATAGCGTTATTCAATCAAAATGGCACCGCTGCCGGGGAGTGGTGTTGGTTAAGATTCTTTGGCTAAGTTGAATTTTATTCTTTTTAGTTATAGTCAAATCTCTTACTTTTAGTTTTGGTTTGTGTGTTGTTGTCTTGAAACAGAGGAGATGAGCATATCTTGTAGCAACGGTGAACCAATGGAGCACCCTCTTTTGAGATTGATGATTCTTAGGGATGACATCCTAACTTTTAAGCAATTAGAGGGTGAGACTATCCATGAGTTGTGGCCAAGATTTAAGGCACTATTGCAGCAGTGCCCAACTCATGGAATCCCAGATAACATGATACTGAAATGTTTCTATAGAGGTCTTGGTCCTGAGCATAGAAGAGTGGCTGACCAACTTTCTTCGTGTAGTCTAATACAACTACCATATGAAACAACAACCCAACTCCTTGATGGCATGATTAAAACCAACAAGGAGACATAAAATGACCATGAATTGGCCACATTTGTGACTCAGCTGGATTTCTTGGCAAAGAAATTCATGGAATTGGAAGTAATGTACAAAAAGAAAGATAGAACTTGGAAATCTAGAATCTGAACAAGAATTTCCTCATAAGATAAGCTATCCTTGATCCCAATATCTTCAGTTCGTATGTTCAATGAAGGATCGCCCATGCACTTCTTCAACATGGAGATGTGAAATACCGGATGAACCGCTGCTAACTCTTGGGGTAGCTCCAACTCAGAAGCCACATTGCCAATCCTCTTGGATATTATGTAAGGGCCAATATACCGGGGACTAAGCTTCCCCTTCTTACCAAAACTCATAACATCCTTCATGGCTGAAACTTTCAAGTACACCCAATCATCTACTTCAAACTCTAAATCCCTTCTCCTAACATTGGTGTAGGATTTCTGACGACTCTATGCTATTTTCAATTTTTCTTGAATAACTTTAACCTTCTCCATAGCTTGATGAACTAAATCTGGTCCTATCAACCCTGCTTCACCAACTTCAAACCATCCAATAGGAGATCTGCATCTTCTCTCATAAAGAGCTTCATAAGGAGCCATTTGAATGCTAGAGTGGTAACTATTGTTGTAAATAAATTCAATAAGAGGTAGGTGATCATCCCAATTACCTTTGAAATTAATCACAGAGGCCCTCAACATGTCTTCGCTTGCCCATCTGTCTGAGGGAGGAAGACAGTACTTAAGTTCGCCTTTGAACCCAAGCCTTTTTGGAATGATTTCCTAAACTGTGCAGTAAATTGCACACCTCTGTCTGAAATAATTGAGATCAGAACCACATGAAGTCTTACCACCTCTTGAATATACAACTTTGCATAATCTTCAGCTGAATGGGTAGTCTTTGCCGGCAGTAAATGGGCTGCTTTTATCATTCTATCAACAATCACCCAAATAAAATCATGTTGCCTGCGAGACCTTGGTAAGCCTGTGATGAAATCCATATTAATCATCTCCCACTTCCATTTCGGAAGTTCTATAATCTGAGCAAACCACCGGGCCTTTGATGCTCTACTTTAATTTGTTGGTAATTCGGACACTTAGCGACAAATTCTTCAATGCCCTTCTTAATACTACTCCACCAATAGACTTTTCTCAAGTCACGATACATCTTTGTGAAATCCGGATAAATGGAATATCTGGAGCTATGAGCTTCCTCCATGATCTTTTTTGGAGTTCATCCACCCTTGGTACACACAATCTACCTTGATACCTCATTACACCATCTCCCCCTTGTTCAAAAGCCAATACTTTTTGCTTATGAACATTTGCCTTCAATGCAAGCAAAATTGGGTCTTCGTCTTGCTTCTCTTTTACTTCTGAAACATATGATGATTCATCCCTATTCATCACCACTACTCCTTCTCCTGTGGAATCCATTAGGCGAACACCCAGGCGTGCAAGTCTATGCACATCCTTTGCCAGTTCTTTCTCATCTTCCTCAAAATGGGTGGTACTACCCATAGACAACCTGCTCAAGGCATCAACAACGACATTAGCCTTACATAGGTGGTAAAGAATACACATGTCATAATCCTTGAGTAATTCTAACAATCTCCTTTGTTTTAGATTAAGCACTTTCTGAGTAAACACATACTGAAGACTTTTGTGATTAGTGAACACATCTACATGAACACCATAAGGATAATGGCACCATATTTTCAAAGCAAAAACTATGGCAGCAAACTCTAGATCATGGGTTGGGTAGTTCCTCTCAAGAGCCTTCAACTGTCTAGAGGCATAAGCTATAACTTTGCCATTATGCATTAACACACAACCTAAACAAACTCTAGACGTATCACAATAAACAACAAAACCTTGTGTGCCTTCTGGTATGGTCAATATTGGGGTAATGGTCAACCTCTTTTTCAATTACTGGAAGCTTTTCTCACAAGCTTAAGACCATTAAAACTTAACTGTCTTTTGAGTCAACTTGGTCAAAGTGGATGAAATAGACAATAACCCCTCTACCAACCTTCTATAATAGTCAGCCAAACCCAAGAAACCACTAATATTAGTTGGAGATGTAGGTCTAGTCCAATTCTGCACTATCTCTATTTTCTGAGTATCAAATTTAATTCCCTCTCTACACACAATGTGGCCTAAGAATTCCACAAACTGAAGCCAAAACTCACACTTAGAGAACTTAGCATAAAACTCTCTATCTTTTAGAGTATGGAGAACTATTCTGAGATTACTAACATGATCTTCTTCATTTCTTAAATAGATTAGTATGTCATCAATGAATACGATAACAAACATATCTAAATAAGTCTTGAATACTCTATTCATAAGGTCCATGAACATTGCAGGCGCATTTGTCAAACCAAAGGACATAACTAGGAACTCATAATGACTATAACGGATCCTGAAAGCTGTCTTTGGAATATCACATTCCCATACTCTTAACTGATGGTAGTCAGATTTGAGGTCTATTTTAGAGAAACAGATGGCACCCTGAAATTGGTTGAAAATATCATCAATCCTTGGGTGTGGATATTTGTTATTGATGGTAACCTTGTTCAACTGATGGTAATCTATACACATCCCAAGGGAACCATCCTTCTTTCTCACAAATAAGATCGGAGTGCCCCAAGGTGAGACACTTGGTCGAATAAAACCCTTATGCAAGTGATCATTCAATTGTTCTTTTAGCTCTTTAAACTCTGTCAGTGCCATTCTATATGGCATAATAGATATAGGAAGAGTATGTTGAAGAATGTCTATACCGAAGTCTATTTCTCTCTTAGGAAGGACTCGGGGAAGATCATCATGAAAGAGTTCTGGAAACTTTCTTACTACTGAAACTGACTAAATAAAAGGTATCTCAACACTAGAGTCATTAACTCGGACTAACACACCAGTTGGAAACTAACTTCCTCGCCTTAAGGTACGAAATAAAACGACCCTTAGGCACTACTAAACTGTTTTTCCACTCTAAGACTTGGTCATTTGGAAACTGAAACTTGACAACTTGAGTTCTACAATCAACTGAGACATAACAAGTATGAATACAGTCCATACCAAGAATGACATCAAAATTTACCATGTCTAATTCAACTAAATCAGCCATGGTACTCTTCTGATTAACGAAAATGGAACAATCACGATAGACTCTCTCTGCTAGAATAGACTCACCAACATGTGTAGAAACACTGAAGGGTTCACTAAGTTGCTGAAGAATAACATTAAAATTCATCACAACATATGGAGCTACAAAGGATAAACTCACTCATTGGTATAGCAAAACATAAAAATTAAGGTTAAAGACTTGGATCATACCAGTGACAATATCTAGCGAGTCCTCTTGCTCTTGGCGACTAGTGATATCATATAAGAGGTTTGCTCCTCCACAAGTACCAGAAGTAGCTCCTCTAGATGCAGATCTGTCTGGTGGAGCAACTGAATAAGACTGGGCTCTATTGCCCCTATTATCATTACCCTGCTTGTTCTATGGACACTCTCGCATAAAATGACCGTTCTAGTCACACTTGAAGCAACCAGTGGGGCAATCACGACATCTCCCTGAGTGATTCCTTCCACACTTAGCACATGTAGGAGGCATACTACCCCCTTGTGCCATACTACCTTGAGAATAGGCAGGTTTGGCTCTGAAATTCTTACTATTGTACTGATTTTTGTTCTTTGGTGCAGGTGCACTAGCAGATGATGAGGCAGGGCCGTTCTGTTTCTATTGGAAGGATGACTGGTTGGCATTATTCTTTTGCTCCCCGGACTCATTCCCTATCTTAGCTCTCTTATTCTTAAACTCTTCTCAATCCCTCAACTTGTCATCCTCAACTTGTTGCACATGGATCATTAGCCTTGCTATATCCATATCCCCTATCAGCATAATTTCCTTGCCTTCCTTACTTGACAGACGAGACGACCAGTAACAAATAAACTCATTATGCTCCATATCTCAGCAAACATCTCCAGAGCATAGTGGGAAAGTTGGGTGAACCTCAGACTATACTTATGAACGCTCAAAGAATCCTGCTTAAGTATGAGGAACTCTCATACCTTAGCCTCTCTCAGTTCTCGAGGGAAGAATTTCCCAAAGAAAGCCTCCTCAAAATAAGCCCAACTCATAGGTGATGCTCCCTCAGCTCAGTTCTTCTTCCATTGGTCGAACCATATATTAGCGACACCATTCATTTGGTATGCATCTAGTTCCACCCTCTCAGTATCAACAACACGCATGATTTCAAAAGCCTTCTGAAGCTTTTCAACAAAATTATCTCGATCCTCAGTAACACTAGAACCTTTGAAGCTTGGAGGATTCATCCTTAAGAACTCACGAATCCTCGAAGTATCAGCCACTTCTTCATAATTCCCTCTCTATTTTCCAGCTTAATTGGTCACAACTTGGCTCAACATCCGGATAACCTCACGGAACTCAGCATTCGTGACCTCTCCTTGGGGTTGCATTTCTGATACACTAGGTACCCCTTGTTCCTGTGGTTCAACATTCCTTCTAGCCGGACGACCTCTGACAGCTTTTCGTGAAGGCATGATCTGAAAGACACGCGCAAGAACAAGTTAGAAGAGACTTTTTAGAGATGAAACTCTAACACACAAAATAACTGGTAAAGAAGTGAGAAAGTTTCCTAAGTGTTGCAGCCTCCTAATTATAGATGTGGCGCACTTCACACCGTTAACTAGGACTCTACAGACATGACTTCATAGACTCCCTAGGACTCTTGAAGTCTGTGCTCTGATACCAAGTTTGTCACACTCTGAGCTTACAACCCGGGCGGGACGAGAACTTGAGAACCATTACTGGCCCCAAGCAAACCCTTGGACTGGCTTATTTACTCAGTGGAAGACTTTTAAGCATTAAGAAGAGAATCTCAATGCAAGATAACTCAACAGTATCAAAACTAAACTCATAATATTTCAGAAATAAACATTTAACTTAGCCAAGGGTGCAACTCATATCTCAACATAAGCGAATACCAAGATAATGACGAATGAACTAACATCTACTGTCTATGAAGCCTCTAAACAACAGAGATGGATGTCGAGACAAGACCCACGACATCCTAATGAACTAAAACTACTAAAAGCAATAAATGGGGTCCTCTGGAAGCAAGGAGGCTCACCAACAAAATCTGGAGCTCAGCTAGAATCAACGATGCGCTGGATGCTGATCCTAGTTACCTGTACCGCATCATTAAAAGATGCAAGCCAAATGGCGTCAGTACATTGAATGTACGAGTATGCGAGGGGAATTCTAAAACAAGACATAAGCTTGAAAGGAACTGAAGTACTTACCTGGCTCAACTAAACTCAACTGAACTCATTTCACTATAAAACAGTAATGCAAATGCAATATAAAGAAATGCTTTTAAAATATGAATGTCAACTCTATGTATTTAGAAATACAATAATACTCTGTTTGTATGAAAAGATACAATATAACTCTGAAATGTATATAAAAATACATATAAACTGTGTATATTAGAATACAAATACTTTTGTGGGAGTTTCTCTAAACGACAGACCTATTGCGATGATACAACATTTTTCCTCATGCTGCCAGGGTCGTCCTATACCTTGCCGAGTGTATAGAACCAGACTATTAAGTGGATCCACTAGTCTATGCTAAAAAGAACTAAGGAATCATATAAAATGTATGACCCTTTTCTACCCATGATGGCTACATGGTTTATGGGGGCTGGGAGTTGTCTGAACTCTCCCCCGTATCGATTTTCAATACTACTCCCAAAATATGATACTAGCTCTTTTGTTTAAAAACATACTTCTTTATGTGATTTGAGATAATTGCTCAAAAACTTAGCTCAAGGGATATCTTGGAAATCAAAGTTTCCTCTCTTGCTTAATTGTGAAAGCGATTACTCTTTTCTGAAACTAGCTCAAAGGCTCTTTGGAAATAAAGGTTTCCTTACTTGATTAAATGTGAAAAAATTTTAAACTCCTTGGGAATACATAGTCCCCATATACTCTTTGAAGAAATGAACTTCAACCTTTTACTCTTTACTCTTTACTTAACTTGAACTTTAAGTCTTATAACAAAGTTAGAACATTTGGAAAAGACTTTTGGAAAATCTAAGAACTTTTCTTGACCTGACTCTTACTTCTCTTGATTTTGATCTTAACTTTCCTTGAATTGGATTATGGATTCTAGGCATATGATCTCATGTTATGGATGATTTCATGTTGTTTAAACATACCTTAGAATGTATGAATTGACTAGGAAACATAGGTACGTTTTAAGGGAACTAGTACGGAAAGAATGGGAAAGAAGTATAAGACCTGGCGTTCTTGGCGCTCTAAGTGGAGAGGGGCGCCAGACCAAAAACTTCAGAGCTGAAGTTGGGGCGCACTGGCTGGCGCGGTGCCCCAGGGTCAAAACTTCAGAGGATTCTTTGGGGCGTGCTGGCTGGCGCGACCCCCCACCCCCATTCCCCAGATTTTGACGAAATTCCTCCGTCGTTTTTCAAATCTAAACCCTGTAAACTCAATTAGGTCTTTCCCCAAAAACATAGATTCGACTACATAACCAAAATATGCAAGAATCTACCCAATAATACATCTAATTTCATGAATTAGGATCAACAACTCCTCAACAATTTCAACGAATCAAGAATTCAATAGAACTTCAACAAAAACTATCAAGAACTCAATTTCTAAACCTTCAAGAACATAAATTTGTTGAAATAAATCATGATTGGCGCATGGGTGAACTAACCTAACGCTATGTGATCTCACATACCTCATAGGATTGAATCCCTGGCGAAATCCACAACCAAACTTGAACGTTCTTGACGAATCTTGGCTTTTCTTTCTCCTTTCTCCTAGTTTCTCTTTTCTCCAAGCCCTAACATGAAATTCAACTTTTCTAAACTGATCTGATTATACCCCAAATAAACTCCTAAAAGCGAATTAAAATAATTGGTAAGGAATAGACTAAAATACCATTTAAAAATCCGGTTTAAACTTTCCTTATTTGAACAATCCAACTTCAAATGGGCATATCTCATTCATACAAACTCAGAATCGCGCAAACTCGGCGGCATTGGAAAGATTATTCCATCATCTTTCATACAATATCTTGAAGCTCATGTAATTCATTCTGATCTCGGAGTTATTGTCATTTAAATTTGACTAAAAACTCAAACTTTACATTACTTAACCAAATTTTCCAGATTTTCATTCTTTCCAAAATGACTATTTCCAATTCTAACTCTTTCTAGTTCATTCAAATAGAGAGATGTTACACAAAGACAACTATTTTTTATTTTCTAACCTAAATTTGAGACCTTTATTTTTTATTTTTTTCCTCCTAGGATAAACTTTTCCTAGTCTGAGACGGTTATTTTTATTTTCTCCTTGGATAAACACTACCTAGTCTGAGACCTTTATTTTTATTTTTCTCCTAGGATAAATACTTCCTAGTCTGAGACAGTTATTTTTAATTTTCTCCTAGGATAAACACTTCCTTTTCTGAGATTGTTCTTTTTTATTTTCTCCTAGGATAAACACTTCCTAGTGTGAGACCGTTATTTTTTATTTTCTCCTATGATAAGCACTTCCTAGTTTGAATTTATTTTTGAAAATTTACATCTGCTAATAACTCACAAAAATTTTCTAGTGAAAACTGGGGCAAAAATTTTGTTTATTTCTTTTGTTTGTGATGGTTTTCAGGTTTCTTTAATTAAAAATGGATTTTAAATTCATGAACAAAGTTTCAACTCTTTTTGAGAATGATCAATCCCATGATAGCCAGAATCGACTTCTTCAATGCATGTAGCAGCCTGACTTTTGACATCAGTTTATATTCAACATCCAGAAAACATGCAGTCAATCAAGACATTTTAAAATTTTCATTTTGAATAGTGTCAAAAGCTTGCACTAAGTAGCAACTTAAGCCTCGAGTCTAATTCAAAATCAAGATTCTCACCCAAAAACTCAAGGTCATATCTGAAAGTCAAGACTCAAGAGAAGCTTCATAGAAGGTAGTTTGTACTTTTATTTTCCTTTTGACTATTAGTTTTTATTTTTTTATGCAAGGATAAGAGCCGCGACCTGGAGCCTCGATGGAACTTCACTTAACTTCCAACTCATCACCTTATCTCCTTGAACTACATGTGACCAAAATCCTTTATAACCCCGAGATATGTAGGATGTCTAAAACCAAGAGTCGGTCGCACATATTTATTCTTTCAGATAAGAGTCCGATCAAAACTTGTCGCATTGTCTACTTCTTTGTCTGAAAACTCTTCGTGTTTCCAGTCAAAGAGAGGCAAATTGTAGTAACCTATTTTTTTTTTTACAGAACTTAAGGTTTTACACCATTTTTAGTGTTTAAATATTTTCTAAAAATTTAAATTAAATACTTTATGTTTCATCGTATTGTAGTAAGTTTCTTTTAAAAGATTTGAAAACTACGAAAATATATGTTTTGTTTTAATTTAAATTTTGATAAACCAGCTAGTATTTCTTAATTATATTTTTAGACTAACTATCTGACTTTACTAATATTTCATTAGTTCAAAATAATTAGTTAATATTTTTATTTGTACTTTTATTATTATCATTATTGTAATATTTACGTATATTTAATTCTTAAAAAAAATTAAAACTAAACTTAAACTACCCTTACCCTTGCCCCACTACACCCTCACCTTCACCCCACTTCAATCCACTCACCCTCCCTCACACCGCTAAACAATCCATACATGCACTCCCTCACAATATATATACTACACGTACAAGAACACAAAAAAAAACCATATTCATACTACAAATATACAAACCCACACTACTAAAAAAAGAGACACACCCACAACCAAAAACAAAATACCATCAGCAATAAAAAAGAAACAACAACACACAGAGAAAACCAAGAGAAATAGACGAAAGAAAAACAAAAGAAAAAACCACACACGTCTTTGTTTTATTCTTCATTCAAAAATTTACCAATGCATTCATATTTTCTTACTTTTTCTTTATTTCCATAAAAACACAATACATATATCACTGCATAAAATCTACAAAAGATTTGTGGGTGTTTTAATCGAGTTTCAATCAAGGTTATGCGGTACTTATTTTCTTCATTTGAGGTATAACTTTGCCTTAAATCTTTAATGTATATATGGAATTTGATGTAATTATATGATTAGTTTTATTATAGTTTTGTATCATTTATAATTTGATTGAAATGAATATTGGGTTAAAGAGTTATATCTCTTATTAATGAATGAAGGTAGCTTTAATTGATGATTATTTTATATTTATTTATTTTTATTCGTTAGTGGTTACTTCTTAAAAATGATAGGTCATGGCATTGTTATTGTCTTCATTTAGATAATAATGATAAAGTAAGAATTGTTCGACTAAATATAAGTAAATAAATTATTGTTGTTTTATATTATCAATCAGAAAATGAGATTTATTTTTAACAATTCGGAATTATTTTGTTATATTAGAAAGTGTGTTTAATTTTAGGGAAGAGGTCTGAAAAATCCCTCAACTTTAGCTGAAATTGTTGTTACGATATCAAACTTTAATGAGGACCTATTACCCCCGAGAGTATTTAATACCGTATTTTAAACATATATACTTGCCCATACTCAGGCTATGTTAGTTGAGTGTGTCACACGCGCGTTTTAATTCATTAAATTAGTCATTTCGTTACCTTTAGTAAACATATTTGAAAAGTCAAAAAATGGGAAATCAATCGTCACTGTCACTTTGTCCTTTCCCAAAACACTCTTTCACTATGCCAAAGAAGAAATCAAAGATCAAAATCGTGTTTGTTGATAGCGTTTCTTGATCGTGTTTCTTGTTAGCGTGAATGAAATTGTGGATTTGTGACTATTCCTGAACTGAACTGAAATAAGTAGTTCTTGAAGGTTAGTCCTTTTTTTGGGTCGTCTAACCTCAGAGCTGAATTTTTCATCAAAAATTATCTAGGGTTTGGTTACTATTGACGTTATTTTTGATTTTGTTGACATATTATTATTGATTTTGTTGACGTAAAAATTGTTAGGGTTTATCGATAAATTAGGGTTTTTGACTATTCATAATTTTGTCTTGTAATTGCAACTTATTACTGATTGTGATTTATATTTTCGTTGTTTATGCGTATCAATTGTTGATAAACTAGGATTCTTCTAGTCTTCCCCCCCAAATTATTCGATTTTTAAGAACAAACTATTTTCTTTAGTTCTCTTATTTTCTACTGCTATTGTGACATAATTTTAGAAATGGGTGGTTTTAAACAATGAGATATTACCATGGTGGAATTTTGAATAGAAAGAGTCAAAAATAATTATATGATGGTGGAGAAATCACTCACATATTCGATGTCGATATTGATAAGATGTCTTACATCGAACTAAATAATGATATTAAAGAGTTGGGGTATACTACAAGTTGCACATTTTATGTTAGGCCACCTAAGAGTGACTTTCTATTAGATATACAAAATGATGAGGATATTTTTGAACTTTCACAAAGGTATAAAGATGCATATATTGTTGAGGTCTATGTTTGTCACATGTTTGATAAGTTGGATGGCTCCATTGATTTCTTGGAATAGACTCTTTCCAATGAGGAATCTTTTGGTGCTTTTAATAAAGAAGGGGACAGGGAGGACCATGAAGGTGACAGGGTTGGTGATATTAATGAAAATGTGTTTGAAGCTGCAACTACTCAACCAACAGTTGCAACTACTCAACCTGTAGCTTCTCAAAGTTCTCCAATTGGTGAGCCTAAGGTTGTTGCACCTACTCAAGCATCAACTACTACTACTAGTACAACTGTTGAGCCTACTCAACCAATATTTAGTCCAAGTGTTGAATCTGTTGTTGTTGAGGATGACTTTCCAGTGATAGATTCAGACCAGTAAACTGAAAATAGTTTAGATTTAGACCATGAAGATCTATTCAATGAAGGTGATGCTGAATATGAAAGTGATGTCCATGAAGAAAATATAAACTTAAGGACTGCGAGAAGGTCATACGAAAGAAGGAAGAGAACAGAAAGAAAACCAAAAGACCCTAAAGAAGTTCCAGTTGCTGAAATTGGTCCACATGTGGGTTTTGATGAGACTGAACCTGTTGATAAAAAGTTAAAAGTTAAAGTTGTTGAGAATGGGCATGTGTATTGTAGTTCTGATGCTTATAGTGTTGAAACTGACTCAGATAATGAGACAAGGAGAGATAGTAAAAGAATTGTTTTTGATAAAATTACTGAAAAGGTTATGTGGCAGTTGGGCATGGTTTTTGAGAGTGTGAATTATTTTAGGGATGCTGTTACAAAATATTCACTTCAAAAAGGTGTCCAGTTAGAAAAGTTTACTAATGACTTAAAAAAAGTGAGATGTAGTTGTAGAGAGGGGTGTCCTTGGTTGTTATATGCAAGTCTTAATAGAGGTACTAATAAATTTGTGATTAAAATCTACAATCATAGGCACAGATGTGTGAAGACCACAAGAAATTACATGTGTAATGTTAAGTTCTTGTATAAGAACTACAAAGATAGAATCAGTGAGCAACCAAACATTAGAATTTTCAAATTTCAACAGTTGACAAGAAATGAGTTGGGAATACATGTTGGGAAGACTACTGTTAGGAGAGCAAGACAGAGAATATTGCAGGAACTAATGGGTGATCATGTGAAAGAGTTTGGTAGAATTTTTTACTATAGGGATGAATTGTTGAGGACCAATCCAAGTAGAACTTGTGTAGTAAAAGTTGATGATTCTGAAGGTAATGGTAAGCTGATTTTTAAGAGTTTCTATATATGTTTTGCTGCTTGCATAAAAGCTTTTTTTGGTGGATGTAGGAAATGTATTGGTTTAGATGGATGTTTCTTGAAGGGTGTAACCAAAGGACAATTGTTGGTTGTTGTGGATAAAGATGATAATAATCAAATTTTGCCTATTGCATGAAGTGTAGTAGAGTATGAAAATAAGAACACATGGGCATGTTTTTGAAATTGTTGATAGAGGACTTGGGATTAGGTGATGGCAGAGATTACACGCTCATTTCAAATATTCAAAAGGTATGTTTTTGGTTAATTTAGTTATGTTTAATGCATTACTATTTTTGTTACTGCAACAATAATGTTTTTTTGTTCATTGTAGGGGCTTACATCAACAGCCAAGCATCTTTTACCAGAGGTTGAGCATAGGATGTGTGCAAGACACATTCTTGCTTACTGGGAAAAATATTGGAGAGGTTTAGAAAGAAGGAATCAATTTTGGAAATGTGCAACAAGCACCTTTGCGGCAGAGTTGAAGGCAAATTTGGCTCACATGGCATTGCTAGGTAACAAAGATATTGTTCCAGATATACTTCACTTTGATGTAAAAAGTTGGTGCAAAATGTACTTTAGGGCTGATGTTAAGTGTGATAGCATAAATAATAATATGGCAAAAAGCTTCAATTCTTGGATCTTAGCTCCAAGACATAAAACTATTATCACTATGCTTGAAGAGATAAGGGTAAAGGTAATGAATAGACTAGGTCAATTTCATAAATTTCCAGAAACATGGTTAAAAAATAATTATCCAATGGCATTGAGAGTGCTTGATAAGAACATAGCAAAGTCGATGAAATGTCATATTGAGTTCAATTGAGAGAGATGCTTTGAAATTTCAGATGGATCTTATGTCCATATTGTTGATAAGAGGAGTAGGACATGTAGTTGTAAATCATGGATGCTCAACGGAATACCATGTCCACATGCCATTGCTGCCATTCTTTACAAGAATTAGAACCAATTGTCTATGTCTATCATTGCTTCAGTAAGGGGACTTAACTAAGAACCTACTGTCATTACCTTCAACCATTAACCAACATGAAAATGTTTCCTGATTCAACAAATCCTCATGTGGAACCGCCAGTTGTTAAATTTATGCCAGGAAGACAAAGAAAGGTAAAAAACAGAGAGTGTTGGGAGTCAAAAAAGTCTGGAAAATTACCAAGAAAAGGTGTTTACATGACTTGTAGCATCTGTCATGGGAAAAATCCCAATAAAATGAGTTGGCCATTAATATGTCATTTATATGTTATTCCTTATTTATGGTATATATTGGAGATATTTGACTTGTTATCTATTTGATGTTGTAGGATTCTGTTGATGCTGGACCAAGTCATGAAGTAGGTACTTCTAGAGTTATTCCTAATCCTAGAGTAAGGCCAAGAAAAACACTTACTACTACTACTACTGAAGCACCTACTACTGATGAAGAACCTCCTAGGCCTATGGGAAGGCCAAGAAAAACAAATGTTAATCCTGATGCACCTCTTAAGCCTAGGGGAAGGCCAAGAAAAACAACAAACAATGAGGCACTTGCAAGAGGCAGAGGAAGAACTTGTGAACCTATTGCAACATCAACTATAGGCAGGGGTATGGAAAAACAACAAATAATGAGGCACCTGCAAGAGGCAGAGGAAGAACTTGTGAACCTATTGCAACATCAACTATAGGCAGGGGTATGATTCTTGAATCCCTTCATTTTAAAATCGTTTATATAAATTGATTTTCACACATGTTGCAACATCATAAAGAGACACAACACATGATACAACACCTGCAAGGGGAAGAGACATAGGCATTGGAAGGGCTGATACAACCCCTGCAAGGGGAAGAGGCATATGCATTGGAGGGGTTGATACAATACCTGCAAGGGCTGATACAACACCTGCAAAGGGAAGAGGCATAGGCATTGGAAGGGTTGATACAACACCTGAAAGTGTTGATACAACATCTATAAGGGGAAGAGGCATAGGCATTGGAAGGGGTAGGGTAAAGAGTAAGTGTTCAAGCACCAGGAAGGGGCGGGGATTTCAAAATACCTCTAAGTTGTATAGGAGTGCCAAAGAGGACATATTTGTATGAGTGTTATGAAAATCCAACAAGTTACACTACAAATTCTCCACAAAATCCACCTGTTTCACCTGTTCATTGTTAATCTAATGTAGTACCTACTAAAAGGTCTAGTATAGCTGGAATGGGAGTTTTTATTGTTGGAAATATCTTAACAACATACAATGTAAGTCCTAAAACCTCTGTTAACTTTGTATTAACTTTATTGTTGCCTTAATTTTGTTCCAACATAATACAGCCAGGACTCCCAAGTAAGAGGATATTACATACAGGTTCTAGGCAGCCTATCAGTTCTGCTGATGTTACTTGGGACCTTGGTTTCAAACCAAGAACTGGTGTAAGGTGGAAGGGTAAAAAAGCACTGACATCAAATCAACTTAAAGTGATGAGGGATGAGATGAGACTTAACAAAAGACAGAAAAAGGCTTCTTCACAATCAAGGAATGGAAGTAGT
Organism: Solanum stenotomum; assembly: GCF_019186545.1. Lineage (NCBI taxonomy): Eukaryota > Viridiplantae > Streptophyta > Magnoliopsida > Solanales > Solanaceae > Solanum > Solanum stenotomum. The sequence continues at coordinate 42,933,970 of NC_064284.1, read as the reverse complement.
TTAAATATTTTGATAGTTTTTTGAGGTCAAAGATGATGTAAGATTGTTAGTGGGCAAGTTATTTCACCAAAAAATGTCATCTTATTTACCAAGTTTGTATGTTTTGAAGTTGGGATGCTCCAGTTGAATATCTATGTTAACTTAATACAATGATTTTGTTTATCAAGTAATGTATGTTACATTTGCTTTTAATCCAATTTTGCTTTCTATTGTACTTTGTATCTACATTTATGTTCATCGTTAGTCCAATTGTGTTTTGTATATGTATTTTACACTAAACATAAACACATTCGAAGTAGCAACATACATGATTACCATTCATAGAAACAAGGATATTGCATCCAACACAAAATCAAGTTCATTGACTTTAACTGTACATACTAGCAAACTTAAACACTTCGAAATTTATATCAACCAAAAGAACTCTTCAACTAGCTATTTTGATTCAAACAACAACCTACGATAACATAAAGAAATCCTTCAACCACATATTATGATTCAAAAAGCAACATCAACTACCTATTTTGATCCAAACAGCAACATACATGATTGAGAGACACAACATGAACATTCTATTAAGGCTAAAGTAGTTACTCCATTTCTTCTTCACCTCAATCAGTTTGTCTACCTCTTCACAGTCTGAAAGCACTCCTTCCATATCTTTCAGATTAGATTATTCTTCCAACTTGGTAAAGACAGATTGAGCATCCATCTCCGTAATTTATCTGTAATTATAATCATTGATTTCTTCCATCTCCTTCATTTTCTTTACGTTTGCAACTAATAGTTCATTCATGTCCTTCATTTTCTTCACCAACTTATGAATGATGAACATAGGCTTTAATTAACCACATCATTCCTCCATCGAAAATATTTACACTTTTGTGATCCATAGTATGGCCACGACCAAAATCTTATACCCGGATTATTATCAGACCAAGAAGTTTTCAAAGGGAGCAACAAACCGTGAAAGCATCACATTTTCTTATTCAACTTTGGATCATCTTTATCAAAACAAATGCTATTCTAATCCAATTTTATCTTCCATGGATAACCCTAACAAAAAAAAATTGAAATCAGAAAAAAGAAATTAGAAGCCCTAAATAACAAATAGAACATATAAGACCAAGAAAATAAATCTGAAATTAAACATATAAGACCAAGAAAATAAATCTGAAATTAAAGAAAATAATTTGTTTAATACAAAGTTTACCTGACCCTTCAATGGCGGTCTTTTGGATTTGTATTTCAGTGAAAGACAAAGGGTTCAAAGTGAATTAGAATTATAGGTAAAAGGAAATAGATATAATTTAATCACTGTATTGATATGTGGCATTTAATGATTGGCCTAAAAAAATTATATGATGCCCTACGCGCCTATGCGTCATGTTTTCATGCACTTGACCAGCTGGGCAAATATATATGTTTAAAATGCGGTATTAAATAGTCTAGGGTAAAAGGTCCACATCAAAGTTTGATCTCATAACAGTAATTTCGGCAAAGTTGGGATATTTTTCAGACCATTTTCCCTTAATTTTAACATCAACTTTCAGAATAGTAAAGAATAAAATGATATGAAAATGGTCTAAAATTTGTTCTAAAAGTTTCGTATTTTACTTTATTTTCTCTTTCTTTATAAGGAATAAATATTTTCGTTTAACGTTAGACCGAACACTTCGGCATGATAAATATATTTGTTTCAATTAAGAATGTGGTTACACATCTTTTTCTTGAAACATTAAAATAAACTCAAAGATGCGGTGACACACCTTATCCAATAATATAATTAACTTTTATTAATTTAAAGTAGAGACTTATAAAAATAAGGTTATTAAGTGTGATGCAAAGAAGACAATTATGTCTCTAATCGTGAAGACCAACAATGCTGTTACGTATCTAGGTAGAAACCAAATAAGAGTTCAACAAATAAAAAATGCGAGCAAATCGTGGCCTATAAAAATATATCCAAAAGATAGTTAAAATAAGTATAAGTTAATAAAAGCGACCATGATAGAACCACGGGATCCAAGGGATGCCTAATACCTTCCCCTCGGTCAACAAAATTCCTTACCCGAATTTATAGTTCGCATACCAAATAAAGAGTCATTTTCTTTTTATTAGTGATTAAACAAAAGGTGACTTGGAACACCATAACTAAATTCCAAATGGCGACTCTAAAAATAAAAAATCTCTAATCACTAACGTCACTTAAAGTGGAAAAACCCTTCCGCCGGTTCGAAAAGGGGTGTGACAACGGTCACTTACTTTAACCCTCAAATGTGGACATTCAATGCAGAAACGAACAAACTATAAGTGAACACCCTATTGACATATAGAATACTTTTAACTTTAGTTCGAGTAAAGTCTTTTTATAAAGAAATACATTTAATTCTCTCTAAAGAACTAGTCCAAACAAGTATTAGAACTTCTAAGGGAGTATAAAATTATGAAAATAAATGTCATACAACTTCCACTATAACGAAAATAGTAGAATTTGTTAGAGATCATCTTTGTCTTTACCAAGGAACATCAATCTCCAACAACTAGACTATGCCAAGTTGTGTAGCAAGAGTAGTATCAGTACAAACAAGACGTATCCATTTTGATCATTTGTCGATCCGAATCTACCACATAACATTACATAAAATCGATGAAATATTTGGTTTGGAGATAAAATTAGGATCCCGATCTTCTCAGTCACCATTATCACAACAACTAGAGTTACCATTGATTAGACTCTATCTTAAGTCCCCCCAATTATTTCCACTACAAACTCCATTAGCTTGAGGATTCCACCCTCATATCAGATCATTACCTAACTCTTCTATCAAAGATTCTTTTTTTCAAATATAAGATATCTACTAAGTCTGTTAATATGTCTAGTACTCTCAGTCAATAAGTCATGTCACCACCCTAGCTGTTGAAAAAAAATTTAAAACCCATTTGTAAGACTTTTAGTAAACCACCTTGACTGAGAACCCCTCATCATATATGTCTGAGACCACCTAGGTACCAATATCTTACAAATATAATAAAATAAATAATCCCTACAGTCTCATGAACAAACATGTAACAATCACATTACGGATAGTAATCATGGTTTTCTCATGGACCACATATAGAAATTGTTAGTGTACTAGACATGGTATCTGAAGTACGTGTTGGTGTCTATATAAAATGACCTCATCTTTTGCTATATTAAAGGCTAAAAACTCCTTCTTTTGGGCCTTGGCTTGAGTTGCTCTTATTTTGGTCCTCAACATTTCATGCCTTCACCTCCATAACAAGAGATGATACAATCTAGTCCTATATTATGACCCTGTCATCAGAATCTAAAAATCTAACCCCTCAGTTAGCAATCTAGTTAAACTCTTGGTCTATCACCCACTTCTCCATTCCCATACAAAATATGCTAGTCATACAGTTATGAATAAGGTCATCAAATACCTCATTGACCTTCCTTAGATGGTACAAGAATTCCATGTCATAATCTTTCTGCAACTGGAGCCATTAGTATTATGGTACATTCAACTCTTTTTGTGTAAAAATATACTGAAGGCTTTTATGTTTTGTATAGATTTCAACATGCACTCCATAAAAGTTATGCCTCCAAATATTCAAGGCATGAATAACTGAAGCAAACTCGAAATCATTGTCAGTAGTTTTTCTAGGACTTCTTTACCATCTAGAAGAATAAGTAAATACCTTACCATGTTTCATCAAAACCCAAATCAAACCTAGTGCCTAAATCATCACAATACACCACATATCCCTCTAGACCCTCTAGAGAGATCAGAACTAGGGCTAAAAACATTTTATATTTTATCTCCTATTAACTCTATGCCCATGCTGTGGTCCACTGAAACTTGGTCACTTTCTAAGTTAGTCTAGTAAATAGTTTTGAAAATGAAGAGAATCCCTCGATGAACCTCATGTAATACCCAACTAACCGTTTAAACCCATTAGTATTTATCATGGTCATGGGTCTAGGACAAGTCTTCACGACCTATGTATTTTGTAAGTCAACTAATTGTATGCTAGCATATGACATAATTTGGCCCATGAAGGATAGATAATGCAATATGAACTCACTCTTTGAGGTTGTGGCATAGAGTCTTTGACCTCGGAGGCCGTGAAGTAATACTCAGATATGGTCCCGATGATTTTCCTCTTACAATGAATACACCAGAATCTGCTCTATAAATACCATCACAAACAAGTCTACCAGATTATTCTATTCATCATGTCCATGAGTATTGCTACTACATTCATCAATTTGAAAGACATCAGAAGAAACTCAAAATGACTATATTTGATCTTGAAGCCTTTCTTTTGAAAATCACTCTTATGAACTCGCACATGATTGTTCCATGAACATAAGTCAGATTTCGAGAAACATTGGGCACCCTCTAGCTGGTCATATGAGTAATCAATCCTTGGTTGTGGATGTTTATTCTTTGTAGCCACCTTATTAAATTGGTAGTAGTCTATACCCATGCACAATGAACAATATTTATTGGATATAAATAATACTCGTGCACCTCACAATGATGCACTCGGCTTGATAATGCCTTTATCTAAAAAATCTTTTAGCTACTTCTTCAATTCCTTCCATTATGCTTGTGTCATTCTTTATGGTGCAGTGAATACCGGTTGAATAATTTCTAATGTATTGATAGAAAAATTTATCTGCTATTCTAGGGAGAAATACCATGGAGCTCATTAGAAAGGATATTTGTTAATTTATTAAACACCATTTTAGAATGTTATATAGTCAGTTCCAGGTCAATATCTAAAACCCTAATGATGTGACAAATGAATCCCTTAACAATCAGTTTCCTCGTATGAAGATATGAAACTAACCTACCTTTTAGTGTCGCTGAATTATCCTTCCTCTCCTAAACCACCTTTCTAGGAAAGTGGAATTTAGCAATCTTTACTCTATAGTTAACAGTGGTGTAATAAGATTCCAGCCAATCCAAGCCCATTATAATATCATATCTAATATCTCTAGCTCTATTAGGTCTATATAGGTTTGACGACCAACAATGTCTACTATACATCCTCAGTAAACCCTCTTGGGGATAATAGAGTCTCCAACTATGGTAGATACAACAAATGATCATTGAAATGACTCTAGTACTATAGAAAACTTCCCAAAACAAAATGGAGGAAAATATTATGTTGTGTAGCCATGATCTATAAAGGCATATATAGAGTGAGAACAAATGGTCAGTGTACTTGTCAATTCATAAAGATGATCTGGCTATATCAAAAACTGGATGCTCCCTCTTTACCTTGACCTCTATGTAAGAAACAGTGTTGATGTTCCACGTAATCAACTGACACTATTTCGGTTCAAGTGCCAAACGATCGCTTGTAGTGATGTAACCCAACCAAGAGTTGGAATCGTTCCCACAGGGAGTGGTTTTGAGAATTAGTAGAAAAATAAAATCAAGTTCTAATTAGTCATAGCTACAAATATTAACGAATAAAAACATATTGAATCTAAGGAATGAGACAAACGTCAATTATCAATGGGGTTTGTATTAATTAACAACTAAAAAAAGAGTAAAAATATAAGGAAACGAGATATGGTGACGAGTTTCTTGGGATGTGATATGAATACAGGTTAAACTAGACTATCAGGTACATGCTTTTGATAGTAAATTGTTGAACATTTGTGACTAGGTTAGAATATAGTGGGGGGTAAATTCTCTCTTAAGAAACTTACCCCGAATCAACTTGGTTTCTCTCGAACACCGAGTTGTCGCATTAAGCACAACCTCCACCTTAGCCCATTCACTCTCTCGAGCTTAATGTGTGGGAGAAGGACTAGGATTCACTCTCTTGAGCTGAACCCATGTCGACCTAATACCACACCATCTATCAATTTAGTAGTCTTAGTCTTACGACCTCTCCCTCGTTCAAGCCAAAAACAATAAGACGAAATCATATTTGCAACTACAATCCCATTAAGTTCATACACAACTACTAAACGAAATCACTTTTAAACAACAAATAAACCATCAACAAGCAAGACCCAACAGATAATTTAACCCATATTCACAAAATCACACCCCAAGAATTGGGGTTTCAACTAGACATGTAAAAGAGATAAAAATTGAAACCAATATCAGTTTCCATTAACTGGGTATGAAGAGTTAATTCTTAAAACACGTCAAGAGTGAAGAATCTTTGAGACCCATGTCCAATTTCATGTAGTTGAAACCTTTGAATCTTCAAGGTCTTAGAACAAAGTCTCCAAAGCCCTCTAAAATTTAAAACCCTCCAAACACTGTAAAAAGTTTGTATAATAGAACTGATATGATACTAGAAATTTAGACAAGTATTTATAGTGTTTGAAATTTATGCAGCGGAGGACCATTCGGTGCAGTTAATCGTGATCGCCGATACCCTCGGCGATTTGCCTTTTGGTCGATTTCATCGCCTTCCTACTTTTGCATTCAACCTATTCATATTTTGAGTCGTTGGACGATATGGTACTGCTTCGCGAAACTTATTGTCGATGTGCCGAATGCTCTGTTTCATCGCCAACTTGATCTTTTCCTTTTGGGCTCAGCACACTGGAACAAAAGGAGATCTCCAGGCCCATCGGTGACTAGGCAGGCTCGCCAATCTTCAGGCCTTGATTTCTTCGTTCCTTTCAGCTGCCTTATTCCTTCTTGCCAAGTAGTGTCCATGCTTTGCCTCAAACTCTAAATACTTGAATCTTAAGGATTTTCATCAGATATTGAGACAAAATATGCATTTAAGGACACTAATTCTATCAAAATATAGCTCTAAATGAGGCCAATTTGTGGACTCATCAAATCCCCAACTTAAACTTTTGCTTGTCCTCAAGTAAAACTCAAGTTCAACAGTTTAAAAAGGATGTCTCAAACAATGCTACACAAGACTCAATCATTAATGTACACAACAAGACTCAACTTACTCATGCATGGATCAATTGTACACTCAAAGAATCAAGTTGTGACACACCATTATCAAAGATTCTCAATCTCACTATACTTGCTTTAAATGCAAGTTCGAGCTCAACAAAGGTATTCAAATGCTCTCACACAAAGAATGATTCCATATTCACACACAATGGTTTAATCATTTAAAATTCTGGAATCAAATGCAACGCTCACTCTTACAAAGAAGAACACAATGCATGCTTTCACCCATAGGTTTGCCCGTATTTTCCAATCAACAATTGTTTCAGCTCACTCAAGATCAAAAAGGTCTTTTCAAGGCTTATAATGGGGCTGAGTGCAAAGGTATGGTCATTTAGGCTCAATGACTTTCATCCTCGTTAAATGCGGTGCTTTCAACACTCTCTTTCCTCTTCTATTAGCATTTTATTTAGTGCTCATAAGTCATCTCATTATTCACTTCCGTGGATTGTTCGGAACCCCATTTTTTTTGACATTTCTCATAACTTAATTTCACAACTTTTTCTTTTTCCTTTCTCTTGTCTTTTTTTTGTATGGAGGGGTTCCATTTTTCTCAACACCATGGGTTAAAAGGGACTTTTCTTGCACTTCTTGACTTGCCTTTTCGTTTCACTACAACCCCAATTTAGGCTTTTGGCCTAAGTTGGCTATTGAATCAACCACAAATCACGAGGATTATGGGTAGTGGATTTAATAAAGGTCATATTTTCGTCAAGTTTCTTCCAAAGAAAGGTAAGAATCAAGGGGTGTTTAAAAGAATTTCACACACTCACAAGGTAGGCCACAAAAGAGGTATATGTCAAATTGGCTCACACTCTTTCGTAGTTGCGTAAGATCATATCAAGAGATAGCCTTACTTAGTCGACTGGACCAACGGGGCAAATTCTAGGTGTTATCATGCATGATTCACAATAAGCTCATCACACAAGGCATTGACACCAAACACAAACAAGACTCCATACTTTTGCTAGTGTGCAACATTCATCACAAGAAAATCAATTCGATAATTGGCTAGTCACAACGAGATGCAAAGAGTTCACATATTGACTATGTAACTTCACTTGGTCTCATCGTAGTTACACATTCATGCTCGTTCGATTATGAGCACTATTTGAGTCATCGATATTGATCAAAATCGAGATTCAAATTTGCTAAAGAACAGCCACATTCCACACGTAGTTTTTTTTTGTTTTTGAAGGGTCAAAATCATTTACAATTTAAATAAAAGGAGCCATATTCTCAAATATCCGCAAGAAGCAGTATAAAACACAATTTTAAGCATAACGACCCAAATATAAAAATAAAACATAAACATAATTAGCACACAAAGGTGGGCCTCACCCCACCACAAACAAAAACCATTTGTCCTCAAATGCAAATAGGAATTATTCAACAGTGAAGTAAAGAAAAATAGAGAGGGAGGTAAAGAGGGGATCATGTCTATGCAGTCTCTCCATTTGTTTGGGCATCAGTGCCCGATGCCTTACCTAGAGCTTGGGCAACGGTACCTGAGGTTACCTCAGGAGGAACAACAGTACCAAATTCACCAAGTTCTGTTGAGTGTTAGTCCGCTAGAAAGACATGCACAGCCCTACAGAATCCCCGGCCCTATGAAGAATTATTAGGGTCTAGGGTAATGGTTTTCCTTGCAAAAATGTGCCTCTTTCCCTTTCCTTTCCTAGTAGTTATGGGTAGTTTCGTAGCTTTGTCTTTCGACGTAGTTGTATCCTTATTTATCACATTCCCTTTGGACTTCTCTTGGGCTTGTGTTATTCTTTCAGCAGCTTTTGATTTAGTCACGTATGCAAAATCTCGAAGAGAAGTTAGAAAAACTTAAACAAAAGCACAGCAAAACAATTTCAGATAGGTTCGACAAACTAGAGGTTGAATCGCTGAATTTCATGGGCTAGTTAGATCGAGGTCGCAGAAGGAATTAGCGGTAAAAACTGTGGCAAGAAGGCGATGGGGGGAACCACTCGGTGTGTCGCCGATAACTTTTAGTGAACAAGGATAGGCCCGCCGAAAGTTCCAGTGTACAAAGCTTCATGGGTGCAGAGAAAGGGCGACTTAAAAGCCTTTCGGCGAGTCACCGAGTGCTTTTGGCGACGTCAGGCTTCCCACCGAAAGTTACAGACTTCAACTACTGACTTAACAAGAAATTAAAGGCGAGATCGAGGCACTAGGCGAACGCCCGAGTTGGTCGGCCAGCTCGACCCAGCTCACCAAATGAACCAACATGCCTACTTTCAACCCACTTTCTCAAATTCAACCCCGCAACCCATGAAAATAAAATCAAAGCATGCACTAGTTCAATTAAGCTCAGACCCATCACTCCTAAACACGACCCTTCAAATTTTAATCCAGTTTAAGGCTAATTACGGGATTTCAACAATCACAACTACTTGAGCAAGATTATCAAATTAAATCATGCATTTAAACAATCTAATCCTATCAGGCAGGATCAGAACACTCCAACAAGATCAGGCTATTGGAAATGAGTATAATGTTTGATAAAATAAACTCGGGGCATAGAAAAGCAACCTTTTTTTTATAAAGAGAAGATTGAAACGCTAGGCGGAAATGTAATCCAACTCCGAGCACAAATCAACACTAAAAATACTCTAAAAAAATGAAAATATAAGAACTAGCATGCGGGTGTGAGTTTGGGAAGATTAAAAGTGAGGGAAAGTGAATGAGTTTGAAACTTTTAAACCTTTGGCCTGCAAAACAGTCCAGTTTTCGCCCATTCGGCGATGTTAGTCAAGCTCACCTATCCTCTCGGCGATTCGCCGAGAGTTCATGTACCTCGCCGAATTTTATAGAACCTCCGTTTAGTATGGGGGTCCCAATGATGGTCTCTGTCAAGATCGCCGACATGGTCGGTGATTCGTAAATAATTTCCTAGGCTTGCCAAGTTTTAAAGACTCCAATTTAAAGATGTCTTGAGTCAAACGATTGATTAGGTCGGGCTCGCTGACCGCTTTGGCGACTCGCTAACTGGACCTGTTGCTCGCCACCCTGCACTTTTTCGAACACTTTCCACACTTCAACCTGTACAAATAACACACAATTATTTTACCAAAACACAAATAAAAGCAATAAAAAAGGGTTTTGGGTTGCTTCCAAACAACGCCTTAGTTAACGTCGCGGCACAACACAAGTCCACCTTCAAACCTCATTCTTGAAATTATCCATAGTATCACTAGGCAAACCCCTTTGTTCTCTCGAATTGAGATGAGACGATATATGACCCATTTGGGTCTCCAACTACTTTATCGACACTGAATGAGAGGTGATGTTCTGGCTAAGGGTGGACGTATCTTCTTTCATTTCTTTCAAAATTTTGTCTGACCCTTCAAGTTTGTTGAGGATACGAGAGAGCATATCCTTAGACTTACCACCTTCCGAATCCTTCAACTTTTGGCGCTCATAGGGAGGTATATGCATGTCCTTCTCCCCATCCTTCCAGTTAGGATTTCGGTCCCTCTATTCTCTGTCGCGATCCTTCCAGCCATCCTCTCTAGCCCAACCTTGGTTACCACCCTGCCTTGGGTAGTTTGAACAATAACCACCACCTTGGTTGGCTAGAAAATTTACCTCCTCATTATACAAGGTTTCAAATTTCGTCTCCTCGGGATTTGCACACCCGATACCCACATCATTGACACCCGGAGCATCAACTCCCATGACATTTTTGGACAAAATGTCAAGTTGTGTCATGATCTTGGCCATGTTTTTGTCCCTCTCCTGATCTTTTTCCATTTGCTCGTTGGTTGATTTGAATGTAAGAGGGGAGACTTGATCTTCACGGGTGTACCAAGCCCGATTTATTATGGTCATGTCATCCAATAGGTGAGCCGCTATCACGTAAGGTTGTTGCATCCATCCTCCTAGAGAAAGTTGGTCAACAACCCCCTTGTTCATCGAGTCTAGGCTCCGGTAGAAATATTGCAGCAATACGTTGTCAGGCAACCCATGAGTTGGGCGTTGGGGCACCAACTTCTTGAATCGCAGCCAAGTCTCATGAATTGGCTCACACTCCAAATGCCTAAAGCTTTGGATACTGTCCCAAAGAGTCATCATCTTCGAGGGAGGAAAAAATCACACATTAAATGCGGTGACCAACTCCTCCTAAGAAGTAATTGATTCGCGTGCCAACTCAACCATCCACTTGCACGATTCTCCCATCAATGAGAAAGGGAATAACCTTAACCGGACAGACTATTGAAAGATGTTTTTGAAAGAGAATGGTCCGCACACATCCACGAAGTTTCGAAGATGCTCGTGAGGATCCTTATGAGCCAATCCACTGAAAAGTCCCTTTATTTGCAATAGGTGCAACATAGTGCTCGTTATATGGAACAATGCATTTCCTTCGGCTGGAGGTAAACGGATGGCCCCAATACCTCCCATGAGATGGGGGTCATTAATGTTGGGCTCTTGGACATAGTTGAGATTTCTGATGTCGTCTTGGTGACCCACCTGGCTTCCGTTGTTGCCATTAACACTCATTCTTCCTGGAATATTTACACAAACAAACAAAACAAAACTAAAAATTAAGTAAGTAGAACTACAATTAACAAGAACGAAAATCCTACTTAGCTACAAATTCTCTAATAACACCATTCCCCGGCAACGACACCATTTTGATGTTCGATGTAATCAACTTACACTACTTCAGTTCAAGTGCCAAACGATCGCGTGTAGTGATATAACCCAACCAAGGGTTGGGATCATTCCAACGGGGAGTGGTATTGAGATTTAGTAGAAAAATAAAATCAAGTTCTAATTAGTCATAGCTATAAATATTAATGAATTAAAACATACTAAATCTAAGGAGTGACCCAAGCGTCAATTATCGATGGCGGTTTGTATTAATTAACAACTAAAAAAATAGTAAAAATATAAGAAAACGAGATATGGAGATGGGATTCTTGGGATGTGATAGCAATACGGGTTAAACTAGACTATCTGGTACATGCTTTTGATAGTAAATTGTTGAACATTTGTGACTAGGCTAGATTATAGTTGGGGTAAATTCTCTCTCGAGCAACTTACCTCGAGTCAACTCGGTTACTCTCGAACACCGAGTTACCGCATTAAGCACAACCTCTACCTTAGCCCATTCACTCTCTCGAGCTGAATGTGTGGGAGAAGGACTAGGATTCACTCTCTCGAGCTGAACCCATGTCGACACAATACCACTGGCCATCAATTCAGTAGTCTTAGTTTTACGACCTCTCTCTCGAGCAAGCCAAAAACACAAAGATGAAATCGTATTTGCAACTATAATCCCATTAAGTTCATACACAACTACTAAATGAAATCACATTTAAACAACAAATAAACCACCAACAGGCAAGACCCAACAGATAATTTAACCCATATTCACAAAATCACACCCCAAGAATTGGGGTTTTAGCTAGACATGTAAAAAAAATAAAAATTAATACCAATATTAGTTCCATCAACTGGGTATGAAGAATTAAGTCTTAAAACACATCAAGAGTGAAGAATATTCAAGACCCACGTTCAATTTCTTGGAGTTGAAACCCTTTAAATCTTCAAGGTTTTAGAACAAAGTCTCTAAAACCCTCTAAAACTTAAAACCCTCCAAAAACTGTAATAAGTTTGAATAATAAAAGTGATATGATAGTAGAAACTTAGACAAGTATTTATAGTGTTTGAAATTTGTGCTGCGGAGGACCATTCGGCGGAGTTAGTCTGGATAGCCGATCATATCGGCGATCCACCCTTTGGTCGATTTCATCGCCTTCCTTCTTAGCCTTTAGCCTCTTCGTGTTTTGAGTCGTTGGGCGTTATGGTATTGCTTCGCGGAACTGATCGACGACGCGCCGACTGCCCCATTTCATCACCAACTTGACCTTTTCCTTCAAGGCTCAGCACACTGGAACAAAAGGGGAACTTCAGGCCCATCGGCAACTCGCCAACTAGGCTCGGCGATCTTCCGACCTTCATTTCTTCATTCTTTTCAGCCGCCTTGTTCCTTCTTGCCAAGTAGTGTCCATGCTTTGCCTCAAACTGTAAATACCTGAAACTTAAGGATTTTCATCAGATATTGAGACAAAATATGCATTTAAGGACACTAATTATAACAAAATATAGCCCTAAATGAGTCCAATTTATGGACTCATCAAGTGTCACCCAATAGCTGCAGACAAAATACTCTTTTCCTATAAGAAGCGATACATTTGTTTTACCAGAGAAAATAATTTGTAAAAAAGAGACCTAATTATACTGAAACCAAGTTATCCCTTGTTTTTAGATTTACTAGTTAACGTAGGGTCGAACATTTCAATGGAGTCGTAAAAGTCATTCCAACACGTGCAAACCATCCCACAAAGATCTATATCACCCTAAAAATTTAATAAATCTTTGAAAACTCCAATCAACCATTATTAACGAAAAATGTGGACTTTGGTCAAACTTTCTATGAATTATTCTTTCAAAATTGAAAATCTTCTCCGAAACTCATTTGGCCACCTCAGGCCCCATGTCACCAATCCCTACAAGTTATAAAATTAATAATGAATCAATATGAATGTCCCAAACAGGAAAAAGAACACGCAAACAATAAACGACTATGATGATTGTTACATTTGGTAAAACAATTAATAAATTTTCGACTTAGTCCATCAAAGTATTATTTTCTATATCTAGTGGTTCAAATAAAGTAATGTATCAGAATAAATTAATTCTCACGCATCTTAAAATTTAAAATAGGTGGTGATTATAAGAATTGTTCACATGATTTGATTTGTATCTTAAATTAGATAAAACAGTTTAAGTTAGATTTTGTAGAAGTTTTAAATAATTCTAATTCAACAAAAGTCTTAGAAAAGTTGGTATTCCCCATAAAAGTATTTTTTTCAAAATTATGTTTTGTAACGCTTAAAAACTACACGTTGACTTAGTTGTCCTTTCTACGAAAAATGAAAAAGAATGAATTAAGAGGATCTTATGAACTCGTTTAAAAATACTACTGTTTTTTATTATTTCAAATGAACCCTATTATTTTGCTATAGACTATTATCTAGATCAATCTCTCCATTAAATTTTTGTCATTTAAAACATAAATTCTGGAAATTCATATTGATTTATGAAATCAATGAAATTTCTAAGCAACAACAAAACATATTGAGTGTAATCCCACAAGTGGAGTTTAGGAGGGTGGTGTGTGAGCAATTATACCTTTTGAATATAGGATGTTATCATTTAACCCTCAGCTGAGTATTGACAACACATAATATGGTGACGAAATCAACGGATACAACATATAATAGCATAATTGAGGAATACGATAATATGTGAATAATAATAAGAATATTGATAAAGGAGACTAGACAACGTTCTACTAACTAGTAATCTTAATCCTCAACGTCTATATCTTCTTATTTAGGGTAATGTCCTCTATAAGCACCACATAAGAAATTAAAATTTTCAAGTTTAACCATCAAATCCAATCATTTCAAATGTTTCAAAAAACCATGTTTTTAATAAGTATCATCTAGGATATAGAATCCATTTATTAGATAGTGTATTTATTTGGTATTGGGATATTAAAAATGACCTTTGCGAAGTATTCACCTTTAGAGCTAACAACATTAATATGGAGGTTACAATAATCTAATTTTATTTGCTAAATACGATAAATAAAGGACCAAAGACCAAAAAGTTCACATACAAAATTAAATATTCTTGGCGAAACATATCTACGCCACATTTCTCAACTTCATTGTCATTTTCATTTAAATTCTTGTAATTTCATTTTAATTTGTAAAATTTAAATACTATATTAAATTAGACTACTTATATATTATCAACTCTCCTTATTAATTATCTTATTCTTCAATTCTTTTTTTATGACTTTTTTTTTTGGAGGGTAGGGAAATGGAAATGTGATAGGGAATTACAAGGTAAAAAATCAAACCCTCACCAATAAGGTGAAAATTCATGTAGCCAACAAACTGACCTAGAAAGATTTTTCTATTTTTGATGATGTTGAAATATGTGACTGTTTGGAAATTGTAAAAGATTTGATCATATGTCCAATGTAGATTACATTCTCCTTTGATGTTTTCATGAATTTTTGTTTGGAATAGATGGGATATGTGAAAAGTATTGTCATTCATTTCCAATTGCTTGAAGAATATCCATTTCTTTATGTAACATGACTGCCTCGGGGACAAAACTACCCGCCCTTAAAAAATATTAAAAAACTAATTTGTATTTTTATATGGCTATTGGGAAGATCTACGTAGCAATAGATTGATTGGCATAGGACTTCTCTCCTCTTCTCCTTTTGGGATATAATAGAGTTCTACTACATCGAAAATAAACCCAAAATGTGTAGTAAAAGAAACACAAACACAAAAATTAAAAGAGAGGAACTCCAAATTCTGGATAGGGATGCAAATGTGCTTAATTTGATCCATAAGTTTTTTGAAGTTTGTTGTCGTACAAGAATGAAATTTTAGAAGAACGTATCCCTGAAGTTATCCATTTTAATTTGAGATTCCACGAAAATACTAAAATGTCACAGATGGGATTTTACATGTGACTTAAAGCAAGTTTTGAAGCTGTTTGTGAATACACAAAAATCTTCTCTTACTTTAAGGGGATTCATCAATACATATACAAAAAGAATATATCGCTTCTATTTTACATATAATTTTTTGATGAAGGAAATTCAAATGAGCCCCTTTGCTATAGATATCTCTAATAATGTTACACACATGTGTATTAAAAAATGTAAGTGACTGAAACTTTCTTGTTCAATTTAATAATATTGTGACTACTCTATGACATTTTTATCATTCAATCAAATCAATATCAAATATTGTTGTTATGGCTTCAACTAAAGCATAAACAAATCATTTTTAGAGGAATGCCACCAATCAAAATTTTATATGATCTAAAATGGGTGGTGATGTTGAAGTGGCCAAGTCAAGTATATGGCATCATAGGTTCTTACTATAATGCAACTTTGTTTCTTCCAATGGTTCTTGTCATTACAGAGTCAAGTATAAGACTCGATTGATTGATGATAATGTTGCGGCATAGGAGGATGTAGTTACCATCTTCGAGGTCCGCCAATTTCACCTGATCCTCAAAATGAAACAATGCAAGTGAAAAAAGACTTTCGTCAGTACAATATGTTTGATGTGTTGCACAATGATGATTGATGATTCAGGATTATTGTAACACCTCAAAAATTACAAAGTTAAGGCTCGAATCATTCATCATTTACTTGTCGGGTCATATTGGGTGATTCATAAATTACCCATATGTGTAAAGATTAATTCTTTAGTGTGGGAGTGATTTGGATATGAATTATGGTCACTAGATTAAGTTTTGATGTAAGATTCTACTTTGGTCAACTTCAAATGACCATATCTCTTAGATTATAAAGAGTTACGTGGCCCATAACCTATCAAATTAAAGGTATTTGAATCTACTTTCCAATGCCACACATTTCACGTCAATCCAATTTATGAATAATAAGTTATGACCATTTTAGTAAGTGATACAGTGCAGTGACGAATTAGCCTACGGGAAAACATTAAAATCGGTCCTTTTGTCTTTTTACCTTAAAAAAAATCCTAAACGAATTTCTTGACAAATAAAAGGCTCAAAACCATGAGAATTACATCTTTTAATCCACCATTCTCTTCTCTCTCAAATCCTAGGGCAAAACCCTAAGGAAAAATCAAAGTAGAAAATTCCATTCAAGATTCTTTCAATCTTTTTCAAGATTCTTCTTCAAGGTAAGTCCTTCTCCAAGAATATTCATTCTTTCCAACTCAAATCCTGAATAAAATGATGAATCATTAATGAGAATCCTAATTCTTGGCCATTGAAATTTCAAGAAATTAATTCAAGAATCTCAAGAAGGATTTTCTTGATTGTTCTTCTCAAGCTATGGTTTCAATGTTTCTAATCAATTTCTTCTTCAAGATTCTACAAGAACCTTGTTCATCCAGGAATGTAAGTCTATCATAGTGTTTGACTAGTTCGTCCTCACACCCTACATCTTCTTTCAAATCAGTAAAAGAGTAATCTAGGATTTTATCCCTAGATTTGAGTATTCTTGAGATAAGTTGATTTGAGTTCTTGAGTTCTTGAGTTCTTGTTTCTTTCTGAAATTCTATTCTTTGTTATTGAATTTCTATATGTTATGCATTAAGATTCTTGAGTTGATTCATTTATGTCTATATTACATCATGAACCCTATGAATTAAATATTTTTGAGAGGAGAAATATCATTGATTTATGAGTCTCGAGTTTTTGACTCCTTCAGCTCTTGAGTCTTGAGTTCTGAGTACTGAGTTTCCATATTGCTATTAAGATCCCTGAGTTTAGTCGTTCATGTTCATAATTCAACATGAACCCTATAATTGAGTTATAAATTTTTAAAATCTTTTTAAAGCCAACACTTGAGTTCTTAAACTTAATTTTTTGAGAAAGTAAAGATGAGTTTTGAGAAAAGAGTTTCTAAAACATGATTAGTAGGACAATCAAGTAATCTATCAATGTATGAGCAGTATGGTATTATACCATCAATGTTTATGCGGTATGATTTCCCGAGTCATCAATGATCATATTAAACTATGATTTTGATATGTTTTTGAGATTGATTTTTCAAGTATGAATTGAGTAAGACTATAAGGGGAGTATGTTTTCCAAGAGGTATCAATTTTTACATTGATAAAAGAGAAACTGAGATTTCTAAATGAGTTATAAGTTCAAAGATATTTCAAAAGCAGTTACCTCTTTTAAGAGGATAGTTTGAACAATTATCTCAAACCAGAGGAAGAGTACGTTTTTTTAAACATTGAACATGAGTATATATATTATTGGGAGAAGTATTAAGCACCGTTATCGAGGAGAATTCAGAAAACTCACAACCCCCATAAACAATGTATGCCAACATGGGTAAAGGATCATACATTTTAGATGAATCGTTATTGCTTAGTGGATCAACTTAGTTGATGCGTTCTATACCCCGATAAGTTATATGACAATTCTGGTAGTGTCGGCGAGACGTTGTATCATCTTGTAGATCATAATGATAGTTGTCGATTAGAGAATCTCCAAATTAAAGTTAAAAGTGTATTTTTATTATATCACTTATTATGTTGAGGTTTATAGATGAGTAAGTAATTTTGTAGAGTTTTAAATGATTTATCTCCTTTATTTTATTACATTTAGCTTGAGTACATTGTTATTTATTCCATTCCTTTCTATTAGTTATTTGTTATTCATCTGTATTACATACTCGTACATTCAATGTACTGATGTCATTCAACCTGCATCTTTTAATGATGTAGATACAGGTTCTTAGGATTCTCAAAAAGAGTGTGTTGAGATCACTTCATCTGCTTGTTAACTTTTGAGTAAGACTTTCTTGCTTCCGGAGGACTCCAGTTTTGAGTAGTCGTGGGCATTGTCTCAACACTCGTCTATATAAGTAGAGGCTTCATAGATAGACAATTTTTTTAAGAGTCTTACTATTTCAGAGGTTTATTTTAAAACTTATATTCACACTCAGTATATTCAATTCAATTTTGAGATTCTGTAAACTGCTTTGAAAGATTTCTATAAATTTAATGCTTACATGTGCTTGAGTTTGTCTTCTACTTGAAGTTAGCCAGGATGAGGGTTCGCTTGGGGACTAGCAATGGTTCTTGAGTGCCGGCTACGTCCAAGGTGTAGTCTCGCGTCTTGACAATTATCACCATGAAAAATGGATATTTCTTCCCAAGAAAAGAGAATATTTTTGACTTGTAATGATTTTGGTTTCAATGAATTTTTTATATATTGTAGTATAATATGAATGTCACTTAATCATTTTTCTTATGTCATATTGAAAAACAATTTCTATGAGATCTTAATAAGGAGAATGATTAAGTGAAATTCATATTATACTATTGTATGTAAAAATGTTCCTTGAATTAAAAATCCTTACAAGTCAAAAATATTACCCTGCATTGAGAAGAAATATCCACTTATCATTAGACCATTCTTGATGAGTTCTCAACACAATAATAGGATTATAAATGTTATCCCCAGTAGTAGAAAAATAGACATAATCAATTGGTCTAATTTTTCCAGTGATAAGCATGAACCACCAACCATCATTGATGAACACATAAACTATATCACACATATGGAAGCCTTGTAATTTCGGAACTTTTGAGACTCAATTCGGAGATTTTACCAGTGGGTTACTAATTTTCTCAATTTGGATCATTGTAAAAGCTTGAATACTCTTACCCAATTGATGGATAATTGACTCGGTAACTGTTTTTATCTTTTTTATGATGTTTGGTTAAAACCCCAATTCTTGAACATAATAACAAAGGAAAATAGAGAAGAATTAAAAACTTTCTTTTACAATCGAAGACATTTTCATTTAAAAAGCAAGAGGAAAACTTTCTAGACTTTATACACTATGTCTCAAACCATCTAATACCTTGAATACAACATTGGGACTTAGCCCATACAATAGCTTAAACAAAACTAAAGACATAAAAAGGAACATAATGGGCTTTGTCCTCAAAACTATGAGTACTCACCAAGTCTTCATCGTCAAGCACCATAGAAACCTATCCTTCAAGCATAGAACACCAACATCTCCAAAGACTACACTTTGGTAAAAATGGAGAAGAAATATGGGTTAGCACATTAGATGTACTAAGTATGGAAGCCATGCAAAAACCATGCTTAAACGGACATTTTCTTTGATAGTCATGATATATGCCATTTTTAAAAAACCTTCATGAACATAAACATAAGAGGCATAATATTCAACCACAACCAACATTCAAGTCATACTTTCACATTTGAACATAATCAACATAAAACCATTATCTTCACATTAGCCTTTACCTCAAGCAACCCTCAAGCTATACTTTGTGCAATTTATGGGTAGCATCCCATACCACCACCCACACTAATGTACCACCTTAAGGTCACCAAAAATGAACTAACCATTCATCCTTTCCACCTTTTCACAATAAAGCGTATAAGAGACATAAACATTACATAAGTCACATCATCACATTAAAACCAACATCTAAGATAACTCTAAGTCATACTTGTGCAATGTGCAAGTAGCATCCCATTCTACAACTCACACTAAGTACTCCTTTGAAGTCACCATAGACAAGACACATTCATACTCAACAAGTCACAACAAGGAAGTAACTCATAATACAATCCAAGTATAGCAAGCATCTTCACATTAAACATACAAGCGTTTAAGTCACCCATTCTTCATTAGCTTCATTTAGAACACCTTCATTCATTAGACATTAAGCCAACTTTCTTATTAGCATCATCATAAGATGCCATTCAATTTATTTAACATTAGAAAGGAACCACCATGACTCCTCCCAAAGCCTACTTGTGCAATGCATAGATGGCGTCCCATACCAGCACCCACACTAAGTAGTGCACCCTTTAGAAGCCATAGTTTTATTAACATTCTTTGTGGGGGTAAGCCTTAACCGACATAGACCATGAGAGCTTGACATGGAATCCAGGTGTCACCCTCGTGATAAGGGATTCCTACTTGCCTAAGGTAGGACTATTGTTCTTTAGCTTAAGTGGATCCACTAGCTAGACCTATGTGGGCACATAGTTATGGGATAGGGAGATACCTCGCCTTAACTCACGGACGAGCATCCATCTCAAAAGGTTTCTACTAGATACCCCTCCTCAACGCACGGATGAGCATCCACCCCAATTCATATCCACTCGGTGCTTGGTATTATTCCCACGGAGTACTTGACATTCATTACATTCGTTTATTATTATTGGATATGAGATTGCTACTAGATGCCCCGCCTCAACTCATTGATGAGCATCCATCTCAAACCCAACATTCATTAAAATGGGATATATGGATTGTTACTAGACACTCTGCCTCAACTCCCGGATGAGTATCCATCCCAACCCAACATACTTTCATTGGAAAGCTCATAGATTCAAAGATGAGAATAGCCTTTCACCTAGGAATCCCATATTGTGAGAAAGTCTTTTCACAACATGTCTTTTCAATCATTAGCGTACAATTGAGAATAGCCTTTCAATAAGTACTTCATCATTAACATTATTATTGAACTTCATTCATTCTTCATTTGTGTGTGAATGTGAGAATAGCTTTTCACATATCATCATCATTCACAAGTGTTAATAGAGAGATAACATTCAATCCTAACACTATTAGCTTTTAAACATGATCATCATTCATTCATTTAGATAACACACATGTTTCACATTATAATCATAAATTAACCTCCACATGTAGGGTACAAGTAATGTATCCATCAACTTAATACCACAATATACATACTAAGTAAACATCTCCACCTTTCAAGTGGATCACTAGTTCAAGCACAATTCTACTTCAACATGTAATTTAGCCATAACTTGCCCTTTCAAGGCCATGCTCACAAGTCACAACCTTCAATTTACCATAACTAAGACATACATAAAGATACAATTCAATAACCCCAAGCAATTTAGACAAGTTCCCTCTAGAAGTCTTCATAATCATCAAACCCACTTCATAAAGGTACAATTTCGGAATTTAGAAAAATTATGGGTTCATAGAGTATTTTTATGATAAATCATCCATAAAACATCAATACAATCATAATTTGTCATTAGAAACTATTTGAAAACGTTTGAAGAAAGAACCCATGAGATAGAGTAAAACCCTAGATTTTTTCATAATTTGAAATCACCTTTGAATTGGCTCCTTGAATGGAAAGTTAGACAAGGATGAAGACCACCATACCTTTACTAAAAATCCCCAAGAAATTTGAGGAAGAAACGCCTTGACATCACCAAACCATAGCTTCAATGGCTCCCTTCTTCTTCTCATGTAATGAAGGATTTCTAGTGAGAGAAATATTTGAGAGGAGATGGGTTTTCTTTTAATTCTATTTGGAGTGACTAAATGGAAGGGATTCAAGTCTAAAAGGGGTTATATAGTTGCTAGGAAAGGAATAGAATAATGAGGACTCAACTTAGGAAAATAACCAAGGACCCACAAAGTTTAAATTTAAAAGTTTGCACCAAACCCGTCTAAGCTCGCCCTTGGCATCCCTTGGCTCGCCAAGGGCACTAGGCGACTCGCCTAATGGCCCTTGGCTCGTCCATTTTCCCAGCCTGATAGTGCTTCACTATTTCGGGCATAACTTTTTACTCCGAGATCGGAATTGGGCAAATTTGGTGGCGTTGGAAAGAGGACTCAGAGACCTTTAAAGTTCCAACTTAAAATTTCACCACCTTCACGACTTACCTAGCCCATTTTCCCCTCTTGGCTCGCCAAGGGCGCTAGACGACTTGCCAAGTGAACCCTTGGCTCACCCAATTTTCGAGTGAGCTCCCAAATTGGGCAGTTCACTGGGTGATCAAGAGGGGTCAACGGGGGACACGCCAAGCTGGTTTTTGAGCTTGGACTTAGCTCGCCCTTTGGTCCAGCATCTTGGCCAGATGGGGAAACCACTAGGCGAGCATAAGAGCACAAGTGCGATTCGCCCAACCCCTTGGGCGATCAAGTCCTCCCATCAACAAAACTGCCCCTCTAGGAACAAGGTTTCTTTTACTCAAACTTTCTAGCTTGCACCCTAGGCTTCTCCCTTGCACAAGTTAGGTCTATAACAAACTAGACTTCGAAATAAGGTTACACTAACCCACACAATAAGGCTCTAGTTCATACTATCATTTTCCTAGTCATTACATTATCCCCCACTTAGGAACATTCATCCTCGAATGACACTTAAAATATAGTAAGGGAATAACAACTCGACACTAGTAGCCCAATAATCGTAACACATCAATATAATGCCCAAACCATAGGATGAAACATCAACTCCACATAAAAAGGCTCAGTGCAAACAAGAAGGTAGGAACTACATCTACACACTCATTTTGCACCAAAACTTCAACATCATTTCTTATTTCGTTGGACGAACTTCTTTCTCCAACTCATATCATGGTCATCATAACATCATTAAGCTCATCATGCAATTACTCTTGAACGCACATTTAGGCATGATCAACATTTAACCTCATGAAGCATATAAGCAACTCATACTAAATGCAAAATCAATCATGAGGAACATAATTCATAAAATTTCATTTTCTTAGTGAAACATAAACTCATTAAGAACACGCACATTATAAGGAGACCATGGAAACACATATTCACACATGACTTCAAAAACATGAAACAAGCCAAAAAGGAACTCTTTGTCTTAGGCTTGAATAGGCATATAGAGAAAGGGATAAGGATATCGGGACTCCTCATAGGCCCTTGGCCTACCCCAAATAGCACCCTAAACTATAACTCTTACTATTCAACATACTAACCCCCCCCCCCCCCACTTAGGAGTAAACCTAACTAGGGTCAACATGACATAACATAGGAACCTCAATCAAGACATTCACAACTTACAAGAAGCCATCAACTCACCCGTGCTTTTAAATTAGGAAGGTCCTCATTAAACAACTTTTGCTGACTAACAACCTTACCAACCCTACTCAAGGTCTCATATGAGTCTACCACACCGGGTCTAAACTCCTCAACTCACTACTCTCCCTTAAGGTGAGAACATCAACCAAACCTACCTCATGAACATCAAGGACACTCAACGACCTTACCATCTAGGCACATTATTCCCCACTTGGGAGAAAACTTATACTAGCTCTTTCAAACTTCACTTCTTTCCATTCTAATGTCGGAGCAAGACATCACTAAACCTTCGTACTCATCACTCCTAGGCATTTCTGAAACACCACATTTCATCAACTCTTTCAACATACCTCAGAACTCATCATAATCTTCTACCAACAACACACATAATCATAAAGCAACCCATTCATACTATAGTCAACATCACAATCTTCCATCTCATATCTATCAAGTCACATAGCCATAGTTGGCATCGCAACCAACCTTTATCCCTCACACTTTCTAACACATTCCATCCAAGTGGTCACACACTAAAGACCATCTAATAAGGAGCAAGAGAGAGACATTATAGAGTTAAACTCTATGGCAGGACTTGTAGAAGGAAGAAGTAAAACTTTCTTAACACCCAATAGCCTCCTATTCATAATGTGGCGCGCTTCACATTATGAATAATTTTGTACTAGATCTGGTTTGAGATATCCTAAGACCATTCCATAATCTTGTGCACTGATACCATGTTTGTCACGACCCGGGAGCACCTCCAAGTCGTAACACGACGTACTCGACCCTGAAGGGGTCTTAGACGAGCCGCATAACATTCTTGAACATAAGAACATAGGAAAATAGAGAAGAATTAAAAACTTTCTTTTACAATCGAAGACATTGTCATTTAAAAGGCAAGTGGAAGACTTTCTAGACTTTATACACTATGTCTCAAACCATCTAATACCTTGAATACAACATTGGGACTTAGCCCATACAAAAGCTTTAAGAAAACTAAAGACATAAAAATTAACATAATGGGTTTTGTCCTCGAAACTATGAGTATTCACCGTGTCTTCATCTTCAAGCACGTTAGAAACCTATCCTTCAAGAATAGAACAACATCTCCAAAGCCTTCACTTTGTTAAAAATGGAGAAGAAATACGGGTTAGCACATTAGATGTACTAAGTATGGAAGCCATGCAAAAACTATGCTTAAACGGACATTTTCTTTGATAGTCATGATATATGCCATTTTGATAAAACCTTCATGAACATAAACATAAGAGGCATAATATTCAACCACAACCAGCATTCAAGTCATACTTACACATTTGGACATAATCAACATAAAACCATTATCTTCACATTAACCTTCACCTCAAGCAACCCTCAAGCTATATTTTGTGCAATGTATGGGTGGCGTCCTATACAACCACCCACACTAAGGTACCACCTTAAGGTCACCAAAAGTGAACTTACCATTCATCCTATTCACCTTTACACAATAAAGCATATAAGAGACATAAACATTACATAAGTCACATCATCACATTTAAACCAACATCTAAGATAACTCTAAGTCATACTTGTGCAATATGCAATACAATCCCATACTACTACTCACACTAAGTACTCCTTTGAATTCCCATAGACAAGGCACATTCCTACTCAACAAGTCACAACAACGAAGTAACTCATAACACAATCCAAGTATAGCATGCATCTGCACATTAAACATATAAACATTTAAGTCACCCATTCTTCATTAGCTTAATTTAGAACACCTTCATTCATTACACATTAAGCAAACATTGTTATTAGCATCATCATAAGATCCCATTCATTTCATTTAACATTATCAAGGAACATACCATGACTCCTCTCAAAGCCTATTTGTGCAATGCATAGATGGCGTCCCATACCACCACCCACACTAAGTAGTGCATCCTTGAGCAGCCATAATTTCATCAACATTCTTTGTGGGGGTAAGGCTTAACCGACATAGACAATGAGAGCTTGACATGAAATCCCGGTGTCACCCTCACCAGATAAGGGATTCCTACTTGTCTCAAGTAGGACCATTGTTCTTTAGCTTAAGTGGATCCACTAGCTAGACCTATGTGGGCACATAGTGATGGGATAAGGAGATTGCTACTAGATACCATGCCTCAACTCACAGATGAGCATCCATCTCAAGAGGTTTATACTAGGTACCCCTCCTCTACTCACGGAAGAGCATCCACCCCAATTCATATCTACTTGGTGCTTGGCAGTATTCCCCATAGAGTACTTGACATTTATTACATTCGTTCAATATTATGGGATAGGAGATTGTTACTAGATACCCCCCTCAATTCTTGGATGAGCATCCATCTCAAACCCAATATCCACTATAATGGGATATAGGGATTGTTACTAGACACTCCGCCTCAACTCCCAGATTGAGTATCCATCCCAACCCAACATTCATTCATTGGAAAGCTCATAGATTCAAAGATGAGAATAGGCTTTCACCTAGGAATCCCATATTGTGAGAAAGTGCTTTCACAACATGTCTTTTCATTCATTAGAGTACAATTGAGAATAGCCTTTCAATAAGTACTTGAATATTAATATTATCATTGAACTTCATTCATTTTTCATTCAAGTGTGTGTGTGTATGTTAGAATATCCTTTCACATATCATCATCATTCACAAGTGTTAATAGAGAGATAACATTCAATCCTAACACAATTAGCTTCTAAACATGATCATCATTCATTCATTTGGATCACACACATGCTTCACATTATAATCACACATTAACTTCCACATATAGGGTACAAGGAATGTATCCATCAATTTAATACCACAATATACATAGTAAGTAAACACCTCCACCTTTCAAGTGGATCAATAGTTCAAGCACAATTCTACTTCAACATGTAATTTATCCATAACTTGCCCTTCCAAGGCCATGCACACAAGTCATCAACAAACCTTCAATTTACCATAACTAAGACATACATAAGTATACAATTAAATAACCCAAAGCAATTTAGACAAGTTCCCTCCATAAGTCTTCATAATCATCAAACCTACTTCATAAAGGTACAATTTAGGAATTTAGAGAAATCATAGTTTCATAGAGTATTTTCATCATAAATCATCCATTAAACATCAATACAATCGTAATTTGTCATTAGAAACCATTTGAAAATGTTTGAAGAAAGAACCTATGAGATTGAGTAAAACCCTAGATTTTTCATAATTTGTAATTACCTTTGAATTGGTTCCTTGAATGGAAAGTTACACAAGGATGAAGACCACCATACCTTTACTAAGTATCTCCAAGCAATTTGAGGAAGAAACACCTTAAAATCACCAAACCCTAGCTTCAATGGCTCCCTTCTTCTTCTCCTCTAATGGAGGATTTCTAGTGAGTGAAATATTTGAGAGGAGATGGGATTTCTTTTAATTCTATTTGGAGTGACTAAATTGAAGGGATTTAAGTCTACAAGGGGTTATATAGTTGCTAGGAAAGGAATAGAATAATGAGGACTCAACTTAGGAAAATAACCAAGGACCCACAAAGTTTAAACTTAAAAGTTTGCACCAAGCCCATCTAAGCTCGCCCTTTGCAACCCTTGTGTCATGGACTTAGAGTTCTCACTAAAGTTCCGTGCGGCACTTGACGCCCTTATCCGTCTGCAAAATTTGATATGTGAAGTGGCGGGACGTGACACTTGGCTCGCCAATTTTTCCAGCTTGACAGTTCTTCACTATTTCGGGCATAACTTTTTACTCAGAGATCGAAATTGGGAAAACTTGGTGGCGTTGGAAAGAGGACTCAGAGACCTTTAAATTTCAAACTTAAAATTTCACCTCCTTCATGATTTACCTCTCCCATTTTCCCCTATTGCCTCGCCAAGGGCACTAGGCGACTTGCCAAGTGCACTCTTGGCTCACCCAATTTTCCAGTGAGCTCCCAAATTGGGTAATCCACTAGGCGATGAAGAGGGATCAAAGGGCGACATGCCAAGCTGGTTGTCGAGCTTGGATTTAGCTCACCCTTTGATCCAGTATCTTGGACAAATGGGGAAGCTACTAGGCGAGCATAAGAGCACAAGGGAGACTTGCCCAACCCCTTGGGTGATCAAGTCCTCCCATCGCCAAAACAACCCCTCTAAGAACAAGGTTTCTTTTACTAAAACTTTCTAACTTAGGCCTTAGCTTGCACCCTAGGCTTCTCCTTTTCTCAAGTTAGGTCTAAAACAACCTAGACATCAAATTAAGGTTACACTAATCCACACAATGAGGCTCTAGTACATCTTATCATTTTTCGAGTCGTTACATTATTCCCCACTTAGGAACATTCGTCCTCGAATGACACTTAAAAGACATTAAGGGAATAACGACTAGAGACTAGCAGCCCAACAATCATAACACATCAATATAATGCACAAACCACAGTAGGAAACATAAACTTCCATTCACTTAAGGTACTTCTCTTCTTAATACAAGGCAAGACATCACACATGAATGAGTACAAGTCATCAATTCAAGGCTACTAAGGAATAACATCCTACTAGGCTAGACCAAGCTAATAATCTAACCAACATGTCTACATTATGCTAAGTAAAACTACTATGAAGGGCATACTATCATGCAAGTCCAAGATATTTAAAGAAGGATACAAATGTCCTATCCTACCTACCATGCAATACATTCCATGATGCTATGCAAGCCATCCTTAGGAGAGTATGATCCTTAATCCTAAGCTACCATGCGTACTACTAACTCAAGCTACCCCTTGACAAACCTCTTACAATGCAAAGTCAAGAACACCAAGATGCTAATGTAAGCTATCCTTAGGAGAGTATGATTATCAACCCCAAACTACCATTAGGAGAGTATATGTCCTCAATCCTAAAGCTACCATGAAATGGTCTTGGCCTAACCAAATCAAGTTACCATGAAATGCATTTTTACAATGCTAGTTCAAGCTATCCATAGGAGAGTATAAATCCTCAATCCTAAGCTACCATGAAATGGTCTTCTCTTACCAAGTCAAGCTACACATGAAGGGATCTTATATCACAACTTCAAGCTATTCTAATCTATCATGCTTTGATTCATTTTAGGTTATTAAGTCAACCTAGAATCATTTTATGTGAGAGAACCTTGGATCTCCTAGCATATTCATGGCTAAGTGTTGGTAAAAGAGAACAATACACAACAAGATCACATCATATTGACTTTGTCCCCAAAGCCCTAACATTGATAACTAGAAGCCTTCTTCTCAAGCTTAACTTCATTCTATTATCATTCATGTCTAGATTACAAGACATTCAATCACATCCTTCATTACTAGGTGGGTTTACTCATAATTCAACATAAAAGTTCAATTTCATATTACAAGTCAAGACCCATCATACTCAATAAAGTCTAGTTCAATTCATGATTATATGCCCCTAACTTTGAAAAATTACTACTCATGACATTGATTTAAGAAGATCACCTTTGAACCTTCAATTTCACCTCTAATGGCATAAACCCACAAATATCACATTCATCAAATTAGACTAGGGTTTAACATACAAATCACATGAATTCTTCATAATATCACTAAACAAAGCTAAATCAAACATAATTAGGTAATATCCACAAGATTGAAATCATACCCAAACCCCTACCCATAATGTAAGAAGAACCCTAGCTAGAATTAGGTTTTTGATTTCACAATTGGGGATTTCTAAGGGGCTCTATGGGTGGAAGAACCCATAGATGAATAAGATAAAAATACCTTTAACCAATGCCCTAACAAAAGCTTTCAACAATGGAGTCCTTGTTCTTGACCTAAACTTCAAGCTCTTTCTTCTTCTTCTTCTTGTTCAAGCCTTGAGTTTTCTAGAGAGAGAAATATTATTTGGAGGGGATAAAGTTGGGTTTTCTTTGGATTATAGGGAGAATGACTTAATTGAAGAAAACTTGGGTCTAAAAAGCTTATATACTTGCTAGGAAAAGAATAAAATAATGTGGTCTCAACTTTGGAAAAGAACTAAAGACCCTTAAAGTTTCAATTTAAAAGTTACTAACCTACACGACTTAGCTCGCCTAATGCACCCCTTGGCTCGCCAAGGGGACTAGGCGACATGCATAATGGACCCTTGGCTCACCTAATTTTCCAGTATTCTCCCTAAAAGGGCAGCTCACTTAGGGGATGGAGGGGACCCTTGGGCGATGCGCCAACAAATTAGGCGAGCCTCAACCTATCTCGCCTAAAATTCCAGTAGCTAGGTCGTGGGGACAGCCCACTAGGCGACCCCAAGGGGACATGGATGACTCGCCAAGTCCCTTGGGTGACAAGCTGCCCAATCACCAATAAGGTCCAAAGAACAACAAGTTCTCCTTCACTCTTCCTTGATAGCTTAGGCCCTTGCCCACTTCCTAGGCTTGAAAACCCCACATACTAAGACCTAGGTTAGTCTATAAGATTATGGGGTGTAAGACTTGCCTTGACGTTTAAACCCTAAACCCCTCATACTTAGTACTGGAAGTCTTCTCTACAACTCTAACCTCATACCAAACTTTAGAACCCTAGCTTAAGGCCCTAGTTTAGGCCACTAGTTTCCGGGGTATTACAAAATGATTTGTAATATGAATGATGATCATGATTTATATGGTTTAGATAAGTGCCTTTTATGAGCATGTTATGAAGTTATGATTTAAAGGAGATATTATTATAATTATGACGTTTGTGAATGATTTGGTATTACTAGATTTTTACCATTTTAAAAATTATGAATATGATGTAATTATACATGTTTTCTAGTGGGAGTTTACTTAGCATCGAGTGGACTTTAATATGAAGGCTTACCCGTTAGTATAGGCAAAGTTCTTAAGAATTAATCCCTTTGTCCCATAACTATGTTCCCCCGTAGAACTTGTCTAAGATAGACTGTAGCTAGTGGATACACGTAAGCTCGTGATTATGGTTGGCCAATGGGACTTTCTTTTTAAGAGTAGGAGTAGTACACTAAACCCCATGTTATAGCTCACAATGTTTAAATCAGTTAAAGGAAACTTCTACAAAGATTTATGACTTTCACAAAATACTTAGGATTTACTTATGATATGATTATGACTCTTTTTAGAATATATCATTGACCTTGTGCTATATTTTACGCACTCAACTTATCAAATTATGTCATGTTTTAATTGGTCATGAATCATTATGTTCTAAGATTTATTATGATCATATTCATGCATCAGTCCTCATACCCAATACATATCTAGTATTGACCGCATACTTCTTTTGTTCCTATATTGCTTTATAATATCGATTCTGATGCTCCTTGTCCAACATGCCATTAGCATAGATTCTCTCAGCCTATATAGATTTTGGTGATCCTCATGGTTCAAGGACATTGCCCCACTTATGTTTTTAATTTAATTCAGACATTAATTTAGTTTATAGAGTGTTCGTCATCTAGGGATTGTCCTAGCCACACTTATGTAATAGAGGCTTATGTCAAACATAGTTTGTTCCACATTTATGGTATTTGTACTATGACTTTGGTATCATATTGAGTTGAGATTTTGAGACTTATATTTAACTTTATTGATTCTTTTAGTTATTTTGTTTTCTTAGTATCATGTTATGCCATGTGGTTCTTTTAGAGTCTTCTGGGATTCTATTCACCATGCCACGTCTAGGGGGTGGTCTTGCATCGTGATAGTTTCTTTCATCACTTTCTCCCATAAATTCAAAGTGTTAATTATATAGATGTAATAAAGGTCGAAGAACTGAAGAAGACAAAAATATAACAACCAAGTACGAAGTTATAATTGATAAATTAACATTTACTCAGTATTTCATATCTCAAAGAATTTTCATCTTGTAACATGACAATTTACATATTTCTCAAAAAAGATGAATATGCATGAAATTGTAAAGACTAAAAATAAATGAATTAGTAAAAATTCTTACAATTACAAATCCATAATGATTTTTTTTGGAAATGATACATAATAACCTAATAGAGAAAGGAAGATGATAAACAATATGGATGAAAAAATGGAATATAAATAATATTGTTAGTGTAATGTCTTATTTGTTGTGAAATTTTGTTTATTTATGAAATGACCATTTTCCCTTCCCCTAAGCATTTTCATGCTTAGTTGTGTTGTGGGAATGGATAGTGTGATCCTTGATGCGATCAAATGAGATTTTTTGAATTTTGAACCTTTCGAGTTGAATTTTTGTGATATAGTTGACCTTGGTCAACATTTTGGGATCCAAAAATTGGATGGTGAATCAGTAAGTTCTATTGTATCTGAAATGTCAAGTTTGGTCTAGTAAGGTGGTTAGGTAGAGTTCCAAGGCCTTAGGTAAAAATTTGGGTGTTTGTTAGAGAAGTTAATGATTAGTCCTAAAAAGAGATCCAGGAGGGTAATTCCATCATTTAATTTGTTTTGGAAATCCGAGGATTTCATTGAGTCTGAATGTCGATTTAGTGGAGTAGCGTGTCCAATTTATATTTATCAGACCCCGAATGATTTTTGAGTGTCCAGTTAGATACTTGAATTTAGACCTTTTTCCTGTTTTCTACTATCTGGTGCAAAGGGACCCAATCGCAGGTCCCGTACCGCATTCACAAAGTTAGGCTGGCAGGCTCACCGCGTTAGCAGTTACATAGGAACATTGATGGGTGAACAGTTCTCCACGATTGTGATTTTTTCCCCGCATTTGCGAGCAGTGGAAGTGTAGTGGGCCGTGTTTGCGTCATCCAACCCACCTTTGTAGACCCCTACTTTAAACATATGACATTTTATTCAAAAATTCTTACCATTTTTCACTCGATTGGAGCTTAGGAGAGGTGATCTTGGGAGCTTTTGTTGAGTAAACTCGTATGGGTAAGATTTCCCTTTCAAGTCCTTTCATTTCCTTCGAAATTTGTCTTCAAAAAATTCTTTTAAATTATGATTTCAATATGTGTTTTGGGTTTTTCTCCAATAGTTTGAAAATTAATAGTTTCTTGATTTGCAGCTTGTTTTTAATAGGTTTTTTAAACCATAATTTCTTCTTGACTTATAGAATGAGTTTTTCAAATAGATTTACCTTTACAATTTCTAAAGAGATTTTTGGACTATTTTACCTCTGGTTCCTAACCTTATCGATATGAGTATCATTGGACCTATTTTGATGAATCATTTCCATTCGTGATAGTTAGGGATCGTTTCAGAGATTGATTGGTAGAAGAAAGGCTTTGGTAGAGTTGCTCGGGGGAAATTTTGGCCTTCGAGGTAGGTTGGCTATCCCTCCTATAGATTGAGATGAGTAGTTAATCTTTTGTTATAAATTCGGCTACGGAATGAGGTTGTAGCACGAAATTGAGAGTATGGTAAGTTTATACTTTGTTGGTTAGCCTATGTAAGGCTTAATTGTGATATTGAGCGTGTGTGGAGGCCTCATGTGATATCCATAATTGTATTGAGAACTTTTAATATTTGAGAACTTCCTGAGAAAAGGGTCATGTTGCATGTTTTAACATTTTGATTTGAAATTCCCGATTTATGGGCTTGAACTAGTTTGTAATCATCTTAAAAATGAAAGAATTGCTTTCTAAGTGGTAAAGGCTGATTTCAAATGAATTCTTTCACTGTTCCTTACATATGAAGGTGTGTTTCATGACTTATTGAACTCAGGAACATTGCACTATTTATATCCTTGTTAAATTGATTATGCCTTTATATTTTATGTGGTCTGATGCATTAATCCTCATTCATCCTACTATAAACACTAATCCTCATTCATCATACTACTGTTTATGGGAAAAGAGGAAACTAGAGAAATACTATTTTTGAGAAAGAGAATGACACACCTTACATTTATCCTTGACCATAGTGGAAAGTTGATAAGATATAGAGATTTTGAGATTGGTATATGGACTCCAAGTCCCCCATGGGTCCTTGTCCGAAAACTCAAGCTAGGTAAGGTGTATACGACATGTTGTGCAACAACCTTGATTCTGCCACATCATTTCATTGTATCGCATTGGCCATCTTTATATTGTTGTTTAAATTGTTTACATGTCGATATGACTATTATATTTAGCCTTATATGTTTACTTTATTCACATTTTTATTATATAAATTGGTGGTACAGATGATACTTTTCTGTATGTAGGTGGAAGCATTTCATAGTTTATTTCTTAAGTATAATTAGTTGCCTATACATAGTAAATATAACCTACTGAGTACATGCAGATTGTACTCACCCCTATTTCTATTAACTTCTTTATGCAAATCCTAACCAGGATGTTCCACGTGGTAGTTGATTGGATCTAGCTGATGATTCTATTTTGAAGTTGTGGTGACATCCTACTTTCTGGATCGCTAGTTGTCTCCATCTTGCATTTAAAGTCTTTAACTTTCTTTGAAAGACTTAAGTCGTACTGATGATTTTTTAATTATATTAGATGCTCTTTACGCTTATGGCACCTGGTTTTTGGTTCTTCTTTTATTTTACTTCTCTCTGGTTCTGGTCTGGCTTCTTTTTGGGAGTCTCATATGTGTAAATTAATTCGGCTTACACATCAATTTTGATTATTGAGGTGTGTACCAGCATGGCCTCTGCTCTGGGTCATGAAAAGTTGGTATCACAACACTAGGTTCACAAGTTTCATAAGTTAAAGAGCATGGTGTAAAGTAGGGCCTTGCAAATCGATACATAGACATCCGTACTTATCTTTGAGAGGCTACAAGAAATCTAGTAGGATAAATATATTTCCTTTGATTACTTACATGTAAGTTAATCATACCAAGTGTTGCATGCCTCTAGTCTATTCTTTATTCACAGATGGCAAGGACTAGAGTGAGTATCTTTGAGGACAGGGTAGTATCTTCTACCCCTGCCCTACTCCGTGGGAGAGGTAGGGGATGTAGTGGAGTTGGGGGTCATGGTCAAGTTAGAGGGGAAGCACATACTTGAGGACAAGTTAGAGAGGCATCACCTGAGCTTATATATAAGTATGATGATGTTATTAAGCAGCAGACTGAGGAGAGGGGACAAACCAAACCTTCATTAGTTCCAAACAACACTCAAATGCTTTAAGAGTTGATCATTAGATTATTGGCTAGATAGGATAGCTCCTCAACTCTTGGTGTTCTTCCTAGTACTTCAGGTTCTACTACTATATTTGGTGCTACACTACCAGTTCAGGGGCTTGGTGTGGGATTTCAGACTATTATTTCTTCTTTAGTGCATTCAATGGCACCTTCAAGATTTGCATCTCGACCTGTTTCTGCTAGTATGACCATGTTGGTTGCCGAGAAGAAGAGCTTTAATGGATTTTTCAGATTGGCACCTCCCATGTTTTACGATACGGCTGGACGGAAGGTTTATGACTTCTTTACTAAGTTCCAAGACAAGTTCTTCAACTTGGGTATCTTAGAGGTGCATGTAGTGTCTTACACCTTATATCAATTTTTTGTAGTGGCCAAGGAGAGATGGAGATTTATTCTTGCTTGTTGGCCTAGTGTTTTTCCTATAATGGGCAAGGGGTAGTTTACTGAGGTGTTCCTTGAGAAGTTTGTGCCATATAAACTTTAAGATTAGTGCAGGGATGAGTTCAATGGATTAGAACAGGGCTTCTCATGAACTTTTGAGTACGAGGCCTGTGTTCATGAGTTGTCCTATTATGCCATGTCGAGTATCCCTATAGAGTTTGAGTGAATCTGTAAATTGGTAATGGGGTTTTCCGTATATCTTAAGGAGGCCATAACCTCTCTTTTGCTATCAGGTGGTATGTTCATAAGTATTATTGATCATGCCAAAATGATTCAGAGTATTCAACATGCTAGAAATGGTAGTGGAACCTAGAGGTTTGATCACCTGGGCCAATTCAACGGTCATTCATCCAGACATAGAGATTATTTGGGCCATGGCACACAGGGTTATCAAGGTAGACCACTACAAACTAGGATTCAGAGTACATATGGTGTTGGTGGACCCAGGTCTAGTCAGACTGGTTAGGGTATGCACAGTGGATCTTTAGGCCATGGAGGGCATACCGATTCTTCTGGTAACTCTCAGCGAGGTTAAGGTCCTCGAGGTTTTTTATTTGTGAGGATTTTGGGAACAAGGCAAGGTATTTCCCTAGACATACTCATTCCACTATCTGGTCAAGATTGCTAGCTTCTCATTCTACACTAGATCCTCTAGTGGTGACTTCAGACTATGCTATGATATAACGGGAATGTCCGAGGTAGAGTCCTCATATGCAGTGATCATGGGTATTGTCCCAGTTTGCCATCACTCTGGTAGAATATTATTTGATCCTGACTCTACCTACTCTTATGTGTCTACATATTTTGTTGTGTGTATTAATCATGTGTCTGAGTCTCTTGTCGTACCTAATAGTGTATCCACCTTGGTAGACGATTCTTTAGTGGTGGATCGAGTGTACTAGGGGTTTGTAGTTACATTTTCTGATAGTAAGACTCTGGTAGACATGATTTTACATGATATGCTTGATTTGGATGTGATATTGGGTATCTCCCTATCATGCAATCATTGATTGTTTTGGTATGACTGTGACCTTATTGCACCCAGGCTTACCTTGGTTTGTGTGCAAGGGTACTCCGAGTTTTTATCTGAAGGGAGTAATGTCTTTATCGGTGCTGATCGTTTGTTGAAGGAGGGGTGTTTATCAATTTTTACACTATTCATGATCATACAAAGATCAATATCCTTTGAGACCATGATAGTGATAAGAGAGTTCAAGAATGTGTTTCTTACCAACTTACCAGGTGTTCCTCCAGACTATGACATTGATTTTGTGATTTACTTAGAGCCAGGCACTAAGCCCATTTCCGTCTATCTTTACCGGATAGCTCCAACATAGTTAAAGGAAATAAAAGCACAATTGGAGGACTTGTTGTAAAAAAAGGTTTATTCGGCATAGTGTTTCACCAAAGGGCGCACCACATTAATTTTTGAAGAACAAATATGGTAATATGAGGTTGTGTATCGACTATCGACAACTTAATAAGTATCCTCTTCCTAGATTCGCCAATTGTATGAATTTTTAGCAAGTGACGTTTGACCATCAAAGATTGTCAAGACCCAAAGTATACTTTAGATGTGACATGGTGTATAAGACACCGAGAGACCCTACACAAGTCATTTAACATGCATACAACACAATATGTTAGAAAATACAAGAATTTAAGCTGAAAGTCTCACGTCGTACAAGAGTTTGACATAAAAACTGAAGTCTAATCATAAGTCTTGACAAGCCAATCTAATACATCAAAAGAGTGGTTGGGACATAACTAATACACCATATACAACGTCTAAAACTAAAGACATAATAAAGCATAGTAATGTAACCATGGTCCTCTGAAATGAGGACTTACCAAGTTTTCAAATGATCAAGCAATCACCTAGCCACGAGCGTGAGAAGAAGGAGAATCGAATCGTACATTATTAAACAATGTATGGGAAAGAATGCATTAGTACATGGAATGCACGAAGTATGAGGGAAATTCATAAAACATAAATGTGATAATGTGAGGACATTTAAACAAAATATGCATGAACAAGCTAAAACCATAGCGAAGCCTTTAAAAAAGAATCATAAATCATGAACATGGTCAATGCAAACCAAAAATAATATTGAAAACTTCCATAAAAACCATTGAAGGTAACCTTAGTTCATTTTGTGGGATATTTATCGTTAACTGACACTAAGACCATGTGAGCTATAACATGGAATCTAATGTAATCCTCACATAAAAAATGGGATTGTACTTCCAAAGGTGGTCTCTATAAGTTTCATTCATATTCTATTTGTGGATGCAATAGAGAGGTCATTAAAGACACTCCTACAAGAGCTCGCAGTTACAGACAATGGGATTTCTCCTAGAGACCTAGTCTCTACTAACGGGAAAGTCTCCATCTCAATATCCTCTCGGTGTAATGTAAAATCTCAATGAAATTAGTCATGAACATATTCTATTACCGTACTTGGAAAGGTATAATGAAACTACCAATTCAATCATAAAGTTATTACAGAGTAGCTCATTTAAATCATGATTCGTAAATAAGTGGGAAAACCTTTCAGAGCCATGATTTCATAATAAGTGAAAAACCTTTCACTATTCACTGATACTAAACTCAAACACATCCTTAGTTCATAAAACATCATTTTTATAAGATATGCATAACCTTCATAAAACATATTCATAAGTTCATAGGCATTATTCATAAATTCATAGTCAAAATCATGAATATTGCATGGGTCCCTATAAAATCAATTGGAAAAATATAAAATTGAATTCAATCATGCATAATAAGATTAGAATCAAACAATTGAATCATCAACAAATAGAACCCATGGTGATTTGCATGAAACCCTAGATAATTGGGTGAAATTGACTTTTGGATATTATGATTTCATAGAGCCCAGTGGATGAATGGAATCCATTGGTGAATTTCCACATACCTTTTAAATCAAAGCCTATCAAATCAATAGAAAAGAGGAGACTTTAAGCTTGGAACACTATCTTTCTTCCTTGAGCTTGAGACAATTTGGAGAGGATGAATTTGGAAGGGAATTAAGGTCTTGAGAGAATGAGATTGTTAGGTTAATTTTAGGAATCAAAAGGTAGGTATAGGTCTTATAAATAGGGAGAAAATGACATTCTGTAGATATTAAATACATAGGAAAAGACTAAAATACCCTTAAGAAATAATTGTCAGAGGATTCTATGGTTTGGACCTACGTTCCTTAGAACTTCTTATGGCCCGTACTAGTCAACCTTAAAACCACTTACTGGGGCATAACATTTGGTCAACTTCAGTGAGACCTTCCCACATCCCGTCAACCTTTCTACAACTCGTAGAGACAAATCGTAGAACCCCAGTTCAAGCCCAAAAGGTCACTACTATGGAACCCATCTATGACTTGTAGTCCAAACGATGACCCGTACTTTTCACTTGTAGGTACATTTACTAGTACTTGAAAATTCCAAAACCTAACCACGGTCATAGGACTTCCTTTCTATAGCCGAGAAGAATTCCTATGGTCTGTATATAAGATGTGTAGTTCCTGCACTGGTGCGAAAATTTGAACTTTCCCTTTCGATTTCGACCCTTCCATTTCCGATAAGTTACAATATCTCCCCCTTGGGAACATTTTTCCTCGAATGTGACTAAAGCTAGCATGAATATAATAGGAGAGAGACTAACAACACAATATGAATGTAAATCTCTAAATAATGCACATAAACAAGGAGAAATCACTCCAAGCGAAATCATAATATAAAAATCATGTTTTTTTTGTGAACATGCATGCATATGGAAACATGAAAATGACTAAAATACATGAATCCGAAGGAGTTAACCATGACGATTTAATACCTGAAGCTAGAATTTGAGTTGAGGGATAGAGATGAAGATACCAAAACATCGTATCGGCTTTGGCCTCCTAAGTAGCACCCCAACTAATTGATTACACCAAATGGCCTTCATGGATGCTACTTCGTTCTTTCTCAAATTCCGAACTTGTCGGTCTAGAATATCATTTTGAATCTCTGCATAGGAATGACATTCTTTAACTCCCAAAGTTTCCAATGGCACTATAGGCTTCGGATCTCCCACATACTTTTTCAACAAGCAGACATGCAATACCACATTTACCAACCCTAAATAATTAGGTAAATCCAACTCATAGGCAACTTAGCCAATACGACTCAAATTATGATATGGGCCCACATATCGGGTACTAAGCTTCCCTTTCTTTCCAAATCTCATCACACTCTTAATGGGTGAAATTTTTAAGCAAACCCAATTATCAAAATTAAATTCAATCTCTTCATCTAACATCGACATAAGATTTTATCGACTTTGAGCCGTTTTCAACCTCTATTTGATAAGTCAAACCTTCTCCATAGCCTCATGCACCAACTTGAGCCCTATTAAAGCGACTTCACTAACTTAAAACCAACCTATTAGAGACCTATACCTCCTACCATAAAGAGCATCAAATGGAGCCATTTAGTTACTCTAGTGATAACAATTATTATAAGCAAATTCAATCAAAGGCAAATGATCATTATTATTACCCTTGAAATAAATCAGACAAGCTCTCAACATATCTTCCAATGTATGAATAGTACGATTGGCTTATCCATCGGTCTGAGGAAGAAAAGTCATACTAAGATTCACTTGAGTAAAACACCTTTCTAAATGGACCTTCAAAATTGAAATGTAAACTGAGTACCACGATAAGAGATAATGCATAACGGCACTCCATGCAGCCTCACCATTTCTAGAATATAAAGCTTGGCATACTCTTTTGCTAAGAATGAAGTCTTTACGGGAAGAAAGTGAGTTGATTTCATCATTCAGTCCACAATAACCCAAATCATATTTAATTGATAACGACTACAAGGTATACTCGTAATGAACTCCATCTTAAATTCTTCGCACTTCCATATAGAAATACAAATATTTTGAGCCAAACCATTGGCTATTTGATGCGCAACTTTAACGTGTTGACAATTTGGACACTTAGCCACAAATTCTTCAATGTCGTTCTTTATCCCATTCAACCAATAGACTTCCCAAAAATCACGGTCCATCTTGGTGGCTCTCGGTTCAATAGCGTATCGAGAACTATGTTCTTTTGTCAAAATCTTCTTCCTCTACTCATTAACATTTCCAACACATAATCGACCTTGATATCGATGGACTCCATCTCCCCCTTTCGAGAAAACCTCAATGGACTTTTCAGAAACTGACTTCTTCAAATTCACTAATATAGGATCAATATTATACTTCATCTTCACATTTGATATAAGAGACAATTCGGAAGCGTTCTGAACAACCACCCCACCTTCGTTCGATACAACTAAGTGAACACCCAATCGGGCCAACCTATGAACATCTCGAACTAACTCCTTCATACCATCCTCAACATGAGAAACATTTCCCATTGATAGTAGAGTAAGAGCAAATGTCAGCATGTTCGCTTTACCTAGATGATAGAGGACACTTGTTTCATGATCTTTTAAATCCTTTTGGGTGAACACATACTTTAAGCTATTATGGTCTGTAAA
Source organism: Solanum stenotomum (assembly GCF_019186545.1). Lineage (NCBI taxonomy): Eukaryota > Viridiplantae > Streptophyta > Magnoliopsida > Solanales > Solanaceae > Solanum > Solanum stenotomum. The sequence goes on along the minus strand of NC_064284.1, from coordinate 42,893,406 downwards.
CACATCTACATGAACACCATATAGGTAATGCCTCTAAATCTTTAAAGTGAATACTACCGCCGCTAACTCTAAATCATGCTTCGAATAATTCTTTTCATGCACCTTCAATTACCATAAAGCATAATCAATGGCTTTACCGTGTTGCATCAAAACGTAACCAAGATTAATCCGTGAAGTATCAAAATAAACCACAAAACTATTTTATCCTTCTGGTGAAGTCAATATTAGGTTTGAAGTGTGTCTATCCTGCAACTCTTAGAAACTCTTCTCTTAAGCTTTCGACCATAGAAATTTCACCTTCTTTTGAAACATCATCAAAGAAAAATAAATAGATAAAAATCCCTCCCAAACCACCTAGAGTAATGACCCAAACCCATGAAACTGCATTTATCTAAAGGGGATAAAGGTATAGGCGAATTCTTAATTGCATAGGTCTTCGTAGGATCAACTTGAATACCTTCACCAAACACAATATGTCCAAAAAAAGAAACGGACCTCAACCAAAACTCAAATTTGTTGAACTTAGCATATAATTTACGGTCCTTTAGAATTAGCAACATAGTCCTTTAATGCTCAATATGCTCATCCTAATTTTATTAGTAAATCAAAATATCATCGATAAACACAATCACGAACATGTAAAGATATTGCTTAATAACCTATTAATAAAATTCATGAATGTTGCAGGGGCATTAGTTAGACCAAAAGACGTTACCAAAAACATGAAATGACCATAGCAAATTCGAAAAGCCATCTTTGGAATGTCACTCTCCTTCACCCTCAATTTGTGATAACCAGACTGAAGGTCAATCTTAGAGAAGTAGCTCGCTCCTTAGAGTTGATAAAACAAAATATCTATCCTTGGAATAAGATACGTCTTCTTTATGATAACCTTATTAAATTGTCGATTGTCAATGCACATTCGAAGGGAACCATCTTTCTTTGAACAAACAATACCAGAGCACCCCGTGGAGAGATATACGGTCTAATGAAACCCTTATCTAACAAATCCTTCAATTAATCCTTTAAATCAATCTGTTCTTCCATAGACATATGGTAGGAAGGAATAGTGATAGGTTGCTAATCTGAGAGAAGGTCAATATCAAAGTCTATTTCCCTTTTGGGAGGAATACTGGGAGATTATCAATGAACACCTTTGAAAACTCATTTACAATCGGGAATGACTCAAAAGTAGGGGTTTCAGAATCCATTTGTCTAACCCTAGTAGGATGATAAAGGCAACCCTTAGAAATCATTTTCCTTACGTATACGCAAGATATGAATTGACTTTTAAGAGCATAATTTCCCTCTTTGCAAGACATGATAGGTTCGTTCAGAACCTTGAATTTGATCAATTAGGTCCTATAATCTATGGAAGTAGAACAAGAATGAAGCCATGAAGCCCAACCATCCCAAGAATAACATAGAAATTTAACATATCAAGCTCTACAAGATCAATATGAGTGACTTTAGGTGAAACATAAACAATGAAATTTCTATAAACACTTTTAGCAATAATAGAATCACCAATAGGAGTAGAGACATGACATGGATTAGGAATGATTTCAAGACCAAAATCAAACCTCATGGCCACATAAGGAGTAAAAATAACAAGTAGAACCAGAATCAAGAACAACATACATATCAAAATAAAATACCTTCAACATATCGGTCAAAACATTTGGGGAACCCTCATGATCCTGTTGAGTGTGAAGTAAATAGAACCTATTTGGGCGAGGAGCACTTAAACCAGAACAACTAAGCTAAGTTTGCTTACCATTGTTTCCCTTACAAGCAAGCAATGGGAAATCTCTCATCTTGTGACATCTCTTCCCACAACCAAGGCAACCATATGTACTAGCTAAGCATTTTTTCGAGCGAATTTTACATCACATTTGGCAAGCAAGAATAAAAGATCAATTTTGACCACTTTCTTGAAGCTTAGTGATAACATTCAAATTTCCTCCTTATAACCAATTAAAAGGGATCACAGTCGTAGTAATTAAAAATCCAACGAAGTGTGGTAGTCGAATCCCATAGAGAATGGTATATCGTGAAGAATTCCTATCAAGAAATTTGGATTTTAAGACTGGTCATTTGCATTAGTAAGAATAAGTGAGTGGATAATTCCATAAGTTTAATATAAAGATTTGGTTATCAATTATCCAAATTAGACTAAAATGTCAAATATTTCAAGAGTTAACAAGTAATCTAGGGGTGCGCAAATTGGAAATTAATGCCACATAGGGTAATTATGCAGCTCTATAGTGATGAACATTCATAAATAGGCTAAGTAATCTTCATTGACGCTAATCATCTTTTGATCTCAAAACATCTATATAAATAATTTCTTTTCGGTCTCATCTAAATCTCAACCTAAACAACACAATACATTACTCTATTTTCTCTTTGAAGAACAGGGAAAGTAGATCAAATTGATAACCTTTATTTTGAAGTAAATTATAGACATCAAATCTAAATTGCTAGTAGCTGACTAATTACCCACTCCAATCAATCTTTTTTGAGCATTAACTGGCTATCAGAAGTAGGTATTAAGTTTGCAACGTTAACCCATAAATAAACCTCCTTCTAATTAGACCAATTTCATGTATGAACAAAATCAAAACTGAGCATATCACAATACCCGCTACATTAATTCAACACTCAACCCCATAATTGCACCCCTAGATCTTGGGATTTTAGCCACCCATCACAAATAGTAAAGACAATATACCTTCACATTTGTAAATGAAATTCAACAGTTATAAGTAAACTCAATTTGGATTCAACTTCAATTTCTCAATTTCAAGCACAATATTGTAAAATCCCAAAAGCTATAAAAGTGTTCTTCAAAAGTAAAGTGTTTTCTCTCTTAACTCTTAACACACCGTGATATTCTCTATTCTATGTCATTTGATATCTAATTTCTCTCTCCTTTGGGCTATTTATAATTTCTCAAAATTCCAATACGCGACTCAATCGACAATATTAATCGTGCTCACCGTACTCATTCGGTGGATCGCCTCTTGCTCCTAAGCTTGCCTTTGATGTTCTAGGATTCAGGTGTTTGAACCTCAATTGGTGAACTCGATTGAGTCATCCTTTTATGTTCGATGAACCATTGACTACCACCTTAGGGCACCTTTTGAGTATTCAATCTTGTCTTTTCACATTATCATTTCGGGTGATGTTTATCAAGGCCGCTGATGCTTATCGTGACCAAAGACACTACTTCCGATTCAAGTGTCTACGATCATCCATAATATAGTAACCCAACCGAGGGTTGGGATCATCCCAAGGGAGTGGTTTTGAGAATTTATAAAAAAATAAAATTTAGTTCTAACTAGTCGTAGTTAAAGATATTAACGATTAAAAACATTGTAAATTAAAGGGGGACACAAAAGTGTCAAATATCGATTTGGGGTTTTTGTCACAAGTAAGATAAAATTAGAGAAATCAACAAGAAAATCTAACAATGAGAGGGGGATTCTTGGGATGTGATCGGAATAGGGGTTAATCTAAATTATTGGGTACATGCTTTCGATAGAGAATTTATAGAGTAATAGTAACTAAGCTAAGCTATACGTGGGAATAAATTCTCTCTCAAGAAACTCACCCCGTTTCAAATGGGTTTCTCTCTGACACCCATTTGTCGCATGAAGACCAGCCTATGCCTTAGCCCACTCACTCTCTCAAGCTGAGTGTTAGGATATGGGACTAGGGCTCACCTTCTCGGGCTGAACCTCATGTCGACCCACTCATTAGGCCATCAGTCTAGCAGTCTTGGTTTCACAACCTCTCTCTCGAGCAAGCCAAAAACACATGGGTGGACTTGTATTTGCAACTACAAACCCATTAAATTCAACTACAACTACTTGGTGAAATCACAATTAAACTACATTTAATATATCAACAAGCAAGACCCAACAACAATATTAACCCATATTCGCTAAGTTAGACCCCAAGAATGGGAGTTTTTAGCCATACATCAAGAGATAGAAATTTATACCTAAATGAGCTTGCATTCAAATAAGTATGAATATTTAAGTCTTGTTACAGGACAAGAATGAAGAAATCAAGAGACCCAAGTCCAAATCCTTGGAGATGAAACCCTCTTCTTCTTCAAGTTTTCAAAACCCTCTCAAACTCAAAGCAAAAATAAAAAGTACTATTCTATATGAAAATTATAATAATTGTTTTTCATACTAAAAATCCAATACTTAAAATATATAACTCTTAATGAGTATTTATAGTTTTCAAAAATTTGTGCTGAGCGGACCATTCGACGACATTAGTCAAAATCGTTGATCAACTCGATGATTCACCCTTTTGTGTAGTTCATCACTGTTTTTCACCATCCTTTGGCATCGTCATGCTCTGGGTCATTGGGCGACATAGTACTGCTTCACTGAACTTATTGGCGATGCGCCGACTGTTCCTTTTTCTCGCCAACTTGATCCTTTCCTTCAGGGCTTAGCACACTCGAACAAAAGGTGAAGTGAGACCCTTTGGAGACTCGCCAAGTGGACTCGGCGATCCTCAGGCCTTCATTTCTTCGTTCTTTTCAGCCTTTTCTTTCCTTTTTGCGATGTAGTGTCCATGCTTTCCTAAAAACTTCACATACCTGCAACTTAAGGGTTTTCATTAGATATTGAGATAAAATAAGAATTTGAGGATACAATTTCTATTAAAATATAGCCCTAAATGAGTCCAATTTGTGGACTCATCAACCCCCTTTCTCATTCAGTGCATCGCCTTCTCTACTGGAGTCTGCCAACCTTATTTAATAGACACAAGTGTTATGTACTACAATTTTAGGCGAGTTTGTGCTTAATTTGTGATTTGCTTTTCTTGATAGGCAATCAAAAATGTATAGTTTTCACTTCATTTTCCATATTTGGTCATTCTTTAAAAGATCAATCCTCACCTTATCAAATTTCCTTCATAGTTGCAAATTATCAATATTCTATAGGAATAGAAAAAATATTAGGCATTGAGAAAACTAATTATTGAGCTAAATGGACCTTAAACGAGTGCAAATCTACCACTCATCAGCACCCCAGCTTAAATTTTTGTTTGGCCACAAGTAAATCAAGAACACAAAAAGCCCAACAGTGGTGTCTACAACACTACTGTGAATAACATGATACCCTAAATCATTTTCATAAAAGCTTCAAGTGATTACTAGCTGGTCTTACAACAAGCTCAAGCTCACTTTAGCTTCATCTTTAATGCACTAACATGTTTCAGTAAATGCATTCAAGTGCCCTCACATCAAGAATGATTTCATGCTCTCACAAAGCAATTCAGCAATTGTGTAAGGAATCCATGTAACTGTTATTCTCTCAAAAGAAAAATACATGCATGATTTGTCCCATAGGTTTGCCCATATTTTCCAATCATAACATAACCTAGTTCATGCAAGATCTCAAGGGTCTTTTAAGCTTGTAATGGTGATGGGGTAAAGGTATGATAATTTGGGATTGGTGACTTTACCTCTTCAAAACATTGTTGCAAGCATCATTACCTCTTACCAAGTTCTTTTCCGTCTTTTTCAATTGAGAACTCAACATTTGACTCGTCACTCAATTTTTTTGGAATCTCCTTTATTTAATTCACTTTTCTTTTTAACTTTCATTTTGCAAAAGCATCTCCATCATAATATTTTTTTAAATTCTATTTATAAGGAGGGGTTCCTTATTTTGTAACAACTTTCAAAGTTTAGTCTCATTTCATCTTTCTTTACCCTTCACTTGTCTTTTATTCTTCATTCCTTTCCACAGCCCCAACATTGGCTTTTGGCCTAAGTTGCCTTTCCAAACATAAGAATAATTAGAAAAGGATTTTTGGTGAGAAGGTAGAGGCAATTTGGTCAAGAGGCTTTCTTTTGATTTTTTTTTTGCCAACAAATAGGTTAGGCTCAAATGGTGCCAAAATGGATGCACACCCTCACAAGGTAAACACAAACAATTGTGGACAATTTGGTTCCCTCTTCGAATTGTCTCCCAAGATCATTCCTCACATTCGCCAAGATTCAATTATTTGGACTAACGAGGAAAATTCTTGGACTCCACATACATCCTTTCAAGTAACACCTCACCAGACATGTAACTTTGAAATACACTAATTTATCACATCTCTAAAAGATTAAAAGTGTATGTGTGATGTACATTGAAAGGCTCACATCATAATGTAGCTAGTGAACAAAAGATTCAAAGATATCTCTCAAAAGTACAACAACATCAATTTCATTCTCGCAACGCCAACACTATACAACATGCTCATCATGAGTACTATTCAAGACATCGATATTGAACACAATTGATCCTCAAATAGTTATCAATGAAAACTCACACTCAATTGGTGAGAACCCGAACGAAGATCAATCTTATAGAAATTACTAGCCCCTTGAAGTTGGTCAAACAAGTCATTTATCCTTGGGAGAGGATACTTGTTCTTGATGGTCACTTTATTCAATTGACGATAATCGATGGACATTCTAAGAGACCCATCCTTCTTTCTAACAAACAACACTGGAGCACCCCATGGTTGGACGGATGAAACCCTTATCTAGCAAATCCTTTAGTTGCTCTTTCAACTCTATTAACTTCGTTAGAGCCATTCTATAAGGAGGAATAGAGATAGGTTGTGTATCCGGTAAAAGGTCACTACCAAAATCTATTTCCCACTCAGGAGGAATACCGGGTAAATCATCGGGAAAATATTTTGGGAACTCATTCACTACCAGAACAGACTCTAGATATGGGGTTTCAGATTCAACATCCCTCACCCTAACAAAATGGTTAATACACCCTATGGAGATCATCTCCCTAGCTTTAAGACAAGAGACAAATTGACCTCTACGGATAGAATTTCCCCCTTTCAACTCTAAGATAGGCTCATTTGGAACTTGGAACCTAACCCCCCGAGTCCTATAATTGATACAGGCATAACATGCATGCAACCAATCCATACCCAAAATCACATCAAAGTCTAACATGTCTAACTCTACCAAATCTACCAAGGTAACTCTATGGGATAAGGAAACGGGACATCCCCTTTAGACTCTATTAGCCACCACTGAGTCACAAACCGGGGTAGAGACCGAAAGAGGTTCTACTAACACTTCGGGGAGTATATCAAACTTCATGGCCATATACGGTGTAACAAAGGATAAAGTAGCACCGTGATCTAACAAGGCACACACATCAATAAGAAAGACTTTTAACATACCGGTCACCACATCCGGGGAGCTCTCTTGGTCACCTCAGGATTGAAGAGAATAAAAGCGGTTTTTCTTTCGGGCATTGGAGTTTGAACCGCTTGGAGGAGCTTGTTTATATTCTCTTACCTTAACCTTGAGCATTGGACAATCTCTCATCTGGTGGAAAATCTTCCCACAACTAAAACACCCATCGGTACCGACAGGTCACTTGCCATCATGCTTTCTTCCACATTTTGCACAATTAGGTTAAGCCACATAATAACCAGTACTATTACCCCCTTGAGGTTTAGGGTTGGAAGCCCTATCCTTGTTGACCCTTGGAGAACTAGAGGAACCTAGGTTGGAAAACCATTGTCTAAACCTTGGCCGACCTTGTCCATCAGACCTTGCATTGGAGAAGTTTCAATCACCGGCCCTAGCTCTTTTCACCTCTTTATTCTTTTCCTTGAGTTTTGACTTCTCAATTTTTTGAGCGTATACCATAATCCTTGACATAGCCATGTCATGGTGGAGCATTACTGTACGACACTCTTTTTCAACCAAGTCGGACACACCCGTTGAAAACCTACTCATCTTATCCCCTGATTCCGCCACCATAGTTGGAGCATACTTGGACAATTGAGTGAAATGATGTTTGCCTAATCAAGACACAACTTCCAATACAAGTTTCTACGATCGTACAATAGTAAAGTAACCCAACCAAGGGTTGGGGTCGAGTCCTGAGGGAGTGGTTTCAAGAATTAGTAGAAAAATAAAATTTAGTTCTAATTAGTCATAGCTAAAAACATTACCAAATAAGAACATGTTAAATCTAAGGGGTGACACAATAGTGTCAATTAACAATGGGGGTTTGTCACAAGTAAACAAAAACAACATAAATGCAAAGAGTACTAATCTAGGAGATAGGATTCTTGGGATATGATGGGAATACGGGATAAAATAAACTATTGGGTACATGTTTTTGATAATAAATCCGTTGAATATTTGAGACTAGGAAAGACTATAGTGGGGGTAAGTTCTCTCTCGAGCAACTTACCCCAAATCAACCCGATTTCTCTCTAACACCGAATTGCCGCTTTAAGCACAGCCTCCGCCTTAGCCCACTCACTCTCTCGAGCTGATTGTTTGGGAGAAGGACTAGGGTTCACTCTCTCGAGTTGAACCTCATGTCGACCTAATCCCACCGGCCATCAATTTCGTAGTCTTAGTTATACCCTCTCTCTCGAGTAAGTCCAAAACACAAAGGTGAAATCGTATTTGCAACTACAAAATCATTAAGTTCCACCACAGCTACTAAATGAAATCATATTTACACAATAAATAAACCATCAACAAGCAAAGACCTAACAAATAATCTAACCAATATTCACAAAATCACACCCTAAGAATTGCAGTTTTCGCTATACATGTAAAATATATAGAAATTTATACCAATATGAATTTGCATTCAAATGGGTATGAAGATTTAAGTCTCAAAAGAAGCAAAGAGTGAAGAATCCACAAGACCCAAGGCCAAATTCTTCGAGTTGAAACTCTTTGAATCTTCAAGTTCTTCAAAACCCTCTCCAAACTTAGAACTCAAAATTCTATGATAAAAATTCTATATTAAAAAATATGATATTCAAAAATCTGATATTAAACTACAACTCTCAACAAGTATTTATAGTTTTCAAAAATTTGTGTTGCAGCGGATCATTCAACGTCGTTGGTCGGGATCGCCGATCAACTCAGCGATCCGCCCTTTGGTAGATTTCATCTCCGCCTTTCTCTATCCTTCAGCATTGTCGTGTTCTGGATCATTGGGCGACATAGTACTTCTTTGCAGAATTGCCCGGTGACACACCGATTGCTTTTCACCGCCGATTTGATCCTTTCTTTCAAGGCTCAGCACACTAGAACAAAAAGCGAGGATAAGACATTTTGGCGACTCACCAAATGGGTTCGGCGATTCTTAGATCTTCATTTCTTCATTCTTTCAGCTACCTTTGTTTCTTTTTGCTAAGTATTGTCCATTCTTTCCCTCCGACTCCAAATGCCTGAAACTTAAGGGTTTTCATCAGATATTGAGACAAAATATGCATTTGAGGACACTAATTCTATCAAAACATAGTCCTAAATGAGTTCAATTTGTGGACTCATCAACAACCCCAACTTAAACTTTTGCTTGTCCTCAAGGAAACTCAAGTTCAGTCGTTCAAAAAGGGTGTCTCGAACAGTGCTACACAAGACTCAATCATGAATGCACACAACAAGAATCAATTTACTTATGCAAAGATCAAATGTGCACTCAAAGATTCAAGTTGTGACTCACCAATATCAAATAATTTCATGCTCACAATACTTGCTTCAAATGCAAGTTCAAGCTCAACCAAAGTGTTCAAATGCCCTCACACAAGGACTGAATCCATATTCACACACAAAGGTTTAATCATTTAAAGTTCCGGAATCAAATGCAATGCTCACTCTCATAGGAAAGAACACTATTCATGCTTTCACCCATAGGTTTGCCCGTATTTTCTAATCAACATTTGTTGCGGCTTACTCAAGATCAAAAAGGTCTTTTCAAGGCTTATAATGGGCTGAGTGCAAAGGTATGGTCATTTAGACTTAGTGACTTTCATCTTCATGAAATGTGGTGCTCACAACACTTCCTTTCTAATTCCTTCATCATTCTCTTCATTGCTCATAAGTCATCCTATTATTCACTTTCCATGGATTGTTTGGAAACCCCATTTCTTTTGTACTTTATTCCACAACCTTCTTTTTCATTCTTTTTCTTTTGCTTTCTCTTTTCTCTCTATTTTTTATATGGAGGGGTTCCATTTTTCTCAAAACCATGGGTAAGAGGGACTTTCTTGCACTTCTTGATTTGCCTTCTCTTTTCACCACACCCCCAACTTAGGCTTGGCCTAAGTTGGGTATTCAACTAATCACAACTTCATAAGGATTATGGGTAATGGATAAAGAAAGGTCTAGTTTTCATCAAGTTCTTCCAAAGGAAGGTAAGGCTCAAGGGGTGTTCAAAAGAGGTTCACACATGCTCACAAGGTAGGCCACAAACAGGTATATGACAAATTGGCTCACACTCTTTGAAGTTGCCTAAGATCATATCAAGAGATAGGCTTACTTAGTCAATCGAACCAACGGGGAAAATTCTAGGTGTATTCATGCATGGTTCACAGTAAGCTCATCACACTAGGCATTGACACTATAGTCAAACAAGACTCCACACTTTCGCTAGAATGCATTGATCATCACAAGAGACTCAATTCGATATTAGGCTAGTCATAGCGAGATGCAAAGAGTTCACATGTTGTCTATGCAACTTCATTTGGCCTTATCGTAGCTGCGTATGTTCGTTTGATTGAGAGCACTATTCAAGTCATCGGTATTGATCGTAATCGAGACTTAAATTATGCAAAAAATAGCTACATTCAACATAGGAGGGGTGGCAAAAAAATCGGAAGGGTTCAAAATCATTTTGCAATTTAAAACACGGAGCCACAAACTCAAACTTTCAACGAAAGCAGTATTAACACAATTATAACTTACAACCCAAATACATAAACAAAGCACGATTCACGAATAGCACCCAAAGGTGGGCCTCACCCCCCACAAATAAAAAAATTTGTCCTCAAATGCAAGTAACAAAATATCCATAATGTAAATTAAAGGAAAACTGCGAGGGAGGTAAAAAGGGGATAATGTCTATGCAGTCTCTCCATCTGTCTGGGCCTTAGTGCCCGATGTAGTACTCTGAATATGGGAATCAGTGCCTGAAGTCACCTCAGGGGGAATAGCGGTACCGTATTCACCAAGATCTGTTGAGTGTGTGTCTACGAGAAAGATATGCACCGCACTGGAAAATCCCTTGGCCCATGATGGATTATAAGGGTCCAGGGTAATGGTCTTCTTGGCAGAAGTGGGCCTTTTTCCCTTGCCTTCCCAGTAGTTGTGGGCAGTGTTGTCGCTTTGCCTTTCGACGTAGCTGTCTCCTTATTTATCGCACTCCCTTTTGACTTCTCTTAGGCTGGTTTAATTCTTTCCACAGTTTTTGATTTAGTCATGTTTGCAAAGTCTTGAAGAGAAGTTAGAAAAATATAAGCAAAAGCAAAGCAGAACCTATGCAGACAAATTCACCAAACAAGATGGCAAATTGCCAAATTTCTTAGGCGAGCTAGATCAGGCTCGCCAAAGGAATTAGCTCTAAAACTGTAGCAAAAAGATGAAAGGGGAGCTTCTTTGGCAGGTCATCGATTGATTTCTACGAGTCGCTAATTGATTTTGGTGTGTCACCGATAGTTTTCAGCAAACCAGGATAGGTCCGCCAAAAGTTTCAGTGCATAAAGATTCAGGGGTGCAGATAAATGGTTAAAGAGAAGACTTTCGGCGAGTCGCCAAATGCTTTTTGCGACATCAAGATTCTCGCCGAAAGTTACAAAATTAATCATCAAATATAGCATGAAATCAAAAGTGAGATAAGGACATTAGGCGAACCGCCGAGTGGTTTGGCAAGCTCGACCCAGTTCGCTAAACGACCCAACGTGGCATTTTCAATCCAACCTCTCAAATTCCACCCTGCAATTCCTGAAAACAAAATCAAAGCATGCACCAATACAATTAAAGTAGGACCCATAACACCCAAACACAACCCCTCACATTTTAATCTAGTTTAAGGCATGCAATTACGACAACTCAACGGTCACAATTACGTGAGCAAGATTATCAAATTAAATCATACATGTAAATAATCCAATCCTATCAGGAAGGATCAGAACACTTCAACAATATCAGGCTATTGCAAATGAGTATAAATTTTGATAAAATAAACTCGGGGCATAGAAAACCAACCTTTGGTGTCGACAAAGAGAAGATTCAAACACTAGGCAGCAATGTAATCCAATCCCCAGCACAAATCAACACTAATAATGCTCTAAAAATGCAAGAAATGTAAAACTAGAGTGCAGGTGTGAGTTTGGGAAGATGAAGAAGTGAGGGAAAGGGAATGAGTTTGAAAATTTTAAATCTTTGTCTTGAAAAACCATCCAGGTTTTTCCAATTCGGGGACATAAGTTTCGATCGCCGAACTATTCGGCGTACCATCAAGTAGTCATTTGCCTCACCGAATTTTATAGAACAACCATGTATGGTGGGAGTCCAAATGGCGGTCTCCGTCAAGATCGTCGACATGATCGGCAATTCACAAATAATTTTCTGAGGTCGTCAAGTTTTACAGACTCCAATGTAAATTGGTCTTGAGTTTAATGGCGGTCTGGTTTGGGGTCGCCGAACCTTTCAGTGATTCGCAGAATGGACCTGTAACTCGCCAATCTGCACTTTTCGTTCACTCTCCACACTTCCATCTGCACAATTAACACACCAATATTTTATCAAAGCAAAATAAAGCAATAAAGGTTTTGGGTTGCCTCAAAAATAGAACCTTAGTTAAAGTCGTGGCACGATGCAAGTTAATGTCTAGTCCTCATCCTCGGAGTCGGCCAGTGTGTAACTAGGCGAGTCCCTGGCAACGACGCCATTTTGATGTTTGCGTAATCAAGAAAGAACTTCCAATGCAAGTGTCTACGATCGTACAATAGTAAAGTAACCCAACCAAAGGTTGGAGTCGAGTCCCAAGGGAATGGTTTCGAGAATTAGTAGAAAAATAAAACTTAGTTCTAATTAGTCATAGCTAAAAACATTATCGAATAAGAGCATGTTAAATCTAAAGGGTGACACAATAGTGTCAATTAACAATGGGCGTTTGTCACAAGTAAACAAAAATAGCAAAAATGAAAAGAGTACTAATCAAGATGATGGGATTCTTGGGATGTGATAGGAATACGGGATAAACTAAACTATTGGGTACATGCTTTGTATAATAAATCCGTTGAATATTTGTGACTTGGCTAGACAATAGTGGGGATAATTCTCTCTCGAGCAACATACCCCAATTTAACCCGGTTTCTCTCGAACACCGGGTTACCGCTTTAAGCACAGCCTCCGCCTTAGCCAACTCACTCTCTCGAGCTGAGTGTGTGGGAGAAGGACTAGGGTTCACTCTCTTGAGCTGAACCTCATGTCGACCCAATCCCACCAGCCATCAGTTTAGTAGTCTAAGTTTTACGACCTCTCTCTCGAGCAAGCCAAAAACACAAAGGTGAAATCGTATTTGCAACTACAATTTCATTAAGTTCCACCACAACTACTAAACGAAATCACATTTACACAACAAATAAACCATAAAAAAGCAAGACCCAATAGATAATCTAACCCATATTCACAAAATCACACCCCAAGAATTGGGGTTTTAGATAGATATGTAAAAGAGATAGAAATTTATTTCAATATGAGTTTGCATTCAAATGGGTATGAAGATTTAAGTCTCAAAACAAGCAAAGAGTGAAGAATCCATAAGACCCAAGTCCGAATTCTTGGAGTTGAAAACCCTTTGAATCTTCAAGTTCTTCAAAACCCTCTTCAAACTTAGAACTCAAAATTCTATGTTAAATATTCTATATTAAAAATATGATATTACACTACAACTCTCAACGAGAATTTATAGTTTTCCAAAATCTATGCTGCAGCGGATCATTCGGCATCGTTAGTCGGGATTGCCGATCAACTCGGTGATCCGCCCTATGGTAGGTTTCATCGCCGTTTTTCTCTGTCCTTCAATATTGTCGTGTTCTGGATCATTGGGTGACATAGTATTGCTTCACAGAACTGCTTGGCGATATGCCGACTGCTCCTTTTCACCGCCGATTTGATCTTTTCTTTCAGGGCTCAGCACACTGGAATAAAAGGTGAGATAAGACATTTTGGCGACTCACTGAATGGGTTCGGCGATTCTTAGATCTTCATTTCTTCGTTCATTCAGGTGCCTTTGTTCCTTTTTGCTAAGTAGTGTCCATGCTTTCCCTCCAACTCCAAATACCTGAAACTTAAGGGTTTTCATCAGATATTGAGACAAAATATGCATTTGAGGACACTAATTCTATCAAAACATAATGCTAAATGAGTCCAATTTGTGGACTCATCATGAAGTTTAGGGCATACACCTTCACGCTCATACTTTCTTGATCAAGGTTGATGAATTCCTCCACCTTAGCTTTCCTCAACTCTCAGGGAAAGAATCTGTCAAGAAATATCAATTTGAACGATTCCCATTCAACCAGGCCCGCTCCTACGGGTTTTCCACTCTTCCACTGATCATACCATACTTGAGCAACATCTTTTAGTTAGTAGGCGGCTAACTCCGCCTTCTATTCCGAAGATACCCCAATAATAGCAAGTACTTTATAATCCTCGTCGATGAACCTTTGAGGATCCTCTTTCACTTTAGAGCCATAAAATTCGGGAGGGTTTATTTGAGGAAACTCCCTAACTCTTGAAGCAGCCGAATTCACATGAGTCACAACTTGAGCTTGAGTCATCAAAACTTGGGCCAACATTTGAAAATCCGACCTAACCTCCACATTTGACATAGCCAAAGGGTCAATCGGGGTTTGAGAAGCTTGAGGAGCTTCTTGATTCACATTGTCCTCTTCCATCCTTCTAGCATTAGCCCTTCATGTATTCATATCTTGAAATCACAAGAGAAGTATTAGCTAAGAGAAATATTTTAGAGTAAACTCTAAGGAATGACTTTCGAGAAATGAAGAAGTGAAATTTCCTAACATCTTATAGCCTCTTATTCATAAGTGTGGCGCGCTTCACACTCATGAGCAAGATTGTACTAGACGTGGCTTATGATACATCATCCTAGAAAGATTCTAAGCCTCGTGCTCTGATTACCAAGTTTGTCACGACCCAGGGTACCCCTATATTTATCAAGGTACATAGAACCCCTGAAAGGCCCCATGTAAGCGACTTAGCATAGCATAACATTAAGCATTAGAACAATAAGAGTAAAAGTGCATTTCAAGTCCAAAATTTTCATAAAGGAAATACAAGAAATGACTACTAAAATATAATATTCATCCTCAAATCTTTAGGACTCACCAACAAGCTAGGAGAACAAGCAATCCAAGCTTTAGCCACAATGATGACCACCTTGAGAACCGGACCCTACACTTGGGAAAAATGTAGGAAAAGCATGGGTTTGTACAAAAATGCACTAATTATGATAGTCATGCATGGAAACATTGAATACATGATAAAAGGGACATTTTCGTTGAATTCATGCTATTTACTAAGTTAAAACATCACTTTGAAGATAATGCAAAAGCATAAGTCATAAGCATATTCATTACATAGATCATCATAATAACATAACGGAAACATATCATAAATACCTTAAAGCATACTTGTGCAATGCATGAATAAGACCCCATAATCTCACCCATGCTAAGTAAAGCTTCTTAGGTAACTATAGTTCATAATTCATATTCTTGTTCATATTGTTGTCATTGTAGTGAATAACCCTTAACCGACATAGTCCATGTGAACTTATCATGGAATCCGGTGTCTACCCACGTCGAAAAGGTATTGTTCTACTTGCCAAAGGTAGAACCATAATCTTAGCTTAGGTAGATCCACTAGCTAAACACCTATGAGGGCACATAGTTTATGGAATGAGGAGATTGCAACTAGAAACCCGGACTCAACTCAGGAAGAATGTTTCCATCTCATGAGATATATACTTTGGGAACCCAGAATCAACTAGCGTAGAAGGAACCCATTTGGAAAGTCGGACTCAACTAGGTAAAAGCTTTCATCTCATATTCAATATACACTCGGTGCTAAGAATTAACTCCCATTGAGTTCATTTTAAGTCTTGACTTAAGTTCTTAATCATGGAAGAATATCTTGATACTCAATCCAACATAACTCATACTATAGCTCATCATATCATGTGTGAGAATAACCTTTCACCGTCCATGTCTACATATACATTCAATAGGTGAGAAAGCCTTTCAACCCTAGAATCATCATATTGTGAGAAATCCTTTCACATCATATCATAATCATACATAAGTGTGTATATTAGCATAACCTTACAACAACACAACAACTAGATCATAATCATAATCACTTTACACTCAAAGTGTTCTTAAAGCATATACATAAATCTCATAATCATGCATAATTCTCATACTTTGCCCTTCAAAAATCAAAGATCCTCTATGTGGCTCCGGTTCAGTACTGCTTCTAATAAACACATCTAGAATTCACTACATTAGACATGGTGTATAATCTCATAATATACTTCTTTCATCAATTCACTTACATCACAAGATCATAAATTGGGATAGGATTTGATGGATTCTTGGGGATTTCAGCATAAAAACCATAATAAATCATCAATTCAATCATAATATAAATTAATTCAAACATTAGAATCATTTTTGAATGGAATCCATGACTTGGAGTCAAACCCTAGCTTTTGGGGAATTTCTATCTCGAAATTGGGGTTTTCAAGGGGCTCCATGGATGAAGGACTATCATAACTTAGAAATGAAATCCAATGAAATTGAGTAGAAAACCTTGCTCCTTAAACCATAGCTCTAACTTCCTCCTTATTCTTCCTTGAAGTTCTAGAGAGAGAATATTTTGTGAAAAGTTGGTTTTGTTTTTTGATTTAGGAATAATGAGAAAGATGACTAAATTTAGGGCTCTTAATCAATATATAGTTAGAAAAATTAGAATAAAACAACGTCAATTATTATTAATTAAAACCAGAAAACCCAAAAAGTGCCCCAAAACTAACTCCCAAAACTAGTTTCCAGGCCACCACCCACGACCCCACGACCATGGTCTGTGGATGGACCCACGTGGTATGCTAGTCAATCGTGGTCTTGACAGAGATTTTTGACCATCTATGACCTACTGACCTATGGACCATGGACCCACCTACAGGGCGTGGGTCCTGTCGTGGTCCACAGGTTATGGCAGTTTTCAAGGTCCTCCTCAAGGGCCCATGGTTGGACCTTGAGGGGTCGTACCTTGATGTTCTAACACAAAACCATTTAATTTTTAAGTACAAGGAGTTACATTTACGACTCCACCCCTCCTATTAAGCACTAGTTTAGCCTACTAGTTTCCGGGGTGTTACATAAGAGCTATCCTAATGACCTAACTTGGATTGATTGTCAAGGACATCCTTCTATGAGGCATGAATTAAGTAAGACTTAATAAGTACTCCATGGGATTTGTGCTTAGCACCGAGTGGATATTAAAATGAGATAGAAGTCTTTTACTTCAGTTAAGTTTGGGCTCCCCATGTATGTCTCATGAGAAGGAAACCTTTTACGTTAGTTGAGTCCGAGCTTCTAGTAGCAATCTTCGTATTCCATAAACTATGTGCCCTTATAGGATATTATCTAGTGGATCAACCTAAGATAAGAGTTCATGGTTGTACCTTAGGAAAGTAAGAAACTCTTTTCAGTATGGGTAACACCGGGGTAATGATGTTATAGCTCACATGACCTCATTTCAGATAAGGCTTATCTCCCATTACAAGATAAATGATGAACTAAGACATGATTAATGAAGTATCTCATAATTGTTCAAAGATGTTAATGATTGTACTAGCTTGCATTTAAGATGATGATTATGACTTATGTTTTCCAACTACCTTTATGATGATGTTTAAACTTGGTAAATTGCATTCTTTTAAATGAAATGACTTTTTTGCATGTTATAAATGCTTTTATGCATATTTATAATACTTGATGCATTTTTGTACTAAAGAATACTCTTGCCTACATTTTTCCGAAATGTAGGGTCCGACAGACATGGTTTCCATTAAAGTTGCTAGAGATTTGAGTTTAATTTCTTTCTGAGCTTGGTGAGTCCTCATGGTTCGAGGACGGACTTCTCCTTAGTGTAGTTTCGATTTCTTGTCTTTCCTTTTTGAACATGATTTGTGGGATAGGCCAAATTTTATTCAATATTGTAATAGATAGCTATGATGACACAAAGTGTCTAGACTTCCGCTTTCTTTTATGAAAAACTTTTTAGACTTGAAATGTGTTTTACTCTTAATTGTTCTATTTCTTATGTTATGAGAACTAAGTGGCGTGTATGGAGTCCTTCAGGGTTCTATACGCCATGTTGCATCTAAGGGGTACCCCTAGGTCGTTAAAAACTTGGTAACCAGGGTACAAGGTTTTGAATGGTCGTTGGATGATGTGTCATAAGCCATGTCTAATAGTATCTTGTTCATGAGTGTGAAGCACGCCATATTTATGAATGAGAGGGTATAAGATGTTTAGGAAATTTCACTTCTTCATTACTTTTAAGTCGTGCCGTAGAGTTTAACTCTAAAAGATCTGTCTCATAATCCTTTCCATATGTTCTTCAGGATATTATTACTAGAATGGCTACTAGAAGGATGGACGGTGACAACGTGGAACAATGAGATCCTTCCCAAGCTCCGATAAATCCTTTGGCTGAGAATATGACTAGGATGGAGGTTAGGTGGGCTTTCAAAATATTGGCCCAAGCGATGACGGCACAAGCCAATCGAGAGGTGGTAGCTCCCGTGAACCCAATTGTGGTACGGTGACTTCGAGAGTGAGGGATTTTATAGGGATGAAACCTCTGGAATTTTATGGCTCTAAAGTTGAGGAAGACCCTCAAGAGTTTGTTGATGTGGTCTATAAGGTACTTGCTGTGATGGGGGTGACTCTAGTAGAGAAACGCAATTGGCTGCTTACCAATTGAAGGAGGTTGCTCAAGTATGGTATGATCAGCGGAAAGAGGAAAGGCCGGTAGGAGCGGGACCTGTAGAGTTGAGGTGTTTAAATCGGCATTTCTTGATAGGTTTTTTCCCCTCGAGATAAGGGAAGCAAAGGTGAAAGAGTTCAATAACCTTCGTCAAGGAAGTATGGGTGTGAAGGAGTATGCCCTAAAGTTCACCCAATTGTCTAGGTATGGTCCAACAATGGTGACGGATCCTAGAGCTAAGATGAGTAAGTTTGTGATGGGTATATCCAATATGGTGGTCAAAGAGTGTCGTACCACCATGCTCATTGTTGATATAGACATATCTCGTCTTATGGTCCATGAATAACAAATTGAGGAGGAGAAACTCAAGGAAAAGTCTACGGAGGTAAAAAGTGTAACAACCCAAAATGCTAACCAAGAGTCGCTTGTCCATGCACCATTGCTTAATTACTACATTATGTTTTACTCTCATTTTTAGAACTTGAAATGTTGTGATATTTGCAAACTTGCTTAACATAAATTGTGATCGTAATTTAATGGATTGTATTGGGGTATTTGCGTAATATTCTAGTTGGAATTATCTCTAATTTGAAAGGGAGGTGAGGTATATACATATTGGTATATATGTATACTTTTCGGTAGCACAACTTTTACTTTTGGGCAGCCAACCTTTGACTTTGGCTGTATCTAGTAAGTGATAAGTATTACTTCTATAACATATATTTTCACACCTCCTCTATAAGAATACATGTCCTTTAACTCTAAGACACTTGTAGAACTTCCTCTAAACATATTACTCACAAAATTTCAAGAAAATCTTGGTCCTTTTGGCTGGAATTCGAGATACACCCTTCTCTTTAGTGAGTAGTCGAAATCTATTTTTGAGCTGAGTAGTGTTTATTACTTCTAAAATATCTCATTCTCTAAAACACCTTTTTAGGTGAATAAATATGATTTGGAAAGATAATTCATATGCCTACAACTCTTATGTTTATGTACTACTCTAATTTAGCTGTTATGGATTCGAAATATGGAACACAACATAGGACAAGTTCTGTCCAGATTTCGGATTTAGAAATCTTGTATGAACAACTACTAGTGTATCGAGGATATCCTTTTGCCCAAAATATGTTTTCCGGTGATTCTTGATTGTTTGCAACCTTATATAATATACCTACATCTTTCATAAAGGATATACAGTCCATATTTACCTTTTTCCTTTTCAAATCTAAGGTGCGACATGAGGTACTAGGCCGGACAAAATTAGTGTTTTGGGAGCATAGTCGTATTTGTACAGGCTAAGCTTACTTGTGATGATAATCTTGTTTTACATTAACATTATTGAGCTAGTATGGATTAAAGAAGTTATTTAATTTTATTTTAAGGTTGTATATACTGATGAACAAGTTGAGGACCTTGATACGTTGGTTGGTCTACGGTTTGAACTCTTGAAGTTGTGTTGGACTGTTTCTTAGCTAAGCACTGAGGTTTGTGTATAAACTTGTACTTGTACCCTTTTTACCTGCTGGTATATCTGAAATTTTATCTTGGTACCTTGTTTACCCCTTGTCACTTTGCATTGTCGTGTTGGTATCCTTTAAGACATTAAAAATGCTTGTGTAACTCGCCCACTTGTACGGATTGTTTCATCAATTGGTACTCTTGTCGGAACCTTTACCTTCTTGTGGCTGTGGCTTTGTCACTATTGGCATGCTTCTTGATTCGGATCATTTGTCATCTTGACTCTGGATTTTTAGTCCGTCTTAAGAATGAAAGTTGTCCATTTTAAGTATGAACTAGAAAGCCATTTTTAATATGGTTCTTGGTTCTCCTGATTATTGTGCATCGACCCTTCTTGATATAGGGCATCGACCCTTCTTGATACCTGCTTGTGCTTGGTGTGATGGCATGATGTATATATTGGGTGAGCCTTGTTATTGAATATATTGGAAAATGGTGCTATGAGCGTTCTTGACATTTGGATATTTAAATATCAAACTTGATACTCTTTATATATTGTTTACTTGATTTGTTTGTTATGTTTCAACTGTACTGCCTATGACTTGAGAAAGTTAGCTTGGTGAATCTGGGGGCTCCGAACCTATAGTTTTTACACCACTAAGCTATATGCTTCGCGATAGTTGTTTATATCGTAGGGAATGATCGAGAGGAGGCATGAAGCTGGCCATTGGAGATGGAGATTTTGAGAGCCTAAAGGAAGATCACATTTGCATATAGGCATCTATATTTTGTATAAATCTTGGGACTTATACATGATCTATGTGTTGTATATTTACATGAAATTTTGAGGGCTAATTTGATCATGTCACCGTGGGTTGTAATATAAGTCTTGTAATATATTAAATTTACCACTTGTTTTGAATGGTTGTGTGAAGCATGAACCACCTAATTTGGGTACTCAAAAGTTAGTAATATTCTTTTTATATCATTTTTGCAGCATGAGGATAATATATGCATAAAAATCTCTTGAGTTATTGGCTTATATTATTTTGGAAGGGTTTTTCCACCATAAGTTAAAATTTTGCGCAATATCAATTTGACATCAAATAAATGTTTAAATGGGCAGGATGCACATCCTTAACTATTTCTTTACAAACCTAATCCCTCTACTAAATTATAATCAATATGTCCATAGTTAATCTCTTTTAAATGTCGCAAGTATTTAATTAGATTTCTTGTTTAAGTGGTAGTATCCTTTCGAAAGGGTTGCTACAAGTGTTGGTATTAGTGCGTAGGTTTGTGGTTCTAGGACTTTTGTTGTGAATTACTTGTATACTTGATCGCTTTCGAAAAATGTTCTACATAGAGTATTTGTTCACTTACATGGTTTATAATATTTTTATCGCATGGAGAGTGAATATGCATCAAGTACATGTACCTAATGCAATGTGATCTTTCTTTTTGAAGGAATTAAGTTATGGCATTTTCTTCTGACTGACCTATGGAAGCTGCTCGTGAAGGGTTGGGTACCTCTGTTTCCCAACCTCATGCACTGGAAGAGGTTGGAGAACATTTCTCGAATTAATATGTTCCCCACACTAGTGGGTCTGATGTGGGAAACCAACCGGGTGTAAAAGCTGGCCCACATCCTCACATTAGTCGTGGTACTCAAGCCATGAATCATCCTTTTCAACAAATAGTTGAATTCTTCCACCACATTGTTGAGTCAATGCATGATACCAACGAGATTAACTTTGAGAAAATGAGGAAAATGGGTTGAGTGGAGTTTGAAGGTATTGTTGATCCCACAGATGCTGAACAATGGCTGGAGCGCATGGAGAGGGTATTTGAGCCGTTGGAGTGTTCAGATGTTGCCAAATTTAAGTATTCTATTTCACTATTACAAAGGGATGCTTATGATTGGTGGGTAAGTATTTCGAATTCCAAGGTAAAACCTCTTGTTCTTACTTGGGATGACTTTCTTAAGGAATTTCGTATGAAGTATGTCCCACCTGCTTATTGTGATGCAAAGAAAAAGGAGTTTTTGAATCTAAGGCAATGATGCATGTCTATTACTGAGTACAAATAGAAGTTTCTAAGGCTCTCTCGTTATGCTGGAGGTATTATTAAAGAGGAAAAAGACAAGTGCAGGAAATTTGAAGATGGTTTAAATGATTCCATTAGAAATAATGTGGCGATCCTGCAACATGAGAACTTTTGTAAGTTAGTGTCTACTTCTTTTACTTGGGAATGACTTAATAAAGAAGAAGCTAGTAGAAATGAAAACAAATTCTTAAAGCCTAGACCAGATTTTGGAGGTCAATCCAAAAAGGGAAGGTTTGATGATTCTAAGGCTAGTAGTGATAATAGGCCACTTCAACAAAGGCAAAACAAATCAGAATTTTCTACAGCTAGCACTCCAAATTATGGCCAAGGCAAGCCTTGCGTTCCTACTTGTCCACAATGTGGAAAGAATCATTATGGTACTTGTAGGAGATCTTCTGGTGTATGTTTCAATTGTGGGAGATTTGATCATAAAGTGAAGGATTGTCCTTATCCTAAAAATGCTCCTTCCTTGAGAAATGAAGGCTCAGTTCATAAGACTTCTAGTAATCCTCCTCAAACTAATAGAGGTGCAAGACCTAAAAACACCCAAGCAGTAGGTGCAAGTGGAGCTAATAAAGCTAGTGGACCAAGGGCTACTACACGCATTTATGCTATGTGGAAGAGGGATGATCAAGATGGACAAGATGTGGTTTTCGATAAATTTACTTATTTGGCTTATGTGTGTTTACACTATTTGATCATGGTTCTACACATTCCTATCTTTGTTCATTACTTGTTCTTCCTGAAAACGTGAAATCTATGAGACTTAATTATGATGTGCTGGTTGAAAGTCCTTTGGGTTATCAAGTTGTGTGTAATCGAGTTTACCAAGATTGTCCATTCGTGATTCAAAACATAGTCTTCCCTGCTGATTTGATTGAAATGCCCTTTAAGGATTTTGATGTTATTATCGGGATGGATTGACTTTATTAATATCATGCAGTGGTAGACTGTAGGTCGAAGCATGTGACTTTTAAAGATTATATATTTGCACACATCATTGTACAAGGTGAAAGAACATTGACATCTAGTATTATTTCTGCGGCCTTGGCAAGAAAGTTGATGCGTCAAGGTTGTTGGGCATACCTTGCTCACATAGTTAATACACAGTTTAAGAGACCTTGTATCAAGGACATACCTGTTGTATGTGATTTCCCAGAAGTCTTCCCCAAAAATCTTCCTAGATTGCCCTCGGAAAAAGAGGTTGAATTTCCAATTGAGCTTATTCCTGGATGTACCCCTATTTCTATCACTCCTTATAGAATGGCTCCAGCAGAAATAAAAGAATTGAAATCTTAATTGTAAGAACTTCTTGAGAAAGGTTTTATTCGACCTAGTGTTTCTCGTTGGGGAGCCCCTGCTTTATTCGTAAAGAAGAAATATGGCACTCTTAGGCTTTGTATTGACTACAGACAATTGAACCGAATAACAATCAAGAACAAATATCCACTACTAAGGATCGATGATTTGTTTGACCAATGAAGGGTGCTAAAGTATTCTCAAAGATTGTTTTAAGGTCTAGATATCACCAACTGCGTGTTAGAGAGAAAGATGTCCCTAAAACTGCTTTTAGAACTCGGTATGGTCATTATGAATTTTTGGTGATGCCATTCAGATTGACAAATGCTCCTGCGGTATTCATGGATCTAATGAATCGAGTATTCAAGCCTTATCTTGATCAGTTTGTAGTTGTCTTTATAGATGATATTTTAACATTTTCCAAATGTAGTGAAGACCATGATAAACACCTTCAGATTGTTTTGAAAATTTTGAAGGAGAAAGAACTTTATACTAAATTTCCAAGTGAGAATTTTGGCTTGATGAAGTAGCTTTTCTAGGACATGTTGTATCAACCGAAGGCATGAAAGTGGATCCTAGTAAGACACAAGAAGTTGTTGAATGGAGAACTCCCAAAAGTCAAACTGAGGTAAGAAGTTTCTTGAGCTTAGCAGGATACTACAGAAGATTTGTGAAAAGTTTTTCCATTATCGCCTCCCCTTTGACTAAGCTCTTGCAGAAGGAAGTAAAGTTCATCTGGGATGACAAATGCCAAGGGAGCTTCGAAACACTCAAATCCTTGTTGACTCAAGTGCCTATACTTACTCTACCAATTGAAGGGAAAGAGTATGTAGTATACCATGATGCTTCTCACAATGGTCTAGGATGCATTTTGATGCAAGAAGGGAAGGTAATTTCTTATGCCTCTCGGAAATTAAAGCCGCATGAATTGAATTATCCTACTCATGATCTTGAACTTGCTGCTATATTGTTTGCTTTAAAAATATGGCGGCATTATTTGTATGGAGAGAAATGTCATATATTTACTGATCACAAGAGCGTAAATACTTGGGTACTCAGAGGGAGCTAAACCTAAGACAACGTAGATGGCTTGAACTCATCAAGGATTATGACTGCACGATTGATTATCATCCAGGTAAAGCTAATGTTGTTGCAGATGCCTTAAGTCGAAAATCCTTCGCAAGCATTTGTTTGAGTCCTTTGCCCCTGCTCCTTGAGTTAAGAGCCATAAATGTTTGTTTTACACTTGATTCAAATGGTTCAGTTATTGCTAATTTGCAAGTAAAGCCAATATTACTTGAAAAGGTAAAAGAAGAACAAAAGTTAGATGAGAAACTTGTAAAATTGACCAGAGAAGTTCAAAATGGGGAAAACCTTGATTTTACAGTAACGGAGAATGGTGGCTTATTTTATCAAAATAGGTTATGTGTCCCTTGTGATGACAAATTAAGGAGAGAAATATTAAATGAAGCACATACTTCACCATATGTAATGCATCCTGAAGGTACAAAGATGTACCAGACCATCAAAGAACATTATTGGTGGAATGGTATGAAGAGAGACATTGTGGAGTTCATTTCCAAATGTTTGGTTTGTCAACAAGTAAAGGCAGAGCATCAAGTCCCAGTTGGTTTACTACAACCCTTGTCGATGTCGGGATGGAAATGGGAGAGAATAACTATGGACTATGTTTCTGGAATTCCTCGCACTCAAAGGAATCATGATGCAATATGGGTGATTGTGGACAGGCTAACCAAGAGTGCTCACTTCCTAGCAATCAGGATGGATTACTCACTTGAGCGTTTAGCCGAATTGTACACCAATGAGATTGTAAGACTACATGGGATACATGTGTCTATTGTATCTGATTGAGACCCAAGGTTTACATCTAGATTTTGGGGTAGCTTGTAGGAAGCTTTGGGTACTAAGTTGAAATTTAGCACTTCTTTCCATCCTCAGACAGATGGCCAGTCAAAAAGAGTGAATCAAATTTTGGAGGATATGCTTCGTGCTTGGATTATGGAGTTTGAGGGTAGTTGGGACAAACACTTGGCTTTGATAGAATTTTCTTACAATAACAGTTACCAATCGAGTATTGGAATTCCTCCCTATGAAGCCTTGTATGGAAGGAAATGTCGGACCTCTCTTTGTTGGAGTGAAGTTGGTGAAAGAAAGCCTGTTGGTCCTGAAATTGTGCAACAAACAGAGGACAAGGTAAAAATTATCAAGGATCATCTAAAGATTTCTTCGGATAGACAAAATTCGTACGCTAATCTTAGAAGGCGTGAAATTCAATATCAAGTTGGAGATAAAGTATTCTTAACGGTGTCTCCATGGAAAAATATTATGAGATTTGGCCAAAAATGAAAACTTTGTCCCCGATTTATTGGACCTTATGAGATACTTGAAAGGGTTGGACCAGTTGCATATAAATTAGCTTTGCCACCGGAGTTAGACAAGATCCACAATGTCTTTCGTGTTTCTACGTTCAGAAGATATCGTTCTGATCCATCGCATGTTCTGCTAGTTGAATCTATTGAGTTTAATCCTGACTTGACTTATAATAAAGAACCTATCCGAATTGAAGCTAGAGAATTAAAGCAACTTAGAAACAAGAGAATCCACTTAGTAAAGGTACTTTGGAGGAACCCTTCTTGAAAAGAAGCTACCTGGAAGAGAGAAGAAGACATGAGGACCCAGTATCCGCACTTGTTCCAGGACTAGTGTAAGGTAAATTTCGAGACAAAATTTCTTTTCTTTAAGGGGGAGAGAGTTGTAACACCCCGAAATGCTAACCAAGAGTCGCTTGTCGATACACCATTGCTTAATTACTACGGTATGTTTTACTCTCATTTTGGGAACTTGAAATGTTGTGATATTTGCAAACTTGCTTAACATAAATTGTGATCGTAATTTAATGGATTATATTGGGGTATTTGTGTAATATTATAGTTGGAGTTATCTATAACTTAAAAGGGAGGTGAGGTATATACATATTGGTATATATGTATACTTTTGGGTTGCCAACCTTTGACTTTGGTTGTATCTAGTAAGTAATAAATATCACTTTTATAACATATAATTTCACACCTCCTCTATATGAATTCGTGTCCTTTTAACTCTAAGAAACCGGTAGAACTTCCTCTAACCATATTACTCACAAAATTTCAAGAAAATTTTGGTCCTTTTGGCTGAAATTCGAGATACACCCTTCTCTTTGGTGAGTAGTTGAAATATGTTTTTGAGCTGAGTAGTGTTTATTACATTTAGAATATCTCATTCTATAGAACTCCTTTTTCGGTGAATAAATATGATTTGGAAAGATAATTAATATACCTACAACTCTTACGCTTCTGTACAACTCTAATTTAGCTGTTTTGGATTCGAAATATGGGATGCAACATAGGACAAGTTCTGTCCAGATTTCCGATTTAGAAATTCTGTATGAACAACTGTTAGTGTATCGATGATATCTTGTTGAACAAAATATATTTTGCGGTGATTCTTGATTGTTTGCAACCTTACGAGATGTACCTATATTTTTCATGAAGGATATACAGTCCATTTTTGTCATTTTCCTTTTCAAATCTAGGTTGCGACATGAGGTACTAGCCTGGCCAGAATTACTGTTTTGGGAGCATAGTCATATTTGTACAGGCAAAGCTTACTTGTGATGATAATCCTATTTTACATTAACATTATTGAGCTACTAGGGATTAAATAAGTTATTTAATTGTATTCTAAGGTTTTATATACTCGTGAACAAGTTGAGGACCTTGATATGTTGGTTGGTCTACCGTTTGAACTCTTGAAGTTGTGTTGGACTGTTTCTAAGCTAAGCACTGAAGTTTGTGTATAACCTGCTGGTATATCTGAAAGTTTATATTTGTACCTTGGTTACCCCTTGTCACTTTGCATTGTTGTGTTGGTATCCTTTAAGACATTAAAGACGGTTGTGTAACTCGCTCACTTATACGGATTGTTTGATCAATTGGTACTTTTGTTTGGACCTTGTCCTTCTTGTGGCTGTGACTTTGTCACTATTGACATGCCTCTTGGTTCGGATCATTTGCCATCTTGACTCTGAATTTTTAGTCTGTCTTAAGAATGGAAGTTGTCCATTTTAAGTACGAACTAGAATGCCATTTTTAATATGGTTTTGGGTTCTCTTGAGTATTGGGCTTTGACCCTTCTTGATATAGGGCATCGGCCCTTTTTGATACATGCTTGTGCTTGGTGTGACCACATGATGTGTATATATTGGGCGGGCCTCATTATTGAATCTCTTGGAAAATTGTGCTATTAGCGTTCTTAAAATTTGGTTATTTAAATATCAAACTTGATACTCTTTATATATTGTTTACTTGATTTGTTTGTTATTTTTCAATTGTGCTGCCTATGACTTGAGAAAGGTAGATTAGTGAATCTGGGGGCTCCTAACCTATAGTTTTTACACCACTAAGCTATATGCTTAGCGATAGTTGTTTCTATCGTAGGGAATGATCGAGAGGAGGCATGAAGCTGGCCATTGGAGATGGAGATTTTGAGAGCCTTAAGAAAGATCACATTTGCATATAGGCATCTATATTTTGTATAAACCTTGGGACTTATACATGATCTATGTGTTGTATATTTTCATGAAGTTTTGAGGGCTAATTTGATCATGTCACCATGGGTTGTATTATAAGTATGGCTATATGTTTTGTTCTTTTGGGATGTGTAAGCCCAAGTCTTGTAATATATTAAATTTACCACTTATTTTAAACGGTTGTGTGAAGCGTGAACCACCTAATTTGGGTACTCGGAAGTTGGTAATATTCTTTTTATATCATTTTTGCAGTGTGAGGATAATATATGCATAAAAATCTCATGAGTTATTGGCTTATATTATTTTGATAAGGTTTTTCTACCATAAGTTAAAATTCTGCGCAATATCAATTTGACATTAAATTAATGTTTAAATGGGCAGGATGCACATCCTTAACTATTTTTTTTTCTTTACAAACCTAATCCCTCTACTAAATTATAATCATATGGACATAGTTAATCTCTTTTAAATGTCGCAAGCATTTAATTAGATTTCTTGTTTAAGTGGTAGTATCCTTTTGAACGGGTCGCTACAAAAAGGGCTAGGACCGGTGATGGAAACTTCTGTAATGCAAAGTCTGAGGTACAAGATCGGCCTAGATTTCAACAAAGGTTTTCTGGTCAACGCTCCTCTAATTCTCCTCCTAAGTTAAACAAGGAAAGAGTATCTAACCCTAAACCAAAAGGAATAAATGGAGGTGGTTCTTCTTTGGCAAGATCTACTTGTGTGAAGTGTGGGAAGAAACATGATAGTAAGTGCCTAGCCGGCATGGATTGTTTCTATGGTTGTGGCAAGAGTGGTCACAAAGTGAGAGACTGCCCGATGCTCAAGGTTAAGGGGAGAGAGGGCAAGAAAGTCCCTTCTAGTGGTTCAAACTCCAATGCTCAGAAACAAAAGAACTTTTATGTTCTCCAATCCCGAGGAGACCAAGAGAACTCCCCGGATGTAGTCACCAATATGTTAAAAGCTTTTCATCATAATGTGTCTACTTTGTTAGATCCCGGTGCTACTTTATCTTTTGTGACGCCATATGTGGCGATAAGGTTTGATGTTCCCCCGGAAGTGTTATTAGAACCTTTTTATGTCTCTACCCTTGTTGGTGATTCTGTGGTGGCTAAGAAGGTCTATAGAAGAAGTCATGTTTCCTTATCCCATAGAGTTACTCTTGTTAACTTGTTAGAACTTGACATGTTAGGCTTTGATGTGATTCTTGGTATGTATTGGCTGCATGCATGTTATGCCTCTATTGATTCTAGGACTCGGTGGTTAGATTCCAATTCCCAAATGAGCCCATCCTAGAGTGGAAGGGGGAAAATTCTATGCATAAGGGCCGGTGTGTCTCTTGTCATAAAGATAACAAGATGATCTCTAAAGGGTGTATTTACCATCTTGATAGGGGGAGGGATGTAGATTCTTAAACCCCTACTCTTAAGTCGGTCCCCGTAGTTAATGAATTCCCAGATGTTTTCCCCGATGATTTACCTGGTATTCCTCCCAAGAGGGAAATAAATTATGGTATTGACCTTCTCCCAGATATGCAACCTATCTCTATCCTTCCTTATAGAATGGATCCGGCGAAGTTAAAAGAGTTGAAAGAGCAACTAAAGGATTTGTTGTATAAGGGTTTCATCCGATCAAGTATCTCTATATTGTTGTTTGTTAGAAAGAAAGATGGGTCTCTTCAAATGTGCATTGATTATCATCAATTAAATAAAGTAAACATTAAGAATTAGTATCCTCTTCCAGGGATAGATGACTTGTTTGACCAACTTCAAGGGGCTAGCTATTTCTCTAATATTGATCTTCGTTCTGGTTATCACCAATTGAGGGTGAGAGGGAATGCTATTCCAAAGACGGCCTTTAGAATCCAGTATGGTCATTATGAGTTATCGGTAATGTCATTTGGGTTGAATAATGCACCGACGACATTTATGGATTTGATGAATAGGGTGTTAGACAATACATTGCTATGTTCGTAATCGTGTTTATTGATGATATTTTGATCTATTCAAGGAGTGAGAATGAGCAAGTTGACAATTTGAGAATTGTGTTGCAAGTTCTTAAGGACCAACAATTTTTCGTAAAGTTTAGCAAGTGTGAATTTTGGTTAAGGTTCGTAGCTTTCCTTGGTCATATTGTGTCAAACAAGGGTTGTGAGGTAGATCCTAAGAAGACGGGTGTGGTCAAGAGGTTGGCCTAAACCTCTATCTCCTTCCAATATTAGAAGCTTTTTGAGTTTGTCTGGTTAATATAGAAGGTTTGTTGAGGGATTTTCTTCCATTGCTTCACCTTTGACGGCTTTGACTCAAAAGAAGGCTAAGTTTTTGTGGTCGGAAGCTTGTAAGAAAAGTTTCCAAGAGTAACTTACTTCCGCTCCGGTGTTGACCTTACCAGAAGGTACATATGGTTTTATGGTGTATTGTGATGCCTCTAGAGTTGGGTTGGGATGTGTGATTATGCAAAATAGTAAGGTTATATCCTATGCTTCAAGGCAACTTAAAGTCTATGAGAAAAATTATCCTACCCATGATCTTGACTTAGTGACGGTTGTTTTTTCCTTAAAAATACAAAGGCATTATTTGTATGTGGTTCATGTTGGTGTTTTAACCGATCACAAAAGTCTACAATATGTGTTTAGTCAAAAGGACTTGAATCTTCTCCAAAGAAGGTGGCTATAACTCTTGAAGGATTATGGCATGAGTGTCATTTATCACCCAGGTAAAGATAATGTGGTAGCGGATGCTGTTTGTAGATAGTCAATGAGTAGTGTGGTTCATGTAGATGAAGAAAAGAAATAGTTTGTTTGTGGTGTTAAGAGATTGGCCCGATTAGGTGTTCAACTAGTGGATTCTACCAAGGGTGGTGTCATTGTCCATAATGGTTCCGAATCGTCCTTTGTGACAGATATGAAGGCTAAGCAAGTTCTTGATCCCATTTTGGTTGAGTTGAAAGAGGAAGTACTTGAGAAATCCATCGAGGCTTTCTCTTAAGGGGGAGATAATGTGCTTAGATATCAAGACCGTTTATGTGTTCCGAATGTCGATGACTTGAGGGAAGAAATCTTAGAAGAAGCCCATAGTTCTTGATATTTTATTCACCCGGGAGCCACCAAGATGTACCGTGAATTATGAGAAGTCTATTGGTGGAATAAGATTAAGAAAGATACTGCAGAATTTGTGGCCAAATGTCCTAATTGTCAACAAGTGAAAGTTGAGCACCAAAGGCCGGGAGGATTTTCCCATGACATTGCTATTCTTACTTTGAAGTGGGAAGACTTGAATATGAACTTTATAGTTATTTTTCCTCGCACCCGGCGACAACATGATTCAATATGGGTAATAGAAGATCGAATGACGAAATCAGCTCGTTAGCTTCCCGTCAAGATTTCATATTCGGCGGAGGACTATGCCAAGATGTACTTAACAGCGATGGTAAGATGGCATGGTGTTCCTTTGTCTATAATTTCCGATCATGGTACCCAATTCACTTCTCAATTTTGGAAGTCATTTCAAAAGGGTCTTGGTACCAAGGTTAAGCTTCGCATGACTTTTTATCCTCAAACCGATGGGCAAGTGGAGTGTGCTATCCACACTTTGGAAGACATGTTAAGGGATTGTGTGATCGATTTTAATGGTAATTGGGATGACCATTTACCATTGATGGAATTTTCCTATAATAATAGCTACCATTCAGGCATAGGTATAGCTCTGTTTGAGGCTCTTTATGGTAGGAGGTGTAGATCTCCTATAGGTTGTTTTGAGGTGGGTGAAGTTGCTTTTATAGGTCCCGAGCTGGTTTATGAAGCTATTGAGAAAGTTCGGCATATTAGTGAAAGGTTGAAAACGGCTCAAAGTCGACATAAGTCTTATGTCGATGTTAGAAGAAGGGATCTTGAGTTAGATGTTCATGATTGGGTTTACTTGAAGATTTCACCCATGAGGGGTGTAATGAGGTTTGGTAAGAAAGGGAAGCTTAGTCCCTAGTATGTAGGCCTATATTCAATTTTGAGACGTATTGGTAAGGTTGCCTATGAGTTAGATTTACCAAATAATCTGGCAGCAGTGCATCAGGTTTTCCATGTCTCTATGCTTAAGAAGTGTGTTTGGAGATCCAACATCCATAATTTCCCTAGAAGGGTTGGGAGTTGATTAAGTCTCTCTTAAGAGGAAGTTCCGGTTTAGATTTTGGACTGGCAAGTTAAGAAGTTAAGGAATAAGGACGTTGCTTCCGTAAAAGTGTTGTGGAGGAATCACTTTGTTGAGGGTTCTACTTGGGAGGCCGAGGCTAATATAATATCCTAATATCCCCATATCTATCTTTCTACTCCTACTCTAGCTTGAGTTAATGAGTTCCTCTTGGTTTGTTCTATGTTTTGGAGTCTTGTTTGTTTTATGTGTTCCATGATCTCTTTAAGTTATGCATGTTTATGAATGCTTATGTTTTGAAAGAAAATGAATTATATGATTAATTTTCCTCATGTTGTTGTGCATTAAGTATGAGTTGCCTATATGCTTCATGAGATAATTGTTGAACATGCTTTAGTTAAGCTTTTTGAGAGTAAATTGCATATTGACTTCATGAGATTATTTTGAGCATGCTTTTGAGCTAAGAGAAGGTAGTTCCTCCTAGAACTTGAGAAATGTTCAAAGTTTCATGCATAATGGGTTGTTAGATATGGTTTCTACTTCCTTGTAACGCATTGAATGTGTTTAGTATGGAGTTGATGTTCTCTCCTCTGTTTTGTTCATTGTTATGATGTTGCATGTGTGATGTGCTTCTAGTCTTGCGTCTTGACTCCCGTAAGGTGTCTAGAGCATCATTCGAGGAAGAATGGTCCAAAGGGGGAGATATTGTAACACCCCGTATCAGAATAAGGGTTATGAACCAAAAATTCAGAACCTATAGATGCCATCCACGAGGATCATAGACGGTCCATAGGTGGACCCACGGACCGTAGGTGTGGTCCTTGGTTTGAGCCCCCAAAATAGGACTTTCTGACCAGGACCGACGGTCCACCAGGACAGGCAGTGGGTCCACGGCCCGTGGTCCAGTGGCTGTAAGTCAGGGTCTAAATCACTGATCACCAACCACGGTTCACCAGGACAGAGCGTTGGTCCATCCACAGTCCGTTGACTGGGTTCATCGGTTGGTAGGTCGCTGACAGCTGACAGTTAACTCAGAGGAGTTGGGTCTTTTCCTAATTAATTAGTTCCTATACTATGTCATTTTTGCAAACAT
Source organism: Solanum stenotomum (assembly GCF_019186545.1). Lineage (NCBI taxonomy): Eukaryota > Viridiplantae > Streptophyta > Magnoliopsida > Solanales > Solanaceae > Solanum > Solanum stenotomum. The sequence continues at coordinate 42,859,819 of NC_064284.1, read as the reverse complement.
TTAGAACCCCCTATATAGTCTTTTTACCCCAAATTCACCCCATTTTAATTTATTCTACCTAAATCCCAAAAGAAAACCAACTCCTCTCAAATATTATCTCTCTAAAACTTGAAGAAGAAGGAGATTTAACCTAGGCTTTCAAGCTAAGGATCCAAATTTTCCATTGAAGCTTAGCATTGGGCTTTGTTTTTAAGGCATGATAGCTTTCATCCATGCACATCTTTCATCCATGGAGTTCCTTCAAAATTCGATTTCAAAAGAAAGATAGAAATCCCCCATTGTTAGGGTTTCATTCAAAAGCCATGGGTTCCTTTCCAACTTGATTCTAGTGGTTGAGTTGTTTCATCATAAATATGAATGAAGATTTCCTATGATTTTTATGATGTATCCCCAAGAACCCATGAAACCCGCATATTTCTCAAGTTTTATCTAATAATGTGGGTCTTTGTTGATGAAAAAGGAATTTTATTAATTGATGGATGAAGTGATAGAATCACATGATTTATAATAAAATCAATGTCTAATTCTTGAATTATATATGTGGTGATTGAAAGTAAGTTATGAACCTTGAAAGGGTAATGTATGACATTATGCATGTTTTCATGAAGTCTAAGTAAATGCTTTAAGTATACTTTGAGAGTAAAGTGTCAATGATTATGATAATGTTGTTGTGTTGATTGAAAGGACATTCTCATGAACACATAATGAATATGATGTGAAAGGTTTTATCACATAATGAAGATTCTAAGATGTAAAGGCTTTCTCACCTAATAGAATCTAAGATTTACATGTATATATGGACGGTGAAAGGTTTTCTCACTCATGATCTAAGAGCTATCCTAGTGAACTAACTTGGATGGGTTGTCAAGGACATCCTTCCATAAGACATGAGTTAAGTATGACTTAATAAGTACTCCGTGGGATTTATGCTTAGCAGCGAGTGGATATTGAAATGAGATGGAAGTCTTTTACGTCTGTTGAACCCGGGTTTCCCATGTATGTCTCATGAGATGGAAACCTTTTACGTTAGTTGAGTCCAGGTTTCTAGTAGAAATCTCCGTATTCCATAAAATATGTGCCCCAGTAGGATATTAGGTAGTGGATCCAAAAAAGCTAAGAGTTCATGGTTCTACCTTAGGCAAGTAAGACAACCCTTTTCGGTGTGGGTAACACCAAGTGATCATGTTATGGCTCACATGGTCTCATGCCGGTTAAGGCTTATCTCCCACTACAAGATTAATGATGAACTAATATATGCTTAATGAAGTATCTCGTAAGTGTTCAAAGATGTTAAAGATGATGCTAGCTTGCATGTAATATAATGATTATGACTTATGTTTTTCAACTACCTTTATGATGATGTTTAAACTTGGTAAATTACTTGCTTTGAAATGAAATCCCCATTTTTCATGTTTTAAATGCTTTTATGCATAGTTAGAATACTTAGTGCATTTTTGTACTAACACATACTCTTGCCTACATTTTTCCCAAATGAAGGGTCTGACAAACAAGGTTTCCATTCTAGTGGCTAGAGCTTGGACTTTGATTTCTTTTCGAGCTTGGTGAGTCCTCATGGCCTCAAGGAAAGACTTCTCCTAATTGTAGTTTCCATTTCTTGTATTTCATTTTTGGACATGATGTATGGGCTTGGCCCAATTTAATTCAATAATGTAATAGATGGATATGGTGAGACAAAGTGTCTAGACTTCCGCTTTTTTTTATGAAAAAGTTTTTACACTTGAAATGTGTTTCTCTTAATTGTTCTATTTCCTATGTTATGAGGACTAATGACTTGTATGGAGCCCTTCGAAGTTCTATACTCCATGTTACATCTAGGGGGATAATTAGAGTTTCAAAGACACTTCATCCAATTCTAAGCGTCAACGGTCGTTAATTAGTATAAAACCCAACTAAATGAGTTGGGGTTGAATCCAACAGGAAGCGATACGCGTTTAAGATTCAATTGAGAAATATGAACAAGCTCAAATCGTTCATAGGAATAAAAGTTATTGAATAAATACATCATTCAAATCAAGCGGTGACACGAATGTCAAATGGATGGTTTTGGTTTTGATTACCAATTACAAACATAAACAAACAATACGAAATAATCAATAATGAGATGGGTTCTTGGGATGTGACTCGATTACGGGCTAATACAGGCAAATGGGTAATTGCAACTATTAGAGAATAGCTAAATATCAATGAGTAAGCTAGGCTACAGAGGATGTAAACTTTTTCTCGAACAATTTACCCCGAATCAAGTCGATTTCTCTAGAACATCAACAAGCATGAAAAATAAGAAGAGCCCACACCTTAGTCCATTCACTCTCTCGAGTTGAATGTATGGGATTGGGTTTAGTATTCACTCTCTCGAGCGGAACCTAGGTCAACCCAATACGCACAGAACGTCAATCAATAATTTTAGTTTTAAAACCACTCTATCGAGCAAGACAAAAACACAAGGGTAGAACTGCATTTGCAACTACAATTCTGAAATTAAACCACAATTAATTATTAAACTCACTTGTAAATAGCATTTAAACTAACAATTAGCACCCATAAACTAAATCAGCCCATAATCACATAATCATATCCCAAAAATTGGGGTTTTAGCTAGATATCATTAAAAGGTAAAAATAGTTACCAAATTGATTATCCATCAAATGGGATAAGTGTAGATTCGTCCTTACAATGCTCCAATTCGAAGAATCTCAAATACCACTTTTAATTTCTCAAAAGTGAAAAACTTCAATTCTTCAAAACTTAGGAAAAACAAGGGAAAACTTGTCTCAGTTTAAAAATTAGATGCTATGATACTAAAAATTGATATTAGATGATAGATAGATGCTAAACTAAATGTTCAAAAATTTATTTATAGTCGTCAAAAATGTGTTGTGAAGAGTCACTCGGAGAAGTAAGTCGGGCTCGCCGAACCATTCGGCAAGCTGCCCTTTGGTCATTTACATTGCCTTTTTGCCTTGGCATTCAACATCCTCAAGGTCTGTAATTTTGGGCGATCGATAACTACATCACGAAACTACTCAGCAATTTGTCGACTGCTCCTTTCTATCGCCAACTTGATTTCTACCGTAAGAGCTTGGAACACTGGAACTTTAGGCGGTCAAATAGCCATTCGGCGACTCGCCAAGTGAACTTGGCGATCACCAGGCCGCCTTCCTTCATCCTTTCACCCTGTTTCATTCCTTTTTGCAAATTAGTGTCCTTGCTTTGTTCCTCAATCCATATACCTGGAAATCAAGGAATTTACCTCAGTTATTGGCACAAAATAGGAATTTGAGGACACTAAATCTATATAAATAAAGCCCTAAATGAGTACAAATCTCAGACTCATCAACACCTCAAACTTAAACTTTTCGTACTGAAGTAAAACTCAAGTTCAGTGGTTCCACAAGAATGCCTCAAACAATGCTACACAAGACTCAATCATGAATGCACACAACAAGACTCAACTTACTCATGCAAGGATCAACTGTGCACTCAAAGATTCAAGGTGTGACTCACGGTCATCAAAGATTCTCAAGTTCGCAATACTTGCTTCAAATGCAAGTTCAAGCTCAACAAAGGTACTCAAATGCCCTCACAACAAGAATGATTCCATATTCACACACTAGTTTTCAATAAATTATAGTTCTGGAATCGTACATACCTCTCACACTATCAAAGATGAACACATGCATGACGTCACCCATAGGTTTGAACTTATTTTTCAATCAACATTCACTTCAACTCACTCAAGATCAAAAAGGTCTTTTCAAGGCTTGTAATGGGGCTGAGTGTAAAGGTATGGTCATTTAGGCTCAATGGTTGCTATCCTCATGAAATGTGCTATGAACATCCCTTTCTTTACTTTCCTTCAACATTTTCAATTGTGCTCAAAACTCACCCCATTATTCACTTCCAAAGAATTACCAGACATCCCATTTCTTTTGCCACTTTGACAACTTTTATTTCACAACTTTTTTATTCTTTTTCATTTTCATTCTTCTTTTTCTTTTTGTTTTTTCGCTCTGTTTTTGTATGTATGGGCTCTATATTTTTCAAAACCATGGATCAAAGGGGACTTCTTCACACTTCTTGATTTACCTTCTCTTTTCACCACACCCCCAACTTCGGATTTTTGCCTATGTTGGCTATTCAAATAAACCATACTTAATGAGGATTATGGGTGAGTTGAGAAAGAGGGGTTACACATTTCATCAAGTCTCTTCCAAGAAAAGGATAAGGCTCAAAGGGGGTTCAAACAAAGTTCACACATCTCATGAGGTTGGCCACAAAAGAGGTGTATTGTCAAATTGTTTCACTCTTCAAAATTGTTGCCTAAGATCATTCCAAGAGCTTGTAACGCTTAGTCAATCGGACCAATGCGGTTAATTCTAGGTGTCATCACACAAGGTTCACAGTAATCTCATCACACAAGGCATTGACACCACTATCAAACAAGACTCCACACTTTCGCTAGTGTGCAATGTTCATCACAAGAGACTCATTCGATAATCGGCTAGTTACAACGAGATGCACAAAGTTCACACATTGTCTATGCAATTTCATTGGGTCTCATCGTAGCTGTGCATTCATTTTTGTTCGATTAATAGCACTATTCAAGTCATCAGTATTGATCATGACCGATACTCAAATTTGCACAAGAACAACCACAATCACAAAAAAGAGGTAGCAATTTTTTTTACAAAGGGTCAAAAACCATTTGTATTCAAAACACAGAGCCATAATCTCAAACATCCACAAAACAGAAATAAACAACACAATTTACAGCGCAAAAACCCAAAATATATACAAAAACATAATCACAAGAGGTAGGTATGGAAATACCTCACCCCACCACAAATAAAAAATGCAGTTGTCCTCAAATGCAACAAAATACTAAAAGTCAATAAAAATGACAGAGTGGGGGGTAACGGAATGTCCTGTCTACACAGTCGCTCCATCTGTCAGGGCATTAGTGTTGGGTCACATCTGCAGCACTGGCTCCACTAGGGCCAGTCATGGTGGTGTCTCTTAAAGATGTCTGTGCGGATGACTGCACCATGGCCTTTTAAACCTCTGTAAGACCCTCATATGTAGCCTCTTCATCGACACTGAACTGCTCCTTATCAGTCCCTGCTTCAGACTTAGCAACAGCCACTCCCTCAGCTCGAACCTCATCTCTGGTGGTAGCCAGAGGCACATCTGTATTAGCTGGTATGTCGGGAATATCCATAGTCTTGAAAATCATGGACATATATGTGGACTTCAGCTGGTACACATCCTTCGTCAGCTCAATAATCACGACCTTTAGGGCCGTTACCCTATCAGTGGCCCTTGGCCTTACTCACACACAGCTATCCTTGCCAAAATGGCATCAACATACATACTAAGAGGTGTCACAACAGCAGTAAGGGCCCTCTCGATCATCCTAGGAAATGTGGCCTCAAGTCTGGAGGCACGCCAATCTGCAGAATGGGCTAGCTGCCCAATCCGTAGTAATGTAGCCTAGGTGAGTGGCAGTCAGGGACCAGCAGCAGAAGTAGAAGATCTAGGAGGCATGGGAGTTGTAGAGGGGCTAGGAGTAACAAAAGGAACAACACTAGATATACCTGAAGGCCCAGGGGCTGGAGTAGGCAACACTGCCTCTGCAGGTAATGTATCAGTATCAACAACCGGGGAGATGTCCACCAGGGCTGCCTTCTTCTTTTCGGCCTAATCCTTGAGATACTCAGCCTCAATCCACCGGATGTCGATAGAAGAAGTGGGAATCACTTCCATAGCCTTCTTCGTATCAAAGGGCACTCGGGCTCGTTTCTACAGCTCGGTGATCAACACCGGAAAAGGTCGAGAGGTTTGGTGCTGCCTAGCCCTCATGGCCATCTGTTGGCCAACAATCATACCAAATTTGAGACTCAGCCTGTCAATAATGCAACCAAGACAGGCTGCCTTCGTGTGGTGGAGAATAGACATATTTTGTGATGGCATGATAGTGTTGCTGATAAAGCCAAACCAATAACTCGCTACTACATTGAGGTCCTTTTTCTCTATTGGAACTCCTGCCTCCAACCACCGAGTAGTGCCATCAGATATCAAACGGGCCAACCACTTTTACAAAGTCTCCAATGACATTGTTTTGATCATATATTGATAGTCATCGGAGATGTGCTGGTGCACTCTAACACTGCGTTGATGTCATCACTATCACATTTTACCTTCTTGCCCCTAACAACCACAAAATCAACCAGCTTGAATTTAGTGGCTTGCTTCTTCCCTTGTGGTACCAAGGCTTCATAGGTAGTTTAGAATTCTCGGACCAAGTTAGGAATGTAAGGCCGACAAGGTCTTGTGAATATCTGAAACTTATGGGACTACAAAGTGCGGTAGAGCTCTGGATATCTGTCTATCACTCCATTTGTAGACAGTCTCTTCTCCTCGATTATGGTCCTCAATCCCTCAGTCTTCAGTTTGTTCATAGACGGGGAAGGAGGACCCTGTCCAGGTGTTGTTGGGACCACAACCTGATGTGGGACAGGTGGGGCAGTAGTGTCCTGGGGTGTCTTGATCCTAGACGGATCATTCAACCTCTTGGAACGCATCTCAGCTCTCTGAGATGATAGTAACTCATCATCCTCAGGCTCAAAAATGGTAGCATGAGGGTCCTGATGTTCACTCTCACTCTCTAAAGTGGTGATGTGAGTGGTATATATCCCCTCACTATCGGAGCTAACCGCCAGTGATGCAGTAGCAGGTACCTTGCCTTTCCATTTGCCTTTCCCATCGGTGGTAGGAAGCTTTATGGCCTATGCCTTGGATGCAGCTGCATCCTCATTTATGATAATTCCTTTTGCCCTCTTGCGGGGCGGCATGTCGTGGTCTGCGAGTTTTGGTCTAGCCATATTTGCAAACCAAATTGAAAAAAGTTAGAGACAGTTCAAGAAAATTTGCAGAAATATGTTGCAGACAGACTCTGCCGAACCAATCGAGAAGTCACTAAATCACTTTGGCGAGCCAGATTGGGCTTACCGAAAGGATTGGCTCAAAAAACTTTTAGAAAAATGTCCTGTCAGCGATGGGAACGGCCTTTTGGTGAATCGCTAACCTCATTCGGCGAGCACAAACTAGTTGGCCAAAAATTACAATGTATTTTAAGGGTTAGGGGCGCAGAAATGGTGATCAGAGTAGTCTTTCGGGGTGTCGCCAATGCACTCGACGATCTCAGGCTTCTCGTTGAAAGTTAAAGAACCAAAATCACATAAAGCATGAAATTAAAGGTGATCAATTGGGACGTCGATGAACTGCTGACTGGTTCGGTAAGCTCGACCCAACTCACCAAACTTCCCAGTATGCCATTTTCATCTTCAACTTCTAAAATCAACCCCGCAACCCCCGAAAACAAAATCAAACAACACACATTTTCAATTAAACCAAGACCCATTAGACCTATGCCTCTGGGGTACTTAGACTTCTCCCGGTTTGACCAAAATTGGCCATTTAACAACTTTAACCCTTAGCAATGACGCCAAACGCTCCATCATTGGGCAAAACACGTCATTTAGCACAATACGGGGTTACTCAGACTTCACCCGACTAGACCCAACAACAATTAAGCACAACCCACAAGATTATGATTAATTTTAAAAACACGAAATTCGAGAAATTAACCGCATAAGCAATTAAGGCATGATATCAAATTTAAACAGGCAAACAATCACTCTTATACGAATTCAGAGAGGCCCAACACACATCAAAATAATTTATAAATAATAATTTAAGTTTAAACCGTTATTTATGAGTTTTCGGGTTTGGAAAACCAACCTTTAATGCCGAATATAGGAATCAGTAAAGCTAGGCGGCAAAGTATCTAACTCCGAACAAAGGATCAACGACTAAAAGGTGGTAAAATGCAAATATATGGGAATGATATAGTGTGGGTATGATTGTATGAAGTTAAAAGTGAGGGATTGTGAAAGAGTTTGAAAGTTTAAACCTTTGGCATTTTAAAAACCATCCAGTTAGCGCCCTTTCGGTGATGTTATTTTTCCTCGCCAAACGACTTGGCGACACGCCGAGTGGTTACTTACCTCGTTGAGTTTTATAGGACCTCCAGTTAATGTAGGGGTCTAAATGGCAAACAAAGTTGTGCTCGCCGACCTGTTCGGCGAGTAGCCGATTGGACTTTTTGCTTGCAACCTGCACTTTTCAAACACATTCTACACTTTAACCTACATAATCAACACACGTTATTCTAAAATTTAAACAAAGCAATAAAAACTTTGGTTGCCTCCCAAGAAGCGCCTTAGTTTATGTCGTGGCACGATGCAAATACCCACACAGACTTCATTCTTAAGGTTTGCGATAGGCTCACTAGGCAACTCTCCTTGTTGTCTTTAGTAGAGATAAGACAACATATGACCCATTTGGGTCTCCAGTAGCTGACAGAGATGGAATGAGAACCAGTCCTCTGATTTAGCATTAAGACATTCTCTTTTATCTCTTTCAACACTGTGTCGTGGTCTTCGACTTTGTGGAGAATGAGTGAGAGCATCTATTTGACTTGTCCACCCTCATTGTCCTTAGGTTTTCTACGCTCATGAGGAGGAATGTACTTTTCTTTCTTTTTGTACAATACTTCAAATTCCATAATATGTTTGGCCAAAAGATTCAGCTAAGTCAATAGTGTGGCCAAATTTTGGTCCTTCTCTGTCTCCTTGTTGGTTTTGGTCATGGGATCAAGGAGTTGGGCCAATATTGCATAGGGTTGTCGTATTAGACCACCCAAAGTAAGTTGATCAACTACTCCTCTGTTCTCATAACCGAGACCTCTCCACCCAAAGTAAGTTGATCAACTACTCCTCTGTTGTCATTACCGAGACCTCTATAGAAGCAGTCCAATAGCATTTTATCTAGGATTCCATGAGTTGGGCATTGCAGCAATATTGGCTTAACTCTCAGCCATAACTTATGGATTGTCTCACCCTCCAATTGCTTGAAATTTAGGATGTTATCCCTAAGAATCATCATTTTTGAAGGAGGTTGGTCCACTTGGTTGCCGTTGCTACAAGACATGCTCATCTTCTCTATTCAACAAATAACACACAAAACCAAAACTGAGAGTATGTAGATTCAACTACGACTAACAAGAACAAAATTCAACTACACAAAAAGAGTCTCAAACAACACCACTCCACGGCAGTGGTGCCATTTTGATTAGTGTTTCAAAGACACTTCATCCAATTTTAAGCGTCAATAATCGTTAATCGGTATAAAACCCAACTACATGAGTTAGGGTCGAAACCCACAGGGAGCGGTACATGTTTAAGATTCAATTGAGAAATATGAACAAGCACAAATCAGTCATAGGAATAAAAGTTATCGAATAAAGACATCATTCAAATCAAGGGGTGACACGAATGTCAAATGGGTGGTTTTGATTTTGATTATCAACTACAATCAACAGCAAACAATACAAAATAATTAATAATGAGACGGGTTCTTGGGATATGAATCGATTATGGGCTAATATAGGCAAATGGGTAATTGCAGCTATTAGAGAATAGCTAAATATCAGTGAGTACGCTACGCTATAGAGGAGGTAAACTTTCTCTCGAACAATTTACCCCGAATCAAGTTGATTTCTCTCGAACATCAACAAGAATGCAAAATAAAAAGAGCCCACACCTTAGTCCATTCAGTCTCTTAAGCTCAATGTGTGGGATTGGGTTTAGGATTCACTCTCTCGAGCTGAACAAAAGTCAACCCAATACCCATAGACCATCAATCAGTAATTTTAGTTTTAAAGCCTCTCTCTTGAGCAAGCCAAAAACACAAAGGTAGAACTGCATTTGCAGCTACAATTCTGAAATTAAACCATAATTAATGATTAAACTCACTTCTAAATAGCATTTAAACTAACAATTAGCAATACCCATAAACTAAATCAGCCCATAATCACATAATCACATCCCAAGAATTGGGGTTTTAGCTAGATATCATAAAAAGGTAAAAACAGTTACCAAATTGATTATCCATCAACTGGGTAAGTGTAGATTCATCCTTATAATGCTCCAATTCAAACAATCTCAAAGACCCACTTTCAATTTCTCTAAAGTGAAAAACTTTAATTCTTCAAAACTTAGGAAAAACTAGGGAAAACTTGTCACAATTCTAAAAATTAGATGCCATGATAATAAAAATTGATATTAGATGATTGATAGATGCTAAACTAAATGTTCAAAAATGTATTTATAGTCGTAAAAAATGTGTTGCGAAGAGTCACTCGGTGAAGTATGTCGGGCTCACTGAACCATTCGGCGAGCCGCCCTTTAGTCATTTCCATCGCCTTTCTACCTTGGCATTCAGCATCCTCAAGGTCTATAATTTTGGATGATCCACAACTGCATCCCAGAACTACTCGGCGATCCGCCGACTGCTTCTTTCTATCACCAACTTGTTTTCTACCCTCAGAGCTTGGCACACTGGAACTTTAGGTGGTCAAATAGCCATTCAGCGACTCACCAAGTGAACTTGGCAATCACCAGGCTTCCTTCCTTCATTCTTCCAGCCTGTTTCATTCCGTTTTGCAAATTAGTGTCCTTGCTTTATTCCACAATCCATATACCTAGAAATCAAGGATTTTATATCAGTTATTGGCACAAAAAGAGCATTTAAGGACACTAAATCTATATAAATAATGTCCTAAATGACTCCAAATCTCGGACTCATCAAGGTACCCTGGGTCGTGAAAACTCACAAAGCACGTTATTTGGAAGCAATAAAACAAAAGTGAAGACTTGGGTTGCCTCCCAAGAAGTGCCCTACTTAACGGCGTGGCACGGCATAGTCTCATTCTGAAAAATCATTCTTGGAGTTCGGTATGGTGTAACTAGGAAATATTATGTTTTGCCTTGAATTGAGATGAGTGGTAATTTGGCCCAATTGGGTCTCCAGCTACTTGATAGAAACTGTGTGAGAAGTCACCATTTATGATAAAGTGGAGAAGTCATTTTTCAATTCCTTCAACACTTTATCGGACCCTTCAACCTTGTTGTATATCATTGTAAGCATGTCTTCAGTCCAGCTTCCTTCTAGCCCAACTAGTTCTCTTCGGTGTGGACGATCATTGGGAGTCATGTACGTATCTTTTTCCATCTCCCTATCTCGCTAATTTCCACCCATCCAGTCTTTCCAACAACCATTTCTATCATTGTTCCTACATTGGTTCACACTTTGATAACTGGAGTGGGAATGCCCCATTTGATTTCCTAAGTATTCGACTTCCTTATTATAAAATGCTCTAAATTTGGAATCATATGGGCACTGCCCACCGTTGGATCTAGCCGCATTTATTGACTTGTTTCCACCTCCTATGACATGTCTAGACAACAAATTGAGTTAGGTCATCATTTTGTCCTTGTTTTCATCGTTTTCATGGTACTTCTCAACTTGTTCTTTGCTTAAACTCACTTTTAGAGTAGGAACTTGGTCCTCTCTAGTGTGTCTTGCTCGGTTAACCTTAGTCATATAATCTAGAAACAAAGATGACACATCATATGGTTGCTCATTAATCTATTTTGGAATAATTAATCAGCAACACCTTTATTGACTTAATCAATGCTGCAATGGAAGTATTACAACATTAAATTATTCAATATGCCATGCATTGGACATTGCAAAAGAAACTTCTTGAACTTTAGTCAGGTCTCATTTAGAGGTTCACCTCCAATACTGTTGAAATTTTGAATCTGGGTTCAAAGTTTAACCCTCTTTGAGGGTGGAAAATTTTTCTCCAAGAAGGCATCATTTAGCTCTTTCCACGGAGTGATAGAATCATTTGACAATTCGGCCAACCATATTGTAGCTTCTCCCGTTAAAGAGAACGGGAATAACCTTAACCTTATGGACTCTTGAGAGATATTCTTGAACACAAAGGGTCCACATACCTCCATGAAATTCGTAAGGTATTCATGGGGATCCTCATGAACTAGGCCCAAAAATTTCCTTTCATCTGGAGCAATTGTATCATTGTCTCAGTGATGTGAAACACAACCCTCCCAGTTGTTGGAGGTATTAGGATTGCTCTCGTGGTTTGAATAACATTCATATGCATGTCATTCAAATCACCCATGTTGTCATTTTGACCATAGTGACTATCGTTGTCACTTCCATGGTCACTCATTGCATAAACCTGCAAATCAACCAACAACAACACCAAACAACAATCTCCTACAACAAAACAAAATTTAATTATAATCACTCAATTAGAATTCTCAACTACCATTCCTCAGCAGCAGCGCCATGTTTTACAATACTAAAATTTCCTCCTTAAAACAAATTAAAAGGAGCATCGGTCATAGTCAATAAAAAAACTCAACGTAGAGTCGGAAACGAATTCCACAAAGAATGGTATATCGTGGAGAATTTAAATCAAGAAATTTGGATTTTAAGATCGGTCATTTGCAATAGTAAGAAAAAGTGGGCGGATACTTCCACCAATTTAATATAAAGTTTTGGTTATCAATTATTGCAATTAAACTAAATTGTAAAATATTTCAAGAGTTAACAAGTAATCTTGGGGTGTGGGAATTGGAAATCGATGTCACATAGGGATATTTGTGTTGCTCTATAGGGATGAACATTCATGAATAGGCTAAGACATCTTCATGACGCTAATTATCTTTCGATATCAAAGCATCTATGCATAGAATCTCATTTTGGTCTCATCTAAATGCCAACCTAAATAACCCAATACCTTAATATATTATCTCTTTCAACAACAAGGTAAATAAATCCAACCCATAACTTTTATTTTGAAGCAAGTTATAAACATCAAACCTAAACTGCTAGTATCAGACTAATTACCCACTCCAATCAATATCTTTTGAACGTCAACTGGAGATTGGAAATAGGAATTAACTTTTAAACCTTAACCCATAAATTAATCCCATGCATATTATATAAAATTAATGTATGAATAGCAGAAAAAAAGAGCATAGCACAATGCCCACTACATTTAATCAACACCCAACCCCATAATTGAACTCCTAGATCTTAGGGTTTTTGCCACCCATCACAAAAAGTAAAGATATTATAACTTCCAAAAAATCAGCCATGGGTAACATGAAATTAAGGAATTACAAGTAAACCCACTTTGGATTCAACTTCAATTTGTCAATTTCAAGCACAAAGTTGTAAAACCCCAAAAACTAGAAAAGTGTTCTTCAAAAGTAAAGTGTTTTCTCTCTATACGCTTCACACACTTTAATATTCTCTATTCTATGTCATTAGATATATAATTTCTCTCCTTTGGGATATTTATATTTTTCCATAATTAGGCCCCAAATTCCAATACGCCACTCGATTGACAGCAATAGTTGGGCTCGTTGAACACGTTCAGTGCATTACCTCCTACTCGTCAGCTCTTCTTTTGATTCTCTAGGCTTCAGGTGTTTTGAACCTCGATTGGTGAACTTGATTGAGTTGGCCTTTCATGTTTAGTGAATCGCCGAGTACCACCTTGGTTTGCATTTCAAGATTTTAATCTTTTTTTCACAATGTCAATTTGCGCGATGTTCATCAAGGCTGTCTTTCTCATTCGGCGCATCGCCTTCTCCACTAGAGTCTGCCAACCTAATTTTATAGACACAAGTGATATGCACTATCATTTTTGGTGAGGTCGTACTCGATTGGTGATGCACCCTTCTTGTTAGGTGATCAACAATGTTAGTTTGAAATTTTTTTGCATTTTGGCATTCATTCAAACATCAACATTCTATCATAATAGGACAAAATTAGGCATTAAGGAAACTAATTATTGAGCTAACTGGACCTTAAAAGAGTGCTAGTCTACCACTCATTACTTAGGGTTTACCACCCTATCTATGTTGAACTTAGGAGCTAGATCAAAAACCTTTAATGCAAAACTTTTTTTGGAATTGAAAATGACCATGTCCATAGGACCTAGAATGAGAAAACTTACCATCATCGGTGCTTACCCTCTTGGACTGTCTAGACTGCTCCTTTGGCTTTTATTTTTCAATTTGTTTGGAATGTATCATTAGATAAGAAATATATATCTCTTTGATAAACATGGTGGTAGGACACACCTTAACCACCATTTCGGACATACCCGTCAAAAACATACTCATCCTAGCCCTAGAATCAACAACCATTGTAAAAGCACAATTCAGTAAAGTTCAGAGCACACCCATACTACCTTGATGGAGATTTATGAATTCAAGCACCTTTGCTTCTCTCATCTCAAGAGGAAAGAAACGATAAATAAAAGCTCCCTTAAATTTCTCTAAATCAAGATGACCCACATCAATAGACCTTTATTCCTTCAATTGTTTGAACAAAACTTGAGCAACTCCATAAATTTGATAAGTGGTCAATTCCACATTTTCAACCGACGACATTCCCACAATCTCAACTATCTTGTAGATCTCATCAATAAAATCATGAAGATCGTAATCAAATTTTGGACTCATGAAACTCCTAGGGATTCATCCTGGTGAAGTTCCTTACCCTTATTGCCACCATTCCCACATTTGGAATCATAGGAGCACCAACTTCTCTATTTGTTTGGACCGTCATAATTTGAGCCAACACTCGGAAAGCAACTCAAAATTTTGCATAAGTCACTTTCTCAGCCAAAGGTTCAACTGAAACTTGAGGAACCTTAGGCTTCACATTGTCGCTGCATTCCTTCTCACATAAGCTCTTCCGGGGACCAATATCCTAAAAAACATTGGATAAGACTTAAGAGAAGGATCCTTATTGATTTTAACTCTATGGAACGACTTTAGAGTATTGAAAGAAGTGAAGTTTCCTAAATTCTTTGTAGCCTCGTATTCATAAATATGGATCCCTTCACACTTATGAACAAGACTCTACTACACGCGGCTTGTCATATATCCTGGGACCTTTTTTTAAATTCTTGTGCTTCGAATACCAAGTTTTTTATGACCCAAAGTACACCCTAGATGTGACATGAAATATAAGATCCTAAGAGGTTGTCACGACCCAAGCCTACACCCTGGACGAGACTGACAATCGAGAACCATTGGTTTCACCCAAGTGAACCCTCATCCTGGCTGACTAGAAGTAGAATACTAACTCAAGCATACATAAGCATCAAATTGAAATAAATTTTTAAAAACAATTTACTAAATCTCAAAACTAGACTCGATATATTGAGTATGGAATATAAGTTTTAAATAGAATATCTGAAATTGCAAGACTCTTCAAAACTTTCTATCTATGAAGCCTCGATTATACAAAGATGAGTGTCGGGAAAAGACCCACGACTCCTCAAAAGAACTACTACTAGCAACTTATAAAACTAGAGTTCTCTGAAGGCAAGGAGGTCTCACTCATAAGCAGATGAGTAGATGAAATGATCTCAACAGACTCTTGTTGAGGATCTTAATAACTTGTATTTGCATCATTAAAATATGTAGGTTGAATGACATCAATACATTGAATGTATGAGTATGTAATATATTTGAATCAACAAATAACTGAAAGAAAGGACTGAAATAGATAACAATGTACTTAAGTTGAATGTAAAGAAATAAAGGAGTTAAATAATTTAAAGCTTTACAAAATACTCTCTCATCTATGAACTCAACATAATAAGTGATATATAAAAATACACTTTAACTATATTGAGAGATTCTCTAACCGGAAACCATCACTATGAGCTACGTGATGATACAACGTCTCACCCACGTTGCCAAAACTGTCTTATACCTTGTCGGGGTATAGAAAATTCTCAACTAAGTGGATCCACTAAGATACACTGAAAAAGCAATAAGGAATCATCTAAAAGTATGACCCTTTACCCATGTTGGCATACTTGGTTTAAGAGGACATTGAGTTGTCTGAAGTCGGCCGCATGTTGGTGCTCAATACTACTCCAAATAAAATATACTCATGCTCATATGTTTTAAAACATAACTCTTCTTTGGTTTAAGATAGTGTCTTAAACTACCATCTTAAAAGAGGTAACTGCTCTTGAAATATATTTTGAACTCATAACAAATTTAGAAATCTCAGTTTCTCTTCTATCAATGTAAAAATTGATACCTCTAGGAATACATAGTCCCCTTATACTCTTACTCAATTCATACTTTAAAACTTTTTTCTCAAAAACATATATAAATCATATTTTAATATGATAATTGATGACTTGGGAAGTCATAATGCATAAACATTGATGGTATATCTAGATACCACATTGCTCATACATTGATGGCATACTTGATTGTCATACTAATCATGTTTTAGAAACTCTTTTCTCAAAACTTATCTTTACTTTCTCAAAACTCAGTTTAATAACTCAAGTGTTGTCTTTAAAAAGCTTTTCAAAATTTATAAGTCAAGTGTTGTCTTTAAAAAGCTTTTCAAAATTTATAATTCAAATCATAGGGTTCATGTGGAGTTATGGACATGAACAACTCAACTCAGAGATTTTAATAGCAATAAGGAAACTCGGTACTCAAAACTCAAGACTCTAGAACTGAAAGTCTAAAGTACTCGAAAATCATAACTCAACGGTATTTCTTCTCTAAAATATACTTAATTCATAGGGTTCATGCTGAAATATAGACCAGAACGAATCAACTCAAGAATTTTAATGCATAACATATAGAAATTCAATAATTAGGAATAGAATTTCAAAAAAAAAATAGGAACTCGAGAACTCAAAATCAACTCATCTCAAGAATACTCAAATCTAAGGGTAGAATCCTAAATTTCACTTTTACTGATTTGAAAGTAGATGTAGGATGTGAGGACGAAGTAGTCCAACACTATGATAGCTTTACATACCTGATAGAACAAGGTTCATGAAGAATCTCAAAGAATCTTGAATAATAACTTGATTAGAAGCCTTGAAACCCTTGCTTGAAGGAGAACAATCAAGAAAAAATTCTGGAATTAGTTTCTTGAAATCTCTATATCCAAAAATTATGATTTTCATTAGTGATTCATTGGACGAATTTGAGTTGGAAAGAATGGAATTTTTGGAGAAAGACTTACCTTGAAGAAAAATCTTGAAAAAGATTGAAAGAATCTTGAATGGAGTCTTCTACTTTGATTTTTCTTATGGTTTTGCCTTAGGGGTTTGAGAGAGAAAAGAATGAAGAATTAAGAGACGAAAATTTGTATTGTTTTGGGTCTTTAATTAGTAAACAAATTCGTTTAGGGTTTTTTTAGAGGTAAAAAGGCAAAACAACCCTTTTTAATGTTTTCCCGTCGACTAATTTGTCACTGCACTATATCAAGTTACTAAAATGGTCATAACTTTTTACTCAAAATTCGGATTGTTGTGAAATTGGTGGTGTTGGAAAGTAGATTAAAACATCTATAATTTGATAGGTTATGGGCAATGTAATTCTTTATATTCTAAGTGATATGGTCTTTTGAAGTTGACCTAAAGAGAATCTTACATCAAAACTTAATCGTTAAGGAAACTTTCAAGTCAACTTTGTGCTAGGAATTTCTAGTGAGCTTAATTAATTGCCAAAATCATTCACACACAAAAGAATTTACCTTTAAATATATGGGCAATTTAAGAATCACCTGGTACGATCTTATTCACACATGAATAATGGTTTGAATATTAACTTAGAAATCTTTGGGGTGTTACAATATCTCCCCCTTGGGATCATTCGTCCTCAAATGATGGTTAAACTGAAAATGGAGGGGGTTAATCTTAATATATTCAAGCTTGACCCAAATCCCAAGGTTCGGATTCTACACCTCTTTATAGGGAATCTTATACCAAGAGCGCTACTCTTTACCACCACATTTAATCAACATTGAGCTCATATCAAGAACCACCCAATGTTTAACAACACAACATTCAAGCTTAATACTCCAACAACTCCATGAAATCATACTAATCAGTTTCTTAAGAAGTTCTCCTTCTCATTATATCTTCCATACCAACTTGAATTTCCCGCACTACTAATCGAAACCAACTAAAAGCTCTCATTTAACTATTTCTCATAGTAAAACCCTATCCTCGTCTTCCTCCTCATTTATAACCTTAGATGGAATTATCACACCATCATCATCACGATAAGAACATTAAACTTCTCCTTCTAACATCACTCCACTACAAAAAGGACCTATGAAAATATATATCACATACTCTTTTGAACTAACTACTATCTTATTCTCAACACTTGCCTTGATTTCTCGTCTTATCATCTCCCCTTTGGGTCTAAAGCTGACACTTGAAGCTATGAACCTAGTCCATCATCTCTAAACTGGTCTACATTTTCTTTTCTTACTCAGAAAATGTTAATCTTATGACTACTGTACTCACCATAAACAGGTACTAAGATTCTTTCTAAGACCTCTTTCAAACATGCTTTTCTAAACCTCTTCTCGTTAGCTTATAAGGTCGCTTCATCTAACTCTTAAAGAAAAATAATGCTCTAATCTTCCCTTAATGCTCTTGCTAATTTAATGACTTAGCCTCACTTCATTGCTCTCTTCTAAGAGTCATAATACCATACTTGTACCACTCACACTTATCAAAAGTAACACCTTAATTTCTCACCTAATTTATGTGGAACCTACTAGATCAGATCTCAAAATAACATCATCACCCTCATGTTGTCATCCTTTTGGTCACCACCGTCATCTTAAATTCAAGCTTGATGTTTATTACTAACCTCGGATATCAATATGATTTCTCGCTTAATATACTAACTTACAACTACTAGATACAAATTAAGAAACACTCGCCCACTAAAACCTCATAAGAAGTGGTAAATCTTTATCTCTCACTCTACATACTTACAATTTGCCATCACACTTCCTAACTCAACATAAGTACTATTTACCCATTTGTTATACATCATCGCCTAATTAATTATGTAACCCTCTAAATATCACGAGCTCTCCCTAAAAAAAACATAAGCCTAGCTTAGATCTATCACCTCATGAATACTCATGCTCTTCTATTAAACAACTACACCTAGTCGTTACTAACACAATGACACATCATCATTAACTCCTTTCTAGTTAAAGTACACTCTAACTCATCCTAACTCGTAACTATTCCTCTATCATGAAATCTATAAAAACTCATCACTTCTCAATCTACCCATAAGGGAAAATTTCTCATTAAGTACTTACTGGGTGTATGACTACAATAACATATTTTGCCTCATCGCTATCACCCTTTCTTAGAAACTGAATCTCTGAATGCATTCTTCTAACTTTTAGAACTTTTTCTAATATTGCTTATAATCTCATAACTCATACTATCTTTTCAGGTGAAAATACTACCCAAGCTCCAAAAGATACTTTCGCATAAGGGTCTCAACTGAAACAAGGTTTAGAGAAAAGTGTCTGGAAATACATCATGCTTTTAGTGCAAATGCACGATTCATATGAATAAGAGTGCATTCTTTTAAATCTCAACACTTAATATCACTCATGGGTTTCTCTTAAGCCCCTCATGATAACTTTCTCAAGACTTTTTCTGAGAGTAACTCATCGATAATGAATTGACTTTGCTTTTCAACTACCTTGAGCATGGGGATAGTCGAATGAATATGAGAAACGTATGAGTTTGGATTAAGTTCCTTATGAAACAGCTCTACTGCACGATTATGAGTTTTAAAGAAGAGAAACTTTTTCTAAATGGTTATAGTCCCTCATTTATAGAAGTGGGCACCTCATAACCATAAATAAGATCCTACTTGACACGACTTCATACACACCCTAGGACACTTGAACTGTGTGCTCTGATACCAAGTTTGTCACGACCCGAGCCTACACCCAGGACATGGCTAGTACTCGAGAATAATTGTTGGCCCCCAAGCGAAGTCTCATCCTGGCTGACTACAAGCGGAAGACTAACTCAAGCATACACAAGCATCAAATTGAAAGAAATGTTTAAAAATAGTTTACTGAATATCAAAATTGAAATGGATATACTGAGTATGAAACATAGGTTTTAATTAAAATATCTGAAACTGAAAGACTCTTTAAAACTATCTATCTATGAAGCCTCAACTATACAAAGATGAGTGTCGGGAGAAGACCCACGACTCCTCAAAAGAACTACTACTAGCAACTCATAAAACTGGAATTCTTCGAAAGCAAGGAGGTCTCACTCATAACAGACAAGTGGATGAAGTGATATCAACAGATTCATGTTGAGTATCCTAATAACTTGTATTTGCATCATTAAAAGATACAGGTTGAATGACATTAGTTCATTGAATGTACGAGTATGTAAAATAGCTAAATAACAAATAACTGAAAAGAAATGACTAAATAGATAACAATGTACTCAAGCTAAATATAAAGAAATAAAGGAGTAAAATCATTTAAAGCTTTTACAATATACTCTCTCATCTATGAACTCAACATAATAAGTAATAAATAAAAATACACTTTAAATCTATTGGGAGATTCTAATCGACAAACATCATTATGAGCTACATGATGATATAGTGTCTCGCCCACGCTACCTGAACTGTCCTATACCTTGCTAGGGTATAAAACATCCTCAACTAAGTGGATCCACTAAGCTATGCTTAAAAAGCAATATAGAATCATCTAAAAGTATGACCCTTTACCCATGTTGGCATACATGGTTAATGAAGACTTTGAGTTTTCTGAACTCGTCCCTATATCAGTGCTCAATACTATTGCCAATAATATATACTCATGCTCATATGTTCAAAAACATAAATTTTCCTCTGGTTTGAGATAATTGCTTAAACTACCCTATTAAAAGAGGTAACTGCTTTAGAAATATCTTTTCAACTTGTAACTCATTTAGAAATCTCAGTTTCTCTTTTATCTATGTAAAAATTGATACCTCTGGTAATACATAGTCTCCTTATACTCTACTCAATTAATACTTTAAAACTCTTTCTCAAAAACATATATAAATCATATTTTGATATGATCATTAATGACTCGGGAAGTCATACGACATAAACATTGATGGTATATCTAGATACCATACTGCTCAAAAAGTGATGGCATACTCGATTGTCATACTAATCATGTTTTATAAACTCTTTTCTCAAAACTCATCTTTACTTTCTCAAAACTCAGTTTAAGAACTCAAGTGTTGGCTTTTAAAAGCTTTTCAAAATTTATAACTCAAATCATAGTGTTCATGTGGAATTATGAACATAAATAACTCAACCGAGAGATCTTAATAGCAATAAGGAAACTCAGTACTCAGAACTCAAGACTCAAGAACTCAAAGACTCAAGAACTAGAAACTCATAACTCTACGATATTTCTCCTCTAAAAATACTTAGTTCATAGGGTTCATGCTGAAATATAGACATGAACTAATCAACTCAAGAATTTTAATGCATAACATATAGAAATTCAATAATTACGAATAGAATTTCAAAAAAGAAACAAGAACTCGAGAACTCAAAATAAACTCATCTCAAGAATACTCAATTCTAGGGGTAGAATCCTAGATTTCCTTTTGGGTCGTGAGGAAGAACTAGTCCAACACTATGATAGCCTTGCATACTTGAATGAGCAAGGTTTTTGAAGAATGTAGAATAAGAACTTGATTAGAATCCTTGAAATCCTAGCTGGAAGGACAACAATCAAAAAAACATTTCTTGAGATTCTTGAATTAGTTTCTTGAAATCTATATGGCCAAAATTATGATTTTCAGTAGTGATTTATAATTGTATGGAGGAATATTTGTTGGAAAGAATGGAGTTCTTGGAGAAAAGGTTACCTTGAAGAAGAATCTTGAAGAAAGATTGAAAAAATCTTGAAAAAGATTGAAAGAATCTTTAATTGAGTCTTATACTTTGATTTTTCTTGGGGTTTTGTCTTAGGATTTGATAGAGAAGAGAATGATGAATTAAGATACAAAAATTTGATTGTATTGGGTCTTTAATTAGTCAAGAAATTCGTTTAGGGTTTTATTAGAGGTAAAAAGACAAAAACGACCCTTTTTAATGTTTTTCGGTCGGCTAATTCGTCACTGCACTGTGTAAGGTTACTAAACTAGTCATAACTTTTTACTCAAAATTCGGATTGTTGCGAAATTGGTGGCGTTGGAAAGTTGATTCAAATTTATTTAATTTTATAGGTTATGGGACAAGTAACTCTTTATATTCTAAGAGATATGGTCGTTTCAAGTTGAACCAAAGAGAATTTTACATGAAAACTTAATCTGTAAGGAAATTTTCAACTATACTTTGTGCTAGGAGTTTCTAGTGACCTTAATTAATAACCAAAATCATTCACACACTAAACAATTTACCTTTACATATATGGGCAATTTAAGAATCAGCTGGTACGATCTTATTCACAAATGAAGAATGGTTTGAATCTTAACTTAGAAATTTTTGGGATGATACAGATTCCCTATACAACCCACTTGATATGTATGCAGTACAATATAACATAAATTACGAGAATTTAAGAACAAAGTGTCATGTCATAAAAGTGTTTGGCATAAAAGAGGAAGTATAATTATAAGTCTTGACAAACCAATCGAATACATCAAAAATGTCGGTGGGACATTACCCATACACCACTTACAATGTCTGAAATGAAAGACAAAACAAAGAATAGTAAAGGTGACATGGTCCTCAAAAAATGAGGACTCACCAAGTCTTTAAATGATCAAGCAATCACCTAGCCACGAGCATGTGGAGAAGGAGCATCAGACTTTACATTATTAAACAATGTTGACACAATTATACATTAGTACATGGAATGTACTAAGCATGAGGTAAATGCATAAAACATAAATGTGATCATATGAGGACATTTAAATATGATATGCATGATCAAGCTAAACACCTAGTAAAGCCTTCAAAGCAGAATCATAAATCTTTAACATGGTCAATGCAAACTAAAACTCATAATGAAAACATTCATAAAACCCTTTGAAAGTACCTTAAGTTGTGTTGTGGGATATTTACAGTTAACCGACACTAAGACCATGTGAGCTATAACATGGACTCCAATGTAACCCTCACATCGAAAAGGGGATTCTACATGCCAAGGTGATCTCCATAACATTCATCCATATGGTATCCACTAGCTAGGCCATTTAAGACACTCCTATAGGGGCACATAGTTAGGGACAATGAGATTGCTTTTCGAGAACAGATTGTTTTGGTAATCATCTCTTGCTCATATATTTGTGTAGGTTATGAGACTGGATATTCGTGATGCTCTCTCATCTATTATTTTTCGAGGCTTCCTATGAATATTTGTGAGGTAGTTGTTTGTCATCTTAGCGGACGCTCTCACTCCTTATTTATGATCTTTTTCTATTCAAAAAATAATGTCATTTGAAACTTGTAATTTTCTTTCGAATAAATTGTAGTACTTTAGAGGCTTGTACACGTGACAATCAAGTTTTGGATTTTATTTGAGTTGATTATTATTTCCACATTATTAGATGGTGTTATGTCTCTTTTTCTTTATTACTTCCGCATTTATCGTATTACTTGGTATTTAGGCAGACTTGTCTTGGCGGGATAAAATCAGTGCCTTCACGTCTATTTTTGAGTCGTGACATGCGTACGCTCTATCCTCCTGAAACCCACTCGTGGAATTTTACATGATATATTGCTGTTTTTGTATCCCTTTTTAGGATAGAGTAACTAATATTATGGTTTTTAGAGCAACAAACATGCTTGTCTACCAAATAAAGTAGAGATCATGACCTTCAATACTCTAAGTGATGTTGCTCATAATCAGCTTTATTGACAATTTTGCTTGATAACTACCTCAATGCCTTTGTTGAATAACTTGGATGAGATTCAACAACTGAAGTTCTTGATAGTTTTGACGGGCGTCATCCTTCTATAATAGTTTGCAGTACTGACCAAGCGGAGTGGCTCATTGGTCTGCGTATGTTAGATAGGGTTAAATTATGTCATTCAAATAAATAGGCTCATACCTTCTCTTTTGGATTAATGAGGTGGTTTAGAAGGTGCTTATGTTTGTTATTAATTTACTTGTCAATATCTTATTTACTTGCTATGGTACTTTTGTTGATTGACTGAATTATTAAATCTACAGACGCTTATGCTGGACTGGGATTATGTAAATCAACAAGAGGAAAATCACTTATATCTAGATGTTTTGAAATGGCGTGTTGACACCCAATTTTGATCCTCCTTTCTTCTAATTCAGTGTTTTCGATCTCCTAAATTAATAATGTATCAAAGTTATCTGTTTTCATTACTATTTTACTACTATGACTATATTGCTATTGTAATTATCGCATTTCTATAGTTACTAATAAAATTATATATTTTAATTTTTCGAAATTACTATTTATATATCCCTTTTTCCTGAATGTTGGATTTTTCGTCACCCGATTTTAAGCTTCACACTTATTAAATTAATTATAAGTTCATATTTTGTATCTATATTTTACAATTTAATTTTATAGATTAGTAATTGTCATCATATCATATATATTGTTTTAGTTATTAAGTTAGAAGCTTAAAATAACCGAAAAAAAGAAAGGAAAATGCCTAAAGACTCCATTTATTTCGACCAAATCAGACCATCGTTCAGCCCACATTTTAAACTAATATTTGTCCGAAAAAGCCAGATGCTCTCTTTCTCTTCCTCAATCACGTCTCTCTTATTTAATTCGGTTAACAAAGGCCAAAAAACTTCAGAAATTTCTGAGTAAGAATCATCAGACAGAGGATTTAAAAATTCAAATAGCTATCACGCTCAAATGCTAACCTAGAAGCTAGTTAGTCGCTTTAAATACTTGCATTTGCACTTGTTTTGGAGAATGCCTTTTGCTATGTTCTACAGCTAAAGAGTAGAAATTACTTCTTTATGCTCGATTTATTCCCTCTAGATGATATTCTTAATCTCTGTTTGACTCTTTAGCAACAGAGGCTTTCTTTTTATTCTTCTCAGAATCATTTCATAAGGAGAGTTTAAGGAAGATTTTGGAGTAACAATCAGACTCGTCATCCATCACTGCTCCGCACAAGGTGATACTCCTCTCTCTTTTCTATTTTCCATCTATCGATATACTATTATGCTTATCTTAAGAAAATTACATCCTGCCATTAATATTACTTAATTTAAAACTATATTCTTTTCATGATTTCGCCGTCATGTATTAAAGAATAGTTTCATTTCGTGAGTAAATCTTCATTCGAAGTTGTTTTTATTATGAATTAATGGCATTTGGTGTCTTTATTTTATAGCTAATTTTAAGTTCTGACATAAGCTATTTGCTTCCTCTGTTAAATTGCAAACATATTGGTTATAGATTCCTACATACATGATATGAATTCTAAACTTCTTTCTTGTTTATTTCCTTTTAGCAGATATAAATGCATAAGCTTCTTTCTAAATTTTAAGTAGTTGCATGTTAAAATCTCAAATTGTTTGATCTCACTTCTTATTAGCAATATAATTTTCTTACCGTTAATAAATTGATTGGTTTGGGTATAATATAGTGTTAAAAGAGATTATATTTTAGCTGCTTTGAGTCAGTCAGTGCGAAAGTGATATTTTTGGCACTTGCCTATTTACATGTTCGAGATAGTATATTCGATGTATAAGTTTACTAGATTCTAATATCCCTTTTATTCAATGTCATGAAAGTTGAATCGTCTTGCGAATATTTTTACTTAGTTTAGTTATAATAATTGTTTGATGCCGAAATGTACTTTGATTTTGTTTGAGATCGGTACAACTTGAGCTATGTTTTATTCACGAATTGGACAGTATAATTATATTACATGAAAGCCTCTTGTTTGTTGTACCAAAAGAAATATTGATGTGCATCAGCACATTCTATCAATAATGTTTGTTAAAAATCTTGGATAGAATATCTTAATATTATAAGAATTTTGCATCTTATGCTTGTCTAGGTAGAAATGTGCTTTAAGGAGATGATTTTGTTTAGTTAGAAATGTTGAGTAGATCATATCTACCTGTTCCCTCTGAGCCTATTTTGTAGCTCCACTTCATGTTCCCAGGCACTGTTTTTTAGTCTTTATACATTTTGTTATCCTAAGTAGGTGTAAGTTATCATTATTAAATAACATTTTTTCAAGACTCGTGCATTATATTTCATTGTTCATAATTCATAGAACTGAAAATTACGTCTTTTTGTTAGATAGTATTACTTATATCATGCTTGCTGTTATGACCATTTTTGTGAATGTGTATTATGTGAAATCTTTTGTTCATTGGTTGCTATTTTGGGGGTTAGTTATTTAGTCATTAAGAGGTCGTTTTGTTAGGCCTCATTAGAATAAAGGGAAATTGCATATATTCACCCCTGAACTTATCTCGAAAAGTCAGTTACACGCTTAAATTATCATGGTGACCTATTACACACTTATTCTTGTTAAAAGTGTAATTAATACCACCTTCTAATGTACAAAACCAGTCATACATACTAGCGTTGTGCGCACGCGCCTGCCAAATCTATGCAAGCATACACGTGTAATTTTTTTACTTTTTTTCCCCAACCAATTTTGCCTCTATCTTCCCTCTCTTTTTTTTTTCACTTTTTTCACAGCCATTTTTACCTCTATCTTCTCTCTTCTATCCTCACTTGAATGACACCAGTTTTTTCTTTATTTTTTTCTCTTCTTCCTCACCTTAATGACTCCATTTTCAATTATTTCTTCTGATTATAACATATATAATACAAACTATTGCGACAGACAAGTTAATTGACGGAGTAGCAACGATTTGGAATGTTCCTGAAGGAGTGAGGACATGGATATCAAATTAAATAAAAGTTATTACCCAATACGATTTCATCCCACTTGTCATCATCACTGATATGAATTTTAAACCCAAAACTTATCTTTCTTAGCTTTTTAGCCCTATTTAAACACCTTCCTTTCTTCTGGGTTTTTCAAATATGAGTCAAATGAACCTTAACTGGTAATGTTTTGTTTTGATTTGTTTTTTAGTTATTAGTGTTTTGATGGTAATGGGTTGGAAAACTTGAAATAAATATTTTAGTTTGATACCGATCAATTTTATATTGTCGAGCCAATTTTGATTTCGCTATGTATAAATCGTCATTGAACCCAAGCCCCTACTCTATCAAATCTGCAGTGCTGTGTACAATTGATAATTTTGATATATGGGGGTGGGAACAATTAACTTTTCTAGGTATTAATGGTTTGGGGATCTAGGGGTTAGACACTTCAATGTTCTTTTGATGTTACTGGGTTGTAAAATATAGATTAGCAAATTACTTTTCTTGGTCAATCGGTAGAAATTAGTGGAGAATTCTCAAGTAGTGATGAAATTGAGTGAGAAATTGTAGAGTTGTGACAAGAAAAAATAAAGAAGAAGAACTCTAAAGGATTATAAGAAAAGATGAGCATGAAGAAGGAGAACAGAGGGGGGTGGGGTCAAAAAATAATTTTTTTTAACTTTATTTTCGACTCTAACGCGCCTATTTTATTTTTTAATTTAATTAAATTTCCACGTCAGTTCTGAGGTGGTATTAGTTACAGTTTTAACAAGAATAAGTGTGTAATAGGTCGTCATGATAGTTTAAGCGTGTAACTGACTTTTTGGGACAAGTTGAAGGGTGAATTTATGCCTTTTTCATAGAATAAATAGTACATGTGCTATGTATGGTATTATTTAGTACTATGATTGATAGGAATTTGGACCTATGTATAAATAGTACACGGTATTATAGGATGTATTACTAATATCTTCCATTTGGAGGTATTAGTAATACATAGGATATAATACCATGGGATACATTTATGTAAAGACAATAATATCCCTCAAATCATTTTAATTATTTTCTTGGTTTTATGTTTATATTTCTACTAGTAAATTTATTTAAATAAATTAGCTTACAAATTATTTAGAGAGAGTTGTTTGTTACTAAATAAATCCAATACAAACTTGAAATGAGAGTTATTTAACATTTACTAATTAAAAGAGACAAATATATCACTACATGACGTATGTGATCTTAATTGAATATATATATATATATATATATATATATATATATATATATATATATATATACACACACTAGCAAGTAGCATATGACCTGGTAATGTTTGATTTTGCAAAAGCAGAATTTGCGCCAACTCGAGTAGCCATATATTTCCACAAACTCTACATTAAGGTTAAACAAAAATTTCCAGAGACTATTTAAAGACACACATTTGAACAATAAAAATGTAACTCCAGAAACTAATAAATTTAACTTTACTTACAGAAGACCTGAATGCCATTGAAGCAAAATATGAGTTGTCTTAACAATGGCTAATTTAAGTGTTGTTGAGATATATGATTCTTCTTTATATATATATTTGTGTGGTTTTCTAATGAAAACTACAACTTTCAATTTTTTTGTGTAAATATAGATGGTTTATACAATTTTGTCATTGTTGACCGTCTTTTCGAATTTAAAAGTAGATGATTTGTTTTTTTTTCCAATTGAAAATTGACATTTTGTGAGTGATCAATTTATTAAGATGACATTTATTTATCCTCAAATAATTTAAGTGAAAAAAAAAATACAAACTTGACAACAAAATTGTTCTTCTCATAACTAGTTAAAAGACCATTAAAAAATAATATTGTCCGACAATTATCTACCTTGACCCAATTATATAATAATTCAAGGGTATAATTGGAAAGAAACTTTTTATAGAGTTTTAATCCAAACACAAAATGAGGTTGAAAACAATGAACCAAACACTTGATATAAATAAACCCTGCACTACTAATCCCTGAACTACTAATTCATGCATTACTAATCCATGCGTTATCAATTTTTGTACCAAACGAGCCCTAGAGTAGTTTCCAGTTAGTTTGATAAGATTTTATTTATTTTGCAAAATCGTTTTGTTTTTCAAAATGTTTTTAACTGTATCTATTGTTGGCATTTTTCAGATTTTCTAAGTTATGTCTTAAAGAGCTTTAAGTCTTCATCTTGGTTAAAAAAACTTATCTCTTTTCAAAATATGTTGTAATTTTTTTAGTAAAATCAACAGTTTTTTATTTCACTTGCTTAGCCATGAATTTCGGAATAATTTAATTGTTTTAAGAAAATTACCCCTTTTTTCAACATTTTACTACAAATGCAAAAGAGTTTTTTTGGCATTTTTTTCACAAGTTAAAATGTTTTCCAACTTTATTACTTGGCTTTTCAAATTTTATTAGCATTCTGTTTTAAGTTTTAATTAACTAACCGGCCGGTTAACCATTTTTTAACGGATCTTAAAGGATGTCTTACATTCATTGGAGTTACTGTTAGTATTACTTGGTTAAAAATTTAGGTGTTCTCATACACCTTTAAAAAATAAGTAGGTGGTGACTCCTTAAGTTAATTGTTTAAGAATCACCAATATGTTGTACACTATTTGACGCGAGTTAAAATGGGATATAACATGTCGTTTTCTCTAGAAGGATTGATATGGTTCACATTGTTAATGTCTATTCTAGATGTAAAGGTGAGGGTGTGACTCCTTATTTCTATTCAGGAATTGTATCACGAGCTTCATGCGCTGGATAAATTTTAAAAGGATTATCAAAGGAAACTTGAGGAATTAAATTTATTCAACTATACCTCAAAGGTACGCTTTTACCTCTATTTTCTATGATATTGTCTTACTCCTTAAAAATGTCTGTGGATGAGAAAGTGACGAATGCAAATTTGGTGGAAGAAAATAATCGAATCTCATGTTGCCATAAAATTTAATTCTTAGTTTCTTCTGAAAATTAAATTTTACAACTTGGTTTCATTAATTTGGCACGAATTTAACGCTTCTATTGCATCTAGGTGGAAGTTATTTGGTAGGTTACACCTTATAATGATTGAAGTGAGATTACATTTCAAGATAAGTATTATTGAGTATTATGGAGGCATCATGTTATCCGGCAGCATTCTCCTTTTTAGAAGATTTTTCTTTTGGTTCTAAAACTTTTGATTTATGTTTTTGCAATGAGGCAATCCGATTAAATTTCAAAAAATTGCATGTTATGTATGATGCAAGAAGAAAAGTACATGATTGTCAACTCTAAATCCAAATTTCAATGATATTATGTTGAACTGATCAGGATATTATGTGTATCCCTACAAAAAAATTTATGGTAAACAAGGAAGTTATATTTTATAATATGTGCCAATACTTATATATTGAAATACCTTTCATAATCTTGATTGTTGAGGTTTTGATGAATTCTTGAGATGAGTGTTAGTGTTTCAAGGGTAGTTTTGAGTAGATTATCGTATACTAACATTGAGTATTCGAATCTAAGTTATTGAAGAACAAACCATTCGATTCTAGGCGAATTGGGTTTAGAAAATGAGGAAGAAAAAGATGGACAGAAAACAAAGTACCGAGTCCACGTCGCGGACCTGTTTCTTTAGAGTGAAACTTTCCTCTCCGCGTCGTGAAGAGCACGGGGACTCCACTGTTTAAAACTTATATCGCGACCAAATAATATAATGCATCTCCGCGTCGTGGACTTGCTCCCAAACAATGTTTTTTATCGTTTCTCATGATTAAATATCTAAAAATACTCTTAATCATAGCGTATCCTTTCTACTACCAATCATAACATTGAATTCATAATTCAAATTCAAGGTAGAGTTAAGAGTCAAGTCTTGAGAGTTCTTCGAGTCATTTTAAAAACTCTTTTACAAATCTTTTAAACTTTTTAAAGACTTAAGCATTGAGAAGAAGAGTAGAGTTGAGTTCATTTTCTTTAAAATGATATATGGGAACTAAGTATTTTCCAAGAGTAAATGTTTTTATATTTAAGATGAGAGGAAACACCGATTTCCAAAAAAGTTTTCATGAGCAGTTATGAGTACCATCTCTTTTAAGAGATATATTTTTGAGTAATAATCTCAAGCCACAGAGCAAGTAATGTTTTTAAACATATGAGCTGGTCACATTTTGGGAGTAGTATTGAGCACCGATATGGGGACGAGTTCAGATAACTCAAAGTCTCCATAAACCATGTAGCTAATGTGGGTAGAAAAGGCCATATTTTTTATATATTCCTTAATGCTTTTTAGAATAGACTAGTGGATTCATTTAGTTAAGGAGTTCTATACCCCCGACTAAGTGTAGGACAGTTCTGGCAGCGTAGCGGAGACGCTATATCATCACATAGCTCATAGTGATGGTGAGAAGAGTTGAGTTGAGATGAGATAAGTGTTTCTTTCAGTTCCAGTACTAGCTTAGATTTCTCCTATCATGCTCGTACATTCCATGTAATGACGCCATTTGGCTTGCATCAGATACATGTAGCCTATTTTCGCTATTCCGGGTTCATATTGAGCGTAGAAAAATCAAGGTTGATGATAAAGTCAGCTAAGTTTCCATATGGAGTCTAAGAAAAGAGAGATATCCTTGCACAAGGTGAAAGATCGATGTCCTTCAGAATTCTAAAAAGATCAAGAATTGCGTGCCTTTAGATCCCCTATTTCTTGATTCATAATCAAGACGAAAGGTAGGAGGAAGGCTCCGCATCTGAGCCTCGTTAGACTCTACTGAAGTGTAAGGTATAAGTGAAGAAAATAGAAGTCAAGCCTTACCTAAGCCTTAGCCTAGTCTATATCCACAGTTGACGCAACTCCGTACCGATGCACTTCATTGACCCTGTTGAGCCTCCTTGCTTCCAGAGAATCCCTTTATTTTGTTTTGTCATTTCAGTATTTAGGATGATCGGGTATCTTGTCCCAACATTCCTCATAGTATTAGAAGATTCATATATAGTTAGATATTATTAGTTTACGAGTCTTTTCATTTCCTTTCATTTATGTTAAGACTTGAGTTTCCAGTTTCGCTAGTTAAATGTTTATTTCTGTCATGTCCGAGGCTACCCCTTGAACGTAAACATGGGACCTAGGATCACGTGTGACCCCAAGTTAACCCTGAGCTAGCATATCATAGGCATACTAAAAGATTACTGAATAAATATACTATGCAGAAGCTTAAACAATGATAACAAAAAGTGGAGAATACCCAATACTAATCTGAATATATAAAAGACTATGAGTTTAATATCAAATGGAGGATCAAACTCAAAACTAAAACTGAATCTAGTACTATGTCTGAAAAAGCCTCTTACTGGCTAAAGTTACTGGGACATGCCTCCAGCTAACTCTAGTAAAACTTAAAACTGAATAAAAAGACTAAAGTGTAAAGCATGTCTATTGTCATCAAAGTGTGAGGACTCACCACTGAAGTTACTGAACTGGAGATCGGGAATCGATCTATGCATGATACAGATGCTTAGTACCTGAACCTACATCATGAAAGGATGTAGCGTAGAGTATGCGTTAGTACTTAGAATGTACTGAGCATGCAGGATATAAAGTATAGTTGAATAAAATAAATAACTTAACAAATCATACTAAGCAATAACCTAAGCTAAATTGAATGTAAATGCTGAAATATACTGAAGGCTGAGGTAAATACAATGACCAAGTACTAATCCTGAACATGACATATTGAGACTAAATGCTAAAATATAACTGAAGACATGGTCAAATGCACTGAATTCTGACTGTGGGAGCTACTATTAACCGATATAAAACTACGTGAGCTAAACACGGAGTCCGATCTGTATCCTCCATCGAAAGGACCTAATATACCTTGCCACGGGTATAAAGTCATGACTGTTTGATGTATACGACCCATCGATAGGACCCAATATACCTTGCTAGGGGTATAAAGGCATGAATGACGTGATCACCAAATCCGATGCCCAAGAGAGGGGAGTGATAAACCTATGGGGGCACATAGTTCTGGGACTATGAGGGAAAGTTGAACCCTAGTCCATCTCGGTCTAAGCCTACTCCCAACTGGAATGTGTATGACAAAAAAAACTGAAATACTAGATAGCTCAATGTTCTCACATGCAAACCTCAGAATGCAACATTTAAATACTGATAATGAAACATTCTTAACTAGAGTATGTATATCTATTTAAATTGACCTAGCAAGTGTAATTCATGAACTAAAAGAATCTACACAACTAGGGTTCTGAGTTTCATGCAAGGAACTAAGAAATAATGTTACGAAAACATGATAATCTGATTAAGGACACTATAACAGCTAAATCGCAAAAGTTTTCTAAAGTTCTAGAAACCCTAGGTCTAAACAAGATAAAGGGAATCAAAAATATGACTGAATTTTAGAGACGTAGTGGATGAAAGGAATCCACTAGTGAAATCCCACATACCTGGTGACCAAATCTATGGGGAAATCCTTCGATTTTGAGGCTGAAACTTGGAAGAATACTGTTAGTTTTTCTTGTGAGTTTTGGTTGACTTTTCATCTTCTTTTTGCTCCAAGTTTGGATGATTTTAGGTGAATGAGGGTTTTGGGTAAGTCTGACTAAGTTATAAGTCTTAGAATGAGTAAAATGATTTAGTTTAGGAATAAAATGATGAAGTTTAAGTGCCTAACACATGGGAAAAATACCTAAATGACCCTAACTTAACAGGTGCCGAAGGCCACCGATCGAGGGACCTATTGGTTGTAGGTGGGGTTGTCCGTCAAGTCTGCCCGATAGAGGTTCAATAAAACAAGCATAACGTTTTACTCAGAGATGGGATTTTAGCAAACTCGGTGGCGTCGGAAAGAGGATTAAATTATCTATCATTTGGAAGGTCATGGGACACCTAATTCATTTTGTTTTAAGGGTTATGGCCATTTGAAGTTGACCCAACATCAATTTCCTTCTAAATGGATGTTGACCCCACCTACGGTCCGTAGGTCCAACCACGGACCGTATTGGTCGACTTTTGGTGGGATCAGAGACCATAAACATTTGGTCCTTAACAACGGACCCCACCTACGAACAGTGTGTCAGACCACAAACCGTCGGTGGCTTCCATGGTTCTTCCACCAGTTCTAGAAAGCTGCAATTTGTTTTCTATTTTCTCAAATCCGAGGTGTTACAATATTTCCCCCTTGGGAACATTCGTCCTTAAATGAAGTGTAAACAAGCTGAGTATGTAGGCAAAAAGTTGCACTCCCTACCACTAAGTAAGAGAAACTGATATCTATGTGAACTGAGTTCCGAGGACATGCAAATATGCTGAAAATGCAAGAACAACTGAAGGAACAAGGTACTAAGACTGAATTTACGCAAGAGTAAACTGAGAGACTAGAGAATAAACTATTATCTCAAGCTGAAATGAAATCGGAAGGGAAGAGATAAAGGTTACTTGTCCTTCATAGCTGCTTCAACTACTCATCCACCTTAGGAACACATAAGAGACCATCTCCCCATTGGGAGAAAACCTCTACTTTCTGCTGTGGAACTGCACCTTTTGAGTAAAATAATATAGGATCACTGTCCTGTTTTCTCTTAACATCCGCTGCCAATGAAGGTTCTGATCTATTTAGGAATATCACACCACTATCAGATGTGTCTGTAAGACTAACTCGTAAGCGAGCAAGCGGATGACATCTTTTGCTAATTCATTCTCTTTTTTGTCAACATGTGCTACACCACCCTCTAGATCACCTTTTTGTCCTTAAGGTAAGAGATAATTCGATCTATAGGCACTGAGCTACTACCCTTCCATTCTAAGACTGGCTCGTTTGAAACTGAAACCAAACGATCCTAGTTCTAACATCGATTAAGGCATAACAAGAATCTAACCAATCCATACCTAGAATGATATCGAAATCTACCATTTCTGACTCTACAAGATCTGCTAAGGTGAATTTCTAAGAGATTGTGACACAGAAATTTCTGTATACCCGTATAGGTATAACTGGGTCACCAACTGGAGTACAGAGTGAGAAGGGTTTTGAAAGAGTTTCTGGAGTGACACCTAAGATTACTGATATAAGGAGAGTTACAAAGGTAAGAGTAGCCTTTGGATCTAACGATGCATAAACATCTAAATAAAAGACTCATAACATACCAGTCACCACATCAGGTGAATCTTCTTGATCCTGGAGAGCCCAGAGAGCATAGAACTTGCCTTGGTGCTGACTACCACCTATACCAGATGACACACCTTGCTAAGTTGGGCGACCCACTGGTGCTGTTGGGATTGTAGACTGAGACTTACTATCGTTACGTCATTGCCCCTGACTAGCAAAAGGGCAATCCTTCACCGTATGACCAGACTGACTACATCTAAAACATCCTTCCTTGCCCGCAAGACACTCACCCGAATGGTTCTTACGACACTTTGGACAACTATGGTAGGTCCTATTACCTAAAACACTTCCCTAAGACATAAAGCCTGGTGCCCTACTAATCTCATCTTGTCGAAACTGTGAGTGATTTCCACCACCCAATTTTTGCTGAGAGTACCCATAGTTCCCTTTTATAGTTTTATTGTTGACCTTAGCTATTTCCCTAAGCTTATTTTCTACAACCTGCTAAGCATGAGCTATGTGCCTAGAGATATTCATATCCCCGAACAACATAGCATTCCTGCACTCTGTCTTCACTAAGTCGGATACCCCAAACTTACTCATTTGTGCCTTTGGATCGATGACCATATGTGGAGCATACCTAGAGAGTTGGGTGAACTTAAGTCTATATTCTTCGACTGACATAGTATCTTGCCTGAAATTCATAAACTCTATAGCCTTAGCCTCTCTTAACTCCCTCGGGAAGAACCTATCCAGAAAAGCTCTAGTACAACACTCCCAAGTCATCGGAACTGCATCCTTACCCCGATTTTCTTTCCACTATGTAAACCAAATGTGAGCTACATCCTTAAGCTGGTAGGCTGCCAACTCTACCTGATCATTGACAGTTACTTGCATCACTCTGAATATTTTCTTAACCTCATTGATGAAATTATGTAGGTCCTTACCAACTTGTGACCCTAGAAACTCAGACGGATTCATCCAAACAAAATCTCGAACTCTAGCTGCCATTAATCCACTTTTTCTATTAGTAGGAACTGGAACCTACTGATTGTTCTGATTAGTCATACTCTGAGCCAAAAGTTGAAGATCATTCTGAAACTCTTCATTCGAAACCTCATGGTCTGGGACTGGAGGGACTGCATTGGCATTGCGTTCATTAGCATTCCTTGGGTAAGCTCTACGATGAGGCATGATCTGAAACACATAATGATGGATTAGAAAGGAGATCATATCCACGCATGATAATAATAGCAATAAAGTGAAGTTTTTCTTAAAGCACTTGTTAGCCTCCCTTTCAGTAGATGTGGTTCACTTTACACCCATGAAAAGGACTTTACTTTGTGCAACTTTCAGAAATCCTAGGACTCTTGAACCTAATACTCTGATACCAAGTTTGTCACGCCCTGAGGCTACCCCCTGGGCGTAAACACGAGACCTAGGATCATGAGTAACCCCAAGTTAACCCTGATCTGGCATATCATAAGCATACTAAAAGATTATTGAACAAATATACTATGCGAAAGTTTAACGGTGATAACTAAAAGTGGGGAATACCCAATAATGATCGGAATATATAAAAGATTATGAGTTTAATAACAACTGGAGGATCAAACTCAAAAGTAAGACTGAATCTACTATTATGTCTCGAAAAGCCTCTAACTAAGTTAAGTTGTTGGGACATGCCCCCCGCTAACTCTAGCAAAACTGAAAACTAAACAATAAGACTAAAGTGTAAAGCATATCTATTGTCCTCGAAGTGTGACGACTCACCACTGAAGCTGCTGAACTGGAGATCGAGAATTGATCTATGCGTGATCTGGATGCTAAATACCTGAACCTACATAATGAAATGATTTAGCGTAGAGTATGCGTCAGTACTTGGAATGTACTGAGCATGCAGGATATAGAGTATAGCTTAATAAAATACATAACTGAACAAAGCATAGTGAGCAATAACATAATCTAAAGTGAATGTAATAGCTGATATACTGAAGGCTGAGATAAATGCAATCACCAAGTACTAATCCTGAACATTACATACTGAGACTGAATGCTGAAATATAACAAAAGACCTAGTCAAATGCACTGAAGTCTGGCTATGAGAGCTACTACTAACCGACATAAAACCACATGAGCTAAACATAGAATCTGATGTATACGCCCAATCGAGAGGACCCAATATACCTTACCAGAGGTATAAAGGCATGACTGTTTGATTTATACGCCATCTCGATAGGACCCAATATACCCTGCCAGGGGTATATATGAATGAATGGCATGATCACTAAAGCTGATGCCCAACAGAGAGGTTTGATAATCCTACAAGGGCACGTAGCTCTGGGACTATGAGTGTACGCTGAACACATGTCCAACTCGGTCTAAGACTACTCCAAAATAGAATGTGTATGAAACAACAAATTTGAAATAAATACTATATAGCTCAATGTTTTGACATGCAAATCTAAGAATGCAACATTTAAATACTGACAATGAATAATTCTCAACATGAGCATGTATATCTGTTTAAACTGACCTAGCAAGTCTAATTCATGAACTAAAAGAATATACACAACTAGGGTTCTGAGTTTCATGCAAGGAACTAAGTAACAATGTTACGGAAAGATGATAATCTAATTAAGCGCACTATAGCAGCAAAATCACAATAATTTTCAAAAGTTCTAGAAACCCTAGGTCTAAACAAGATAAAGGGAATCAAGAATTTGACAGAATTCTAGGGACCTAAAGGATGAAAGGAACCCACTAGTGAAATCCCACATACCTGGTAACAAAATCTACTTAGAAATCCTTCGATTTTGGGGCTAAAACTTTGAATAACACTGTTGCTTGTTCTTGGGATTGGTGGTCGACTTTTCCTCTTCTTTTTTTTCCATGTTTGGATGATTTTAGGTGAATGAGGGTTATGGGTTAGTCTGACTAAGTTATTAGGCTTTGACTGAATAAAATGACGTAGTTTAGGCATCAAA
Source organism: Solanum stenotomum (assembly GCF_019186545.1). Lineage (NCBI taxonomy): Eukaryota > Viridiplantae > Streptophyta > Magnoliopsida > Solanales > Solanaceae > Solanum > Solanum stenotomum. The sequence goes on along the minus strand of NC_064284.1, from coordinate 42,821,940 downwards.
TGATGAAGTTTAATTGCCCAACACATGGGAAAAAGGCCTAAATGACCCTTACTTTAAAGCTGCCGAAGGCCACTCACGGAGGGACCTACCGGCCGTAGGTCGACCTACCAACCGTAGGTGGGGTCGTCGGTCAAGTCTGCCCACAGGGCTTCACCAAAACGAGAATAACGTTTTACTCATAGATGGGATTTTAGCAAACTCAGTGGCATTGGAAAGAGGATTAAATTATCTATCATTGGGTAGGTCATGTTCCACCTAATTAGTTTTGTGCCTAGGGTTATGACCCTTTGAAGTTTCCCAACATAAATTTCCCTCTAACTGGCTGCTAACAGTCACCTACGGTCAGACTTACGGTCCGTAGGTCTAACCACGGACCTTACTGGTCAACCGTGGTTAGGATCAGAGACCATAAATATTTGGTCTGCAATAACGGACCCCACCTATGGACAGTGTGTTAGACCAGGAATCGTCGGTGACTTTCGTAGTTCTTGCCCAAGGTCTGGAAAGCTCCAATTTTATCTATTTTCTCAAATCCGAGGTGTTACTATTTATAAAACATTCTAAGTAATCATTTGAGTTATACTTACTTTTTAAAGTGCTTTTATTATGAGTAGGTCTTCTGCTAAGAATAAAGACAGGACAAGGGTTCTCTTGGGGCCAATAATGGTTCTCGAGTGCAAGTCGCGTCCAGGGTGTAAGCTCGGGGCGTGACAAACATATTATTAGAGCACAGAGTTCAACACTCCTATGGTGTCTATGAAGCGGTGTCTGCAGTGTCCTAGTTATTAGTGTGAAGCACCGCACATCTATAATTAGGAGGCTGCAACATTTGGGAACTATCTCACGTCTTTCATACTCATTTTGTGTGATATAGTTCATCTCTATAAATTCTCCTTCAAACCCGTGCTTGTGCATATCTTTCAGATCATGTCTCCACAAAGAGTTGTCTAAGGTCGTCCTACTAAAAGGAATATTGAGGACAGGGGGTACCTAATGCACCAGAAGTGGAACCCCAAGGAAAGGTCACTAATGTTGAGTTCTGGAAAGCTATCCGAATGTTGAGAAAATTTTTGACCAACCAAGTTGTGCAGGAAAGAGAGAATTGACAGGAAGTGGCTGATACTTCTAGGATCCGTGAGTTCTTAAGGATTAATCCTCCAAGCTTCACGGGTTCAAGTGTAACTAAGGATCTAGAAAACTTTGTGGAGAACTTGAAGAAGGTGTTTTAGGTTATGCATGTTGTTGATGATGAGCGAGTGGAATACCAACTGAAGGGTGTTTCTAGGATCTGGTTTGACCAATGGAAGAAGGGTAGAGGTGAGGGTGCACTGATTGTGAGCGGGGCTGTGTTTGAGAGTTCCTTCATGGGGAATTTCTTTCCCCGTGATCTCAAAGAGGCAAAGGTAAGAGAATTCATCACTCTTAAGTAGGAATCTATCAGCGTGCATGAGTATCGCCTTAAGTTCACCCAACTTTCTCATTATGCTCCGAAGATGGTTGCTAATATGAGGAGCATGATGAGTTTGTTTGTATCTGGGCTGTCTTGTCTGCCAAGTAAGGAGGGCAAGACAGCTATGTTGATAGGAAATATGGACATAGCAAGGCTGATGATCCATGTGCAATAGGTTGAGAAAGATAAGCTGAGAAATATGGAAAAGTTCCGAAACAAGAAAGCTAACACAAAAGGGAATGAGTAAGGGCAAAAAAAGAGTAATGCGAACCGGTTTTGTTTTCAACAAAAGCAATAGGGACATTCTAAATCGTCTGCCAGTGCACCTGCACCAAGGAACAAATGTGAGTTCAAGAATCATAATTCACAAAATTTAAGAGCTGACCTACACAATCTAAACGTAGTGTGGCACAAGGAGGAAATATGACTCCTATATGTGCTAAGTGTGGTAGGAACCACCTCGGAACGTGTCGCGATTGCTCCACGGGTTACTTCAAGTGTGGTAAAACTTGTCACTTTATGAAAGAGTTCCTAAAGAACAGGCAAGGTAGAGGTAATGGGGACAATAAAGCTCAATCTTCCTCAGTTTCTCCACCAGACAGAGCTGCACTTAGAGGAGCTACTTCAGGGACAGACAGAGGAGCAAACTACCTATATGCTATCACTAGTCACAAAGAGCAAGAGGATTCACCAGATGTTTGACATTAGTATGATCAAATTCTTTAATTTTGATGTATATGCTTTGCTAGATCTAGGAGAGAGTCTATATTTTGTGACTTCTTATGTTGTTACGAATCTTAATATCCTTCTTGAGCAACTTCTTGAGCCATTCAGTGTTTCAACACCTGTTGGTGAGTCTATTCTAGCAGACAAAGTTTATCGTGGTTGTACTATTTTCGGTCAATCACAAAGACACCATGGCTGACTTAGTTGAGTTGGATATCGTAGATTTTGATGTCATTCTATGTATGGACTAGCTTAATGCATGTTATGCCTCAGTTGATTGTAGAACTTGAGTAGTTAAGTTTCAGTTTCCTAATAAGCCAGTTATTGAGTGGATGAGTAGTTCAGCAATGCCTAAGGGTTGTTTCATTTCGTACCTTAAGTATATAAAGTTAGTTTCCAAGGGGTGCATCTATCACTTAGTCCGAGTTAATGACTCTAGTGTTGAGACACCACCTATTCAGTCAGTTCCAGTGGTTAGGGACTTTCCAAATGTCTTTCCAGATGATCTTTCCGGAGTCCCTCCTAAGAGAGAAATAGACTTCAGTATAGATATTCATCCCGATACTCATCCTATCTTTATTCTGCTATATATAATGGCACCAATAGAGTTGAAAGAGTTAAAATAGCAGTTGAAAGAACTTCTTGAGAAAGGTTTCATTCGACCAAGTGTCTCACCTTGTGGTACTCCGGTCTTATTTGTGAGAAAGAAAGATGACTCTTTTATAATATGCATAGATCACCGTAAGTTGAATAAGGTTACTATCAATAATAGGTATCCTCTTCCGAGAATTGATGATCTCTTAGATCAACTTCAGGGTGCCACTGTTTTTTTTTAAGATAGACCTAAGATCTAGCTATCATCACTTAAGAGTAAGAAAAAATGATATCCCTAAGACAACTTTTAAGACCTGTTGTGGTCATTATGAGTTTCTAGTTATGTCCTTTGGTTTTACTAATGCTCCTGCAACATTCATGGATGTTATGTACAGAGTATAAGCCTTATTTAGATATGTCTGTTATCGTGTTCATTTATGTCATTCTAATCTATTCGAGGAATGAGGAAGATCATGATAGTCATCTCAGAATAGATCTCCAAACTCTAAAGGATAAAGAGTTGTATGCTAAATTTCCTAAGTCTGAATTTTCTTGAGTCTATCACATTCTTAGGCCATATTGTTTCCGATAATGTAATTCGAGTTAACACTCAAAAGACAGAGGCAGTGCAAAACTAGCCTAGACCCACGTCTCTAACTGATATTAGGAGTTTCTTGGGATTGGCCGGGTATTATAGAAGGTTCATCGAGTGGTTTTCATATATTTCATCCCCATTGACCAAGTTGACTCAGAAAATAGTTCAGTTTCGATGGTCTGAAGCTTGTGAGAAAAGCTTTCAGGAATTGAAAAAGCGGTTGACTACTACCCAATATTGACCTTACAAAAAGGTACACAAGGTTTTATGGTATATTGTGACGCGTCTAGAGTTGGACTGGGTTGTGTATAAATGCAAAATGAGAAAGTTATAGCTTATGCCTCTAGATAGCTTAAGATTCACAAGAGGAATTACCCAACCCATGATCTAGAGTTGGCTGTTGTAGTATTCGTGTTGAAAATATGGCGTCACTATCTTTATGGTGTTCATGTGGATGTGTTCACCGATCACAAGAGTCTTCAGTATGTGTTTAGTCAGAAAGAGCTTAATCTCAAACATAGAAGGTGGTTGGAGTTACTCAAGGATTATGATATAAGTATTCTTTATCACCAAGGTAAAGCTAATGTTGTTGCAGATGCTTTAAGTAGGTATTCTATGGGTAGTACTTCCCATGTTGAGGAGGACAAGAAAGACTTAGCAACGGATGTGCATAGACTTGAACGACTAGGAGTTCGACTAATGGATTCCAACGAAGGAGGATGAGTGGAAATGAATGGGGCTGAATCATCATTAGTGTATGAACTGAAAGAGAAACAAGACCAAGACCCTATTTTTCTTGAATTGAAGGCAAATATTCATACGCAAACAGTGATGACTTTTGAATAATGGGGAGATGGTGTATTGAGGTATCAAGGTAGATTGTGTGTACCAAGGGTTGAAGAAATCCAAGAAAGGATCATGGTTGAAGCACATAACTCCAGATATTCTATCCATTCAGGCTTAACAAAGATGTACCGCGACTTGAGAGTAGTCTATTGGTGTACCTGTATGAAAAAGTGTATCGCAGAGTTCGTTGCAAAGTGCCTGAATTGCCAGCAAGTCAAGGTAGAGGAACAGAGGCCCGGTGGTAAGGCTCAGAATATAAAATTGCTGGAATAGAAGTGGGAGATGATCAATATGGATTTCATATAGGTTTACCGCGGTCTGGCAGGCAGCACGATTCGATTTGGGGGATTGTAGATCCAATTACTAAATCAACCCATTTCTTACCTGTAAAAACTACCCATTCAACAGAAGATTATACTAAGTTTTATATTCAACAGGTAGTCAGACTTCATGGAGTTCCGGTGTCCACTATTTAAGATAGAGGTGCACAATTTTAGAAGTCATTCCAGAAAGGTTTGGTTTCAAAGGTGAACCTTAGTACTGCTTTTACTGATGGTCAAGCAGAGCACACTATTTAGACTTAAGAAGACATGTTGAGGGCTTGTGTGATTGATTTCAAGGTAAATATGGATGATCACCTACCTCTCATAGAGTTTTCTTAAAACAATAGTTATCACTTTAGCATCCAGATGGCTCCTGATGAAGCTCTTTATGGGAGACGACGCGAATCTCCTATTGGATGGTTTGAAGTTGGTTAAGCTGGGTTGATAGGACCAGACTTGGTTCAGTAAGCCATGGAAAAATTTAAGATTATTCAAGAGAGGTTGAAAACAGTGCAAAGTTGTCAGAAATCCTATGCAGATGTTAGGAGAAGAGACTTAGAGTTTGAAGTAGAAGATTTGGTTTATTTTAATGTTTCACGCATGAAGGGTGTTATGAGATTTGGCAAGAAGGGTAAGCTTAGTCCCCGGTATATTTTTCCTTACAGAATATCCAAGAGGATCGGTAACGTAGCTTATGAGTTGGAGCTACTGCAAGAGTTTGCAGTGGTTCATTCGGTATTTCACATTTCCATGTTGAAGAAGTGTATGAGAGATCCTTCACTTATCATAACTAATGAAGATATTGGTATTAAGGATAGGTTATCTTATGAGGAGATTCTTCTTCAGATCCTAGACTGCCAGGTTCACAAGTTGAGAACTAAGGAGGTAGCATCAGTCAAGGTTTTGTGGAGGAATCAGTTTGTTTAGGAAGCCACTTGGGAAGCTGAGAAGGACATCTAGAAGAGATACCCACATCTCTTTGATTACCGAGAAATTCCAAACTATGGTACTAATCATTTTCTTGGAATTTATTTTAAGTTGAAATGTTGTGTTATTGATTGCTTGTTGGGTGTTTGAGCTAAATGTTAGATGTTACACCCCTAGTCTACTTAGAGTAATTTCATTCAAGGACGAATGTTCCCAAGGGGGAGATATTGTAACATCCCGCCTTAGAAAGATCTAGAATTAGAAAAAAACTATTTTTGGAAAGAGGAAAAGTTGGAAATTTCGGAAAGTCATGCTAAGTATAATTTTTGGGTCAACTTCAAACGACCATAACTTTTATTACAGGATTAGTACGGTGGCTTAAAATATATCAAATGAAAGGTATTGGAATCCTCTTTCCAACGCCACTGAGTTTGCTAATTTTCGAGCTCGTATGAGGGTTATATGATTGTTTGAAGTCGGGTTGTCTATTTAAAGAAAGTTCCCCGGATTTAAGAGGGGTGTTTTGGTCTTTTCCTTACCCTATTAGATTTAATTCATTTTTAGTAATTACTTAGGGTACTAAACTGATATGGTTCAGTTTACACAATCCTAAATTACTCTATGTTTTTAGAAAAGAATTCAAGAAGAGATAAGAGGGGAAAGGTCAAGGCGTTCATCAAGTTCTTGCGAAATAAAAGGTTTTCTTGTGGATTTTCGCCAAGGGTTTGATCTCGAACAGGTATGGGAGTTCACATAGTGTTGGGTTCGTTCACCCACGTACTAATCATGTTATTTTCAATGAAATTTGTTTCTTAGAGTTGAAGGATTTGAGTTCTTATTAATTTTTTTTTGAAATATCTTTCATAGTCTTTATTGTTGAGGTTTTGATGAATTCTTGAGATAAGTGTTACTGATTCAAGGGTAGTTTTGAGTAGGTTATCTTATACTAATTTTGAATATTTGATTATAAGTTATTGGGAAAGAAAGCATTTGATTCTAGGTAAAATGAGGTTAGAAAATGAGGAAGAAAAAGTCGGACAAAAAACAAAGTACTAGGTCCATCGCGGACCTGTTCCTTCAGAATGAAACTTTCCTGTCCACGTCGCAGAGAGAATGCGGCTCCATAGTTTCAAAACTTATTTTGCGACCAAATAATATACTGCATCTCTACATCGCGGACTATCTCCCAAACAATGTTGTTTTGACTGTTTTGTCATGATTAACTATCTAAAAACACTCTTAATCATCACGGTATCCTTCCTATCACAAATCATAACCTTTAATTCATAATTCATAATTCAAATTCAAGATAGAGTTAAGAGCCAAGTCTTGAGAGTTCTTTTAGTCATTTTCAAAAGTCTTTTACAATCTTCTAAATTTTTGTAAGACTTAAGAATTTAGTTTAAGGAAGAGTAGAACTGAGTTCATTTTCTATAAAATGATATATGAGAATTAAGTATTTCCTAAGAGTAAACATTTTCACATTTAAGATGAGAGAAAACACCAATTTCCAAAAGAGTTTTCATGAGCAGTTCTGAGTACCATCTCTTTAAGAGATAGATTTTTTACTAGTAATGTCAAACCAGAGTGAATATCATGTTTTAAACATCTAAGCTAGTCATATTTTGGGAGAAGTATTGAGTGCCGATATGGGGACAAGTTCAAATCACTCAAAATCTCCATATACCATGTCGGCAACATGGGTAGAAAGGGTCATACTTTTTAGATGATTTCTTTATGCTTTTTAGCATAGACTAGTGGATCCACTTAGTTGAGGAGTTCTATACCCCAACAAAGTATAAGACAGTTATGGCAGCGTTGGCGAGACGATGTATCATCACATAGTTCATAGTGATGGTTGTTGGTTAGAGAATCTCCCACAAAGTTAGTTGTATTTTCATATACAAAACTAATTTAATATTGTGTCTTTCAATACATTGAGTTTTTTTCTACATGTTTTAAACCTTTTCTTTCAATTGCATCTTTATTACTGCTTTATATTAGATTAGTTGAGTCGAGATGAGGTAAGTGTATCTTTCATTTCCCAAGCTTATGTCTTGTCTAGATTTTCCCTCTAATGCTCACACATTCCATGTACTGACGCCATTTGGCCTGCCTCTTTCATGATGCAGATACAGATAACCAGGATCAACATCCAACGCTTTGTTGATCTAGTTGAGCATCAGAGTTGTTGGTGACACTCCTTATTTTCGGAGGATCCCTTTATTTTGTTTTTTCATTTGAGTTGTTAGGATGATCGGAGGTCTTGTACTGACATCCCTCTTAGTATTAGATGATTCATAGATAGTTAGACATGATTAGTTCAAGAGTCTTTACATTTCCTTTGGTTTATAGTGAGACTTGAGTTGCCACTTTGGCTAGTTGAATGTTTATTTATAAAATAATCTAATTTATCATTTCAGTAATAGTTTTTTTAAAGTGCTTTTATTATCAGTAAGTCTTTCGCTAAGAATTAAGCCAGGCCAAGCGTTCATTTTGGGTCAACAATGGTTCTTGAGTACCAGTCCCGTCCATTGTGTAGGCTCATGGTGTGACGAAAAGAGTCAATTTCTTTCTTTACGAAAGGGGCAGGGGGAGGAGGTGCTGGTACAGGGTTGGGGGGAGGGGAGAAGTAGTAAAAAATAAATATAATTATTTTAAGAAACTAAATTTTAAAAAAAACTTTTGAGGCGTTGTGCTGTAGGGTGGGGTGTGTGGGTGAAGAGTGAAGTAAGAGATTTTGCTTTTAAAGCTTTAAACATGATCCCTATGATAATATAGGTAAATAAGGATACCCATGTTATCTATGCTAACTAATTTTTACCCATGTAAAATATGAATGGAGTCGAGTGTCTTTACCCATTTTTATTTATCTCATTTTTGACTGACTCATATCCGACTCGGCCTGCTCGTTTGCAGTCTTTATCTACACCATATTATGGATAACATATGTTTGTGTTTGGTTGTGTTTCTGAGGTTTGAACAAGAAATATCAGGTATCTGTGAGTATGAATTCATAAAAATTTTGTGTATGTATGAGAGTTTTTTTTGGTTTAAATTTGTTGTTAGGCTAAGTATTTTGTTAGCTACTTCTTGGGGATTGTAATGCCAAAATTCAGGTTCACTTTGAATTAGTGGTTACACAATATCATTTTTGAAGTAGGTTGGATCATAAGAGGAGGGTCCTCCGCTGGAACAAATTTGTTGAGGTGTGGTTGATGAAATTGATTTTTTGGTATTGGACACGCCATGTTTATGCTCGTGTTTCGTGAAAAATTAAACTTAAAATTGATGGGGTTTCTACCTCCATTGTTTGTTATGTTTCTAATAGCAGCAACAAAGCGAGAAGAAGAACTTGAAGAATGGATTCGAGATGTCACTTGAGAGAACATTTTCTTGAAAAAAAGTGATTGATTAACCAGATCTCTTCTTCTGTTGGTGTCGAACATAACATTCGGTTTTTTATATTCCATGTGTTGGTGCAAAATTTTGAAACTTCCTCTATCAATGTAGTAATAATTTTTTTGGTTAATAGTTTAGCTTTCATTAATATACCAAAAGTATTTACAATAAAAAAGCAAGTGGACATGGACTATCCACTTTCTACAAGATAACGACTCAGTCTATCCTATTTTGCTAACCTTTTTACTTGAATATATCTCCGTTAGAGTTTCTAGTTTTAACAGAATAAGTAGAATATGCACATGTTCATGTTCAACATCCAAGTACTAAATGAAATAGTCAAGTGTTTGTAATGCATGCTTCCATTTGATTATCGTGTTACCTCGAAGATGAATGTGCATCACAATTTCCTTACAAAGATGGTCAGCCTCAAATCGTGCTTGTTGGAATCTGATAGCATTTCTTTCCCTCCATATCAGTGTTGTAACTATAGCAAGCACACTACAAGAAATGTCATCAATGCCAAGTTTCCTTTTAGCTCTTTGATAATCCCATTGTATTTAATTTTCCCAGTTGCCAATTCTCCTACTCTAGCCCAGCTCTGACGACCCAGGGGTACCACCTAGATGCAACATGACAAACAAGACCCCGAGAGGCATCATATAAGAAGATTAGATTTCATAGTAAAGATAATAGAAATTGACGAGATTTAAAACATTTCCACAATATCAAAGACTTTATAAAAATGAAACGGAAGTCTCATATACTTGTCTCAAAAACCATCTAATACAACAAAATCTTTGAACACAACCTATACAAGAATGTTCAAAACTAAAATGAAAAGAACAAAAGGAAATGGTGGCCAAATCCTCAAATGCTATGAGGACTCACCAATCTTCAGCCTTGTATCTACTATAGATCCTAGCAACTGGGATGAGAGTCGGGAACGCCGGACCATATATTTAGATAAGAAATGTAGGCAAGAGTATGCCTTAGTACAAAAATGTACTAAATATGATAGAATGCACAAACATCAACATAAACATAAGAGTTACGACATAAGTCAGAAGGCATGATAAATGCATATAATAGATCCTTTCAACATATAAGGAGTACTTCTTGAAGTAACCTCAATTCATACTTAGCCAAGACATGGGTAATCCGCCACTAGTCTTACCCACCATAGAAGGCAAACTCAAGTAATCATCAAGGCTCCTCACCTATCATAACATGTTCTAGATTATCTTTTATAGACATGGGGAATAACCTCTTGCCTTTCTATAAAGGCTCATGGGTACTCGCCTCTTGCCTTACCTAAAGGATCATGGCCTCTTGTCCAACTTACTATGAGATCATGAGTAGTCGCCTCTAGTATCTTTAATTTGGATAATGGGTAGTCCCCTCTATGTCCAACATCATGTGACATGGGTACTCGCCTCTTGTATTTCTATAAAGGATCATGGATACTCGCCTATAGTCCAATTCACATTATAAGAACGAGGGTATTCGTCTCTTCTTCAACTTAAAGGAATAAGGGTAATCACCTCTTATCATATTTTCAGTATGATAAGGAGTATGGGTAATCGCCTCATATCCTTCTCACTTAGAGGTCAAGGGTAATCACCTCTAGCATCATCAATTTCTTAGTCTTTAGCTTAGATTCATTTTAGGTAAGAAATCCTTTCAACCTAGAATCATTCAACGTGAGAAAACCTTTTACATTCATACATAAGCAATTCATGTGGCAATGATCCCTTAAACAACAATTATATTAATAATCAACAATTCATAACATATGCTTCACTCTCAAAGCAATACATTTCGTACTCATCATATATGCTTCACTCTCAAAGCAATTCATATCATAATCATCACATATGTTTCAATCTCAAAGCAAATCATAATGTACCTTATTTATCCTATAAGAATACACCTTAATCCATAAATTCTCCTTTCATGGATCAAAACCCATTTACATCAATTTCACCTTAGAAACATGGTTAAGCAAGGGTACATGTAAATTCATCCTACAAAGATGTAATCCACAAAATTCATGCATAAACAATCATAATCAACTCAATTGGATCAACATTCATAAACACCCACAACTCAGAAGAAAACCCTAACTCAAATTAGGGAATTTCCACCTTCAGTTGGGGAATCTTAGGGTCCCCCATGGATAAAAGGATTCCATTTATGAATAAAGCTATCATACCTTGTTATCAAAGCGTACAACAATGGAGAATGGAGACTTGACCTTGAGCCCTAGCTTCACCTTTCTTCATCTTCAAGTTCTAGAGAGAGAAATTTTGAGAGGAAGTGTTGTTCTTCTTTTTAGGAATTTGAGAGAATCCTTTTTCTAGATTTTCAGGGAAAATTTGGGGGTATAACTCTTATATAGGTCTTTAGGTATGGGGTAAAACGACATGGTATTGAATTCAAATAATTTGAAAAGACCAAGAAGTCCATGGCTTAAAATCTGAAATTGAGACCCACTAAAGCTCGCTAAGGGCCATTGGTGAGCCTTTAGCTTGCCAAAAATTACAGTGAGCTAGCTCTTAGACCAAGTTAGTTAGGCGATGGGGATCCGTTTTGGTGGTTCACTGAATGGAATGGAGAGCTTGATCCAAATCGCCTAGAGTTACAACATACTGAACTTACAGATCAAGCCAAAAAGCCGGGGGGGGGGGTACTCGTTGGATCGCCGAGTCATTCGGCATCCTCGAGCTACTTCATCGAATGGATGCGAAATGAATATATTTCCCTTTTCTGAATCTGAGGTGTTAGATTATGTCCTCCTTGGTATCATTCGTTCTTGAATGAGATTCTAGATATCACTAGAAGATAAGGACTCTAAACTAGCAATCCATCATGCATGAAACTTCATCAAAATGTACGCAACCAAGGAGGAACTTCGAATCTAAGCTAAACTTAAGCAATGCAACACGAGGAAGATATGAACTAGACCTAGAAGTCCAATATGCATGAAATTACATAAACGCATATACATCATGGAGGAAACATCGTCTCCATACTACAACATTCTCATATCATCATATCATGTAGTCTATATGCTATGTGTACTCATATTCAAGGAGGAACTACCATTTCCAAGCTAAAAGCATGCTCAATATCTTCTCATGAAGTCTATAGGCAAATCATACTCAATGCCCAAAAATATGAGAAAAATCAATCAAGTAAACTCATTTTCTTTCAGAAAACAAGTTTTTCATGAAAATGTATAAAATAAGGAAATCACGGGAATGTCTAAAACACATGACACCAAAACAAAACTGTAAACCATGAGGAACTCATTACCTCAAGCTACAGTAGGAGTAGAAGGAAAAAGATGAGGATATCGGGACACCATATCGGCCTCGGCCTCCCAAGTAGCACCCTCAACTAAATGATTCCTCCATAATACATTCACCAAAGAAACTTCCTAGTTTCTCAACCTCTCAACTTTCCGGTATAAAATCACAACCAGAACTTATTCATAAGAAATATTTTCATCATTTAACAAACCTTCTATGGGAACTATGGATGTCGGATGTCCAACACACTTTTTCAACATAGAGACTTGGAAAATTGGATTTACTGATGCCAACTCACTAGGCAATTCAAGCTCATAAGTAACCTTACTAATACGTCTCAATATATGATATGGGCCTACATAACGGGGACTAAGCTTTCCTTTCTTTCCAAATCACATTACACCATTCATGGGTGAGAATTGCAAGTAAACTCAATCATGAACATCAAACTCAAGATCTTTTCTTCTAACATCGACACAGGACTTTTATCAACATTGGGCTGTTCTCAACCTTTCTCTAATAAGTCAGACTTTCTCCATATCCTCATGAAATAACTTAGGTCCTATCAAGGTTGTAACAACTCAGAAACCAGACTTAGAAAACTGCAACAAAAATCACATGAACTAGTGAACCACGACAGGGTTCACAGATCATGATAGGGTCCACGGTCCGTTATCCTACCCATGGACTGAGCCCCTTCCCAAAAGAGGTGGACCATGAATCACTTCATGGGCCATAGACCACCTCACGGACCGTCCTGGCAATCATGGAAGCCAATCAGAGTCCACCAGGCCCAGACGTCAGACCACGGGACTCTTCACGGGCCATAGTCTTGATGACGAATCGTGGTGGTGTCCATGGAATCACATCCAAAAACAATTAGCTACTGGAACCAGACCACGACCTCTTTGATCGGTTGTGGTCCCTTTGCCGGTCCTTCAGAGAGGCCCGTGGTTAGCCTCGTTAGGTTTTTAAGTAGGATCGTTTTGGTGTTTCGTCCTATGTGTTGGACACCTAAACTACGTCGTTTAACCCCTAAACTACATGGTTTAGGTCAGTTTTAGCCTAGTAAACAAATTATAACCTAACCTAATCAATTAATTACCTAAGTCAAGCGAAAATTAGAGAAAAAATGCAACAAGTTTTCATCATATCCAACCCTGAAATTGAAAGATTTCTCCGTAGAATTTGTCACCAGGTATGTAGGATTTCACTAGTGGGTTCCTTTCACCAATTAGGTCCCTAGAATTGAGTCAGAATCTTGATTCCCTTGATATTATCTAAACCTAGGGTTTCTTGAATGTTAGAAATTGTTGGGTTTTTGCTGTTAGAATGATCCAAGTCAGATTATCATGTTATTGCTCTGTTTCTTGTATGATATTCAGAACCCTAGCTATGTAGTTCTTTTAGTTCATGAATTACACATGCTAGGTCAGTTATATCACATATAGATCCCTCAGATTTGAATGTTTCATTATCAGTACATTAATGTTGCATTTCTAGTTAGCATGTCAGAACCCTGAGCTATACAGTATTATAGAAATTCAATAATAAATTGTTAGGTCCATAATCAATTGGGAGAAGTTTAATACCGAGTGGACTAGGGTCAGTCACACTCAAGTCCCAGAACTACGTCCCCGTAGGTTGTAAGTCCCATCTGTGGCCATCATTTTAGTGATCACACCAGCCATGCCTCTATACCTCTGGCGGGGTATATTGGGTCCTCTAGATGGGGTGTATATATCGGACTCCACATTTAGCTCATGTGTTTTTATGTCAGTTATTATTAGCTCCCTTATAGTCAGATTCTATTTCATTGACCATGTATCAGTCAGAGTTCAATATTTAGTCTTAGTATGTTATAAACTTGGTCATTGCATTCAGTTATTTCATGTTCAACATTAAAAGTTTAGTATCATGCTTATCTCTTATCATTGCTCATATATTATGCTTTCGTTCAGTTATGTTATTGTTCAAATTTACTCTATCATACATGCTCAGTACCTTTCAAGTACTAATGCATACTCTACGCTACATCTTCTCGTGACGTAGGTTCAGTTTCTCAACCTCCATATCACAAATAGATCGGTTCCTGATCTTCAGTTCAGTAACATCAGTGGTGATTCCTCATTCTTCGAGGATGATTGACATGATTATCTTCCTTTGCTTTTAGTCTTTATTTTTTAGTATTTGTTAGATCTAGTTGGGGCATGTCCCAACATTTCTAGGCAGTAGAGGATTTATTTCAGACATAATTAGTTTTAGCTTTAGTATTTAAGTTTTACTTTTCAGTTGTTGTTAAACTCTCAGTTTTATATATTCAGATCTAGTATATAGGTATTCCCCCATCATTTAAGATTTATGTCACGATTAGCTTCCACACAGTATTTATTGATTCAATTTATCTTTAATGTGCTTATAATATGTCAGCAGGGTTAGCTTGGGGTCTCTTATGATCCTAGGTCCCGTGTCTACGTCCAGGTGGTAGCCTCGGGGCGTGATAAACTTGGTATCAGAGCACTAGGTTTAAGAGTCCTAGGTTGTCTGAAAAGCCGCACTAAGTAGATACTTTTTCATGGGTGTGAAGTGCACCACATCTAATGAGAGGGAGGCTACGAAGTGTTTTAGGAAAACATCATTTTCTTGTTACTCTTATCGTGCGTGAGGTATGATCTAATTTCTCATTTCTAACTCGATGTTATGCTCTTACATATCATACCTCCTCATTGAGGTTATGGAAGTAATGGGAATGCATGCAATGCTAACACAACTCCTCTAGTCCCAGATCAAGAAGTTTTGAATGCTGAGTTTTGGAATGCCATTCAACATTCAGCTATAAGTGTGACTTATCAGAACAACCAGCAGGTTCAAGTTCCTGCAAATTCTAGTGGTGGATTAGTGGCAGCCAGTTTTCACGATTTTGTTGGGATGAATCCGCCAGAGTTTTGAGCATCGCAGATTGGCGAGGATCCCCAAAACTTCATAAATGAGGTCAAGAAGATTTTTGGAGTGATCCAAGTGATAGGTTATGATAGGGTAGAGTTGGAATCCTAAAAGCTTAAAGATGTAGCTCATATCTAGTATACTCAATGGAAAGAGAAGAGGGGTACTTATGCAACTCCTATCACTTGGAAGTGCTTTAGTGAGACTTTTCTGGACATGTTCTTCCCAAGAGAGTTGAGGGAGGTAAAAGCTTAGGAGTTCATGTATTTGAGGCAGGGTAGCATATCGGTCCAAGATTATGGTCTTAAGTTCACCCAACTCTCCAGGTATGCTCCTCACATGGTTGCTGATTTCGGGGCTCAAATGAACAAGTATCTATATGGGGTATCCGATTTAGTGAAAAGAGAGTGTAGGAATTCTATGTTGCTTGAAAATATGAACATTTCTAGGCTCATGACTCATTCTCAATAGGTTGAGGGGGATAATCTTAAGGAACGGGCTAAGGAGAACAAAAATGCTAGAACAGGCAATTATGAGTATTCAACAAAAGTCATAAGCTCCAGCACCTTCATCAGCCAATGTTCCGCCCCCCAAGTTTTGAAATGATCATAAAGGTAGGGCATTAGGCTCTAAGTCTCAATGTAGTATTTCAGGCACCAGAACCTAACCCAGGTGAGTGTCTTGCAGGAAAGGAAGGATGCTTTGGGTGTGGTCAGTCTGGTCACAGTTTGAGAGATTGTCCTTCTGGTAAAGAGGGTTGATGAGTCCACTATTTTGACTCATTTAGGGCTTTATATGGATAGATTTAGTGTCCTCAAATTCTTTTTTTGTGCCAATATCTGATGTAAAATCCTTGATTCCCAGGTATTTTGTATTGTCGAACAATGCATGGACACTAATTTGCAAAAGGGAACTAAGCGAGTCGAAAGAAAAAAGAATTGAAGGCCTGGTGATCACCAAGTCCCTTTGGCGAGTCGCCGAATGGCCACAATATCACCTAAAGTTCTAGTGTGCCAATCCCTGAAGGAGAAAATCAATTTGGCAAGAGAAAAGAGCAGTTGGCACGTCGCCGAGTGGTTCCGCTATGCAGTGTTGGATCGCCCAAAGTTACAGAACTTGAGGATGCTGAAGGCCAAAGCAAAAAGGTGATGGAACTGACCAAGGGGCAGATCATCAAGCTGATCGATGAACCTGACTTACTGTGTTGATTGACACTTCGCAGCATATTTTTGGCGACTATTAATACATTTTTGAACATTTATTTTTATATATATATATTTTATCATATCTTAGATTATCATCTAAGACATTGAACTATGAGTATTCAAAAAAGTTTTCCTTAACTTTGAAGAATTGTAGGTTTCCATTTTGAGAAAATGGAAGTGGGTCTTTGAGATTCCTCACTTTTGACCTTTGTAAAGATAAAACTAATCTTACCGAGTTGATGGAAACATAATTTGGTAGCGATTTTTATCTTTTAATGATGTCTAGCTAAAACCCCAATTCTTGGGGTGTGATTATGTGATTATGGGTTGATTTAGCTTATGGGTATTGCTAATTGTTAGTTTAAATGCTATTTAGAAGTGATTTCAATCATTAATTATGGTTAAAATTAATGGACTATAGTTGCAAATCCCGTTCTACCTTTTTTTTTTTGGCTTGCTCGAGAGAGAAGTTTTAGAATCAAGATTATTGAATGATGGTTTGTGGTTATTGGGTTATCATGGGTTCAGCTCGAGAGAGTGAATCCTAAACCCTTTTCCACATATTCAGCTCAAGAGAGTGAATGAACTAAGGCGTAGGTTGTTCTTGTTTGCTTGCTTGTTGGTGTTCAATATAAACTTACTTGATTCAAGGTAAATTGTTCAAGAGAAATTTACCTCTTCTATAGTCTAGCCTATTCACTAATTTATAGCTATTTACTAACGGTTGCAAATACCCATTTGTCTGCATTAGCTTATAATCAAATCACATCCCAAGAACCCGTCTCATTATTGTTATTCCTTATTATTTGTTGCTGTTGTAGTTGATAATTAAAACAAAAACCCCCTATTATTTGACATTTGTGTCAGCTCGTTTAGTTTGAAGTATGTTTTTAAAAGTAAGTGTCTATTCCTATGATTGACTTGAGCATATTCGTACTTTCCAATTGAATTTTAAACATGTACCACTCCCTGTGGGATTCAACCCCAACTCATTTAGTTGGGTTATTTTTTACTAGCTATCGTTGACACTTAGAATTGGATGAAGTATCCTTTAAACGTTAATTAAAATGGCGCCGCTGCCGAGGAGTGGTGTTGGTTAAGATTTTTTAGTTAAGTTGAATTTTTTTCTTGTTAGTTATAGTTGAATCTTACTTTTAGTCTTGTTTGCTTGTTTATGTTTTGAAAGAGAGAGTATGTGTGTGAACGAAAGCAATGGTAGCCATGTGAGCCACCAAGATGACATCGGCAACCTCAACGATGTTAATGAGCCTAATTCTAATGACCCTCATCTTATGGGTGGAATTGGTGCCATTCGTTTGCCGTTGGTTGAAGGGAATGTTGTGTTCCACATTAGTAGCACTATGCTACAGCTCTTGCAATTGAAGGGGTTGTTTGGTGGTTTGGCTCATGAGGATCCCCATGAGCATATTAGAAACTTTGTTGATGTTTGCGGGCCGTCCTCCTTCAAAAACATATCCCAAGAGTCGGTCCGGTTGAGGTTGTTCTTATTTTCTTTAATGGGAGAAGCATGTAAGTGGCTGGCTGAATTGCCACAAGAATCAATCACTTCGTGGGAAAATCTTGTCACTGCATTTCTAGTGTGATTTTCCCTCCTTCGAAGATGATTACTCTTTGAGACAGCATTCAGAGCTTTAAGCATTTGGAGGTGAGCCAATTCATGAGACTTGGCTGCGATTCAAGAAGTTGGTGTTCCTGACCAACTTTCTCTGGGAGGTTTGTTGCAACAACGTTATGTTATGGTAGCCCAACTTTTGGATGGTATGATGACAATAAATCAGGCTTGGTATACCCGCGAAGATCAGGTCTCCCCTATCACATTTAAATTGACCAAGGAGCAGCTTGAAAAAGACTAAGAGAGGGATCAGAACATGGTTAAAATCATGACACAACTTGACATTTTGTCCAAAAATGTCATGGGAGCTGGTGCTCAAAGTGTCAATGTTGTGGGTGTCGGGTGTGTTAGTCCTGATGAGGCCAAGTTTGAGGCTTTGTACAATGAAGAGATGAATATCCTAGCCAACCAAGGTGGTGGTTGTCATTCAAACTACCCAAAGGAGGGTGGTAACCAAGGATGGAACAAGGATGAAGGTTGGAAGGATCATGATATAGAGTGGAGGGACCGTATCCCCACTTAGAAACAGAGTGATGGGGATAAGGATAGATATGGTCCTCCCCATGAGCGCCAAAAGCCAAAGGATTCTGAGGGTTGTCGGTCTGAAGACATGCTATCTCATATTCTCTACAAGGTTGAGGGGACTGACAAAATTTTGAAAGAGATGAAGGAAGATGTGTCAACCCTTAGCTAGACGGTTACCTCCATTCCATCTCGATCAAATAGTTGGAGACCTAAATAGGTCATATCTCGTCTCATTTAAACCTGAGACAACAAGGGGGTGGCCTAGTGACACTATGGTCAACCCCAAGAATGAGGTTTGAGTGTGGCCTTACGTCGTGCCGCGATGTTAACCAAGGTGCTTCTTGGGAGGCAACCCAAGTTTTATTTTCTTTCTTTTTGTTTGTGAAATAATTGTGTACTGATTGTCAGATTAAAGTGTGGAATGTGTTTGAAATGTGCAGATTCGTGAGCTAAATTTCCAGTCGATGACTCGTCGAAGAGGTCGGCAAGCCCGACTGAGGTTCTGGAGCACAACTCTGGCAGCGAGGGAGTAGCCTTTAACTCCCAAGTTGCATTGTTTAAGCTGAGGATGACCAACCATTACAATCCTCAACAATGGATATATGTGCTAGATCTTGTCCTGACTCAACAAGAGTCCCACTAGCCTCCTCTCAAGCAGCTACAATGCTAGCTCCGGCACCTCATGTGGCTTTTGTGCCACCAGTGGTTCCTCCTCCCTGACTACTTATCATATTGAAAGTCGATGGGTTGCGAACGATCCTTGAGGAGAAACTACTATCCACAGAGGGTTTAGTGGACAGATACTCCGCAGTGAAGGACACCCTCCACTTTCATCGGTTCGAGCAGTTCACCAGGCCCTGAGGCCCCTACATTTCTATGTGGGTCTGGGAGTTTTATACAACATATGGAGAGCTGGTGCTAAAAGGGAAGAATAAGGCCAACACTTTTAGACCGGTGAAGTTGGTAATGGTCCGGGCAAAGGAAGTCGGGTAGAGTAGCGACCACATTAATACTGTACTTGGCAGGGCTCTAGGTGCTACATTAGCATATGAGGGCTTGCCTACTGCTTAGTCCATGGATGTGCTACATATATTGTGTTTTGACACTACTTTTGTGGATATTTGAGCTTGTGGCTCCTTGTTTTAATTGTAACTGATATTTGACCCTTTTTCAAAATTTGGTGCCACCTATTGATTGTTTGAATGTAGTTGTTCTATTGGAAATTTGTATGTCGGTCTTGATCAATACCGATGACTTGAATAGTTCTCATAATCGAACAAAAATGAATGTGCAGCTACGATGAGGCCATATGAAGTTGCATAGGCAATATGTGAACTTTTTGCATCTCGTTGTTACTCGCCGATAATCAAATTGAGTCTCTTGTAATGAACATTGCACACTAGCGAAAGTGTGGAGTCTTGTTTGACATTGGTGTCAATCCCTTGTATGATAAGCTTACTATGATGTGTGATGACACCTAGAATTTGCCTCATTTTTCCGGTTGATTAAGTGATGCAAGCTCTTGAAATGATCTAAGGCAACAATTTTAAAGAGTGAAAAATTTGACATTATACCTCTTTTGTGGCCTACCTTGTGAGTGTGTGAACTTCTCTTAAACACCTTTTGAGCCTTATCCTTTCCTTGGATGAAACTTGATGAAATTGTAACCTTTCTTTATTCCTTCACCCTTAATCCTAGTGGAATGTGGTTTGTTTGAATAGCCAACGTAGGCCAAAAGCCTAAGTTGGGGGTGTGGTGAAAAGAGAAGATAAATCAAGAATTGCAAAGAAGTCCTCTTTGACTCATGGTTTTGAGAAAGATCGAACCCCTCCATAGAAAAAAGAGAGAAAAAGAAAAGAAAAATGAAAAAGTTTGAAATAAAGTTGCAAAAGAAAATGGGGTGCCTGATATTCCATGGAAAGTGAATAATGAGGATGGGTGACTTTTGTTCATACCACATTTCATGAGGATAGCAGCCACTAAGCCTAGATGACCATACTTTTACACTCAGCCCCGCTATAAGCCTTGAAAAGACCTTTTTTATCTTGAGTAAGCTGAAAAACTGTTGATTGGAAAATAAGGGCAAACCTATGGGTGAAGTCATGCATGTGTTCTTCTTTGTGAGTGTAAGAGTTGTATGAGATTCCGAAACTATAAATTGTTGAACCATTGTGTGAGAATATGGAATAATTCTTTGTGTGAGGGTATTTGAGTACCTTTGTTGAGCTTGAACTTGCATTTGAAGCAAGTATTGTGACCTTGAGAATCTTTGATAATGGTGAGTTACCACTTTAATCTTTGAGAGAACAATTGATCCTTGCATGAGTAAGTTGAGTCTTTTTGTGTGCATTCATGATTAAGTCTTGTGTAGCATTGTTTGAGACATCCTTTTTGAATTGCTAAACTTAAGGTTTACTTGATGACAAGCAAAAGTTTAAGTTAGGGGTGTTGATGAGTCCACGATTTGGACTCATTTAGGACTTTATTTGGATAGATTTAGAGTCCTCAAATGCTTCTTTTGTGCCAATAGCTAATGTAAAATCCTTGATTTCTAGGTATTTGGATTGAGGAACAAAGCATGGACACTAATTTGCAAAAGGGAACGAAGCGAGCTGAAAGAAGGAAGAAATGAAGGCCTGGTGATCGCCAAGTCCCTTTGGCTTGTCGCCGAATGGACACCATCTCGCCAAAAGTTCCAGTGTGCCAAGGCCTGAAGGAGAAAATCAAGTTGGCACGAGAAAAGAGCAGTCGGCGTGTCGTCGAGTGATTCCGTGATGCAGTGTTGGATCGCCCAAAGGTACAGAACTTGATTATGCTGAACGCCTAGCAAAAAGACTATGGAACTGACCGAAGGGCGGATCACCAAGCTAATCGATTGTAGCGACCCTAAAAATGAACTAGTGAAACTAGAGCTTGACGTGTGTTCATTTGTGTTCGTCTTGAGTTTTGATGGTGTTTTATGTTGTCCCGAGCCATGGTTGAGATGTTTAGGGGTTAGACGTTAAGGTACGACTCCCCAAGGACCACCCTAAGGGTCCTTGAGTAGGACCCTAATTCTAGACCTCAAGACCCCAAGGAAACCATGAGGTTGCCTCAAAGGGGGTGACCTACGGATGAGGTTCACGCCCCGTAGGTCCATCCACGCCCCGTGGATGGCCTCCGTAGTTCAAGACCCCCAAATGAGGGTCTTTGATCCAAACCACGAAGAGACAGTACAGTCCCGTCAATCCATCCACGGTCCGTGGATGGTGACTTGTGGATTGGACCTGCAATCTGGTTTCTGGGTTCGGCTAAGTGAGGGGTGAATTGGTAAATTCACCCCAAGTCTTTTAAATTGCATGGGCGATTATTTTAAGTCTTTATAGGTATTTTATGTGTATTAAAAACGTTAAAAAGGTATTTTAGAATTGATTCTTCTTATTTCCCCTAATAAAAATCCTTCTCTCCTAAAAAGTTCTCTCCAGAATTCCATTGGAGGTCAAGGGCTAGTTCAAGCTAGGGTTGGGGATTTCAAGGTGTTTCTTCTTAAATTTCAAGGGATTCTTCAAGTATAAGGTATTGTGATCCTTTATCTAGGGTTAGTTTTCACCCTAGAGCCAATCTCAAAGATGTTTTCAACGTTTTCAAGTTTCACCAAAAACCTAGATTTCACTCAAATTCATGGGTTCTTGCATGAAACGAATTCAAATGATAAAGTATGATTAGATTGATGCTTAATTGATGATTTTAATATGAAAAACTCTATGAACCCATGATTTCTCTATATTCCTAAATTTGGCTTATGAAGTGGGTTTTATGATTATGAATGAATGTTGATGGAATTATGATTAGATTGAGTTGTATTATTGATTTCTATTATTATCTATGCCTATATATGGTGAATTGTTGGAGAACTGAGTAATGGTGATTATAGCTTTTGAGAAGGGTGATGAGTCTTTAGATTGTACTCATTTAGGACTTTATTTTAATAAAAATAGTGACCTCAAATGCTTATTTTCTCTCATTATCTGATGAATACTCTCAAGTTTCAGATATTTGAAGTTTTAATGGAATATGGACACTTAGGCGCAAAAAGGAACAAAAAGGCTGAAGAGAACGAAAAACCTAAAGCCTGAGCATCGCCAAGCACACTTGTCGAATCGCCGACTAGACATACTTCGCCCTTTGTTCCAGTACGCGAAGCTCTAAAGGAAGATGATCAAAAAGGCGATGAAAGGAGTAGTCGATGTATGGCCGATCAGTTCTGTGAAGTAGAAATATATTGCCCAATGGTCCAGTATGCAAAGATGTTGTAGGCAAGCGCAGAACGGCGACGAACTAGATGATGGGCAAATCACCGAGTCAATCAGTGATTCCTACATACCTCGCCAAACGATCCACCGCAACACTATTTCTGAAACTATAAATACTAATTCTTTATTAGTTTTGAGGAGATCCGAACATTAGTATAATTTTTACTCTTAGAATATTAGTTTTTTGTATTTTTCTCTCAGGTTTGGAGAGGGTTTTTGGGAGACTTGAAGAAAGGAGTTTATCTTCCACAAATTGGAAGTGGGTCTTCTCTATTCATTTTCCTTTGCTTACATTAAGGTTTAATTTCTTATTCCTATTTGATTTTGCCAACTTTTTGGTATAATTGTTTATTTCTTGATGTATGGCTAAAAATCCCCATTTTTTGGGTGTGATTTAGCCAATATATGTTAAGATTATTGTTGGGTTTTGCTTGCTGATAGGTTAGATGTATTTTAATGGTGATTTCACCTAGTGATTGTGGTTTAATTTAATGGGTTTGTAGTTGCAAATACAAAACCACCTATGTGTTTTCGGCTTGCTCGAGAGAGAGGTCGTGAAACCAAGGACGCTAGACTGATGCCCTAAGAAGTGGGTCGACATGATGATCATCCTAAGAGGTTGAGCCCTAGTCCCATATCCTAAGACTCAGCTCGAGAGAGTGACTGGAGTAAGGCGTAGGCTGACCTTCATGCGATAAATGGGTGTCCGAGAAAAACCCATTTGAAACGAGGTAAGTTGCTTGAGAGAGAACTTATTTCCATCTAAAGCTTAGTCTAGTCACTAATATCTTGCAAATTTCCTATTGAAAGCATGAACCCAACAATTCATATTTACTTGTATTGCGGTCACACCCTAAGAATATTTCCCTATACATGATTTTCTTTTTATTTCCTTTGTTTTAACTACTTGTGACAAACCCCCATCGATACTTGACACTTTTGTGTCACCCCCTTAATTTACTTTGTTTTTATTCGTAAATTTCTTCGACTACAACTAACTAGAAAGGAAAATTCTAATTAGCTACTATCTTCACTACCGCTCTCTTGGGACACGACCCTAACCCTTGGTTGGGTTACTATATTACTGATGATCGTAGACACTCGAACAGTAGGTAAGTGTCGTTGGTCACGATAAGCATCAAAATGGCGCCGCTGCCGGGGAGTGGTGTCACATGAAAATGTAGTTAACTAGAGCTTTTTGTTCTTTTTCGTGTAGTTTTACTAATTTTACTGTTAGTTTTGTTTTTCTTTTTAGTTGTTTGTGTGTGCAGGTACCTTAGAATTGCTGAGGGAAGGGGTGGCAAGTCGGTTGAGATAAATCAAGGAGTTGATTGTGACTCCAAGTTAAAGGCACTGGTATCTCAACTGAACGACTTGGCCACCAAAACAAAAGAGGTGGAAAACCAGTGCAATTGCCAAGGGAAGCATCCACTTCCTCATGAGCAAGAAAGCTCTAGGAGTGATGAGAAAAAACGTATCGATAATACACTATTGATCATTCTCCAAAAGCTTCTTGAGCAAGATAGAATGCTAGAGGCGATGAAGGAGAGCATGGAGGGGTTGAATCTAATGATTGGTTCTCACTCGAGATCAATTAAGGTTATTGAAGACCTATTGGACCACGTACTGTCGTATCTCTGCTCTAGAAGCGAAGGAGGGTTGCCTAATGGCGTTAGGTCAAACCACAATGATAAAGCTTGACTGATAACTCACGTCGAGCCACGACGTTAAATAAGGGGCTTCTTGGGATGGAACCCAAGAACGTAAAAAAATAGGATTTTACTTTTATAAATGATGGTGTGTTGATGTTGCAGATAAACCAAGGAAAGTGTGGAAAATCTCAGGTTGGCGAGCAGAAAGTCTATTCCGCGAGTCGTTAAACAGGTCGGTGATCCCGACTGGATCCGCCGTTTGGCTCAATATAAGAGTTGTACAGAGCCTGTAAAACTCAGTGAACTCAAGAAGCAGCTCGGCGCATCGCCAACCTGCTTGGCGATCTCGATGCAGACCATCAATCCCACCCCAGAAAATTAAAGATTTTGAAGAAATGGTGGGATAAATGACCACTCGGCGGCCCGCTGAGTGGGTCGGCAAGTTGACTTACATCGCCGAATGGACAAGAACTAAACGGTTATAGAGTGCCAAAAATCTCAGAATTTTTAAATTTTCCCACTCTCTCTCCTTTTAAACTTCTCCACTTCACATCAAGGTAATCTTTTCTAGATTATTGCTTGCTTTTAGTATTGTAGTTGATAATTAGTGCTTGGGGTTGCATTCCTTTGCTGCCTAGCGTTTCAAAAACAATTTGATCGTCATTAAAGGTTAGTCTCTAAAACCCCGAATTTTTTTAAAAAAAACTTTTGAACTCTTTTATAATTGTAGTATCAGGTTGACGTGTGTTGGGCCTCTATGATAATCATAGGTTGTCATGATGCTCTTTTCAAGTCGAAACCTTTGCCTAAATTGTCTTAATAATCGAATGCTTTAGTGCTTGTGTTATGATTTTGAATGAACTCGAAATGGGTGTTGCATACTCGTTGTTAGGTTGATTGGGTGAAGTCTAAGTAGCCCCCATTTGTTCTAAATAATAAAAATTGCTCAATGAGGGAATGGGTGACAACATTCTTAAGGGTAATCGTAGTTAAGTGGCCAAAGTTGGCAAAACCGGAAGAAGTCTGAGTAGTTCGGGGTGATGGAAAGTATGGGACGTGTGAATTTCATGTATGCATGATTTGATTGCGTTCTCAGGGGTTGCAACGTTGAATTTGAAAGAAATGAGTTAAAAATAGACACGTTGGGTAGTTTCGCGAGCTGAATCGAGCTCGCCGAACTGCTTGGCGGTTCTCCTAACATCCCCATTTCACCTTTAATTGAATGTTGCATGTATTGATTGATCTGTTACTTTGGCGGTAAGTGTGATGTTGCTAAGCACACTCGGAGACCCGCCGAAAGCCTCCTTATCTACCCCTTTGTCTGCACCCTTGTACCATCTATGCATCATTTTCAGCGAAGCGCTTAAATGGATGTGCACTTCATCAACTATTTTGGTGAAGCAATTCTACACCCAAGACTCCCCTGCCCCTGTTTAAATATTGTCTAACTTTGTCTCGAAGTCATTTACAGAAATGGCTAGACCAAAGGTCGGAGGGAGAAATATGCTACCCCGACATATAAGAGCAAGTGATTTCAAAAGAGACAAAAAGATAGTAGAATTGACAAAAGAGAAAAGAGAAAGTAAGAAAGCACGCTCCAACAGAAGAGTCCTCATTGATCCCGCTATTCCTTCATGGAAACGCATAATCTACACGGCTATAAACTCCTTTTTGGCGAGCCATGACGGGGACAGAATGGTTACTGCTAGCATCGCTGCAGAAGCTAAGGCAAATGAACACAATGAGAACCATAATGACAATCCGGGGACCATTGTCGAATTTCAGGCTAATGCATTGGGCAACAATACCCTGACAGATGGAATAAGCGTGTAGACAGGATCCCCTCTTTACCTCTTTCTTTGTTCTTTCTTTACTTTAACTGTTGGATACTTATAAAATGCATTTGAGGACAAACATTTTTTATTGTGGTGGGGTGAGGCTCACCTTTGTTTGCTTGTTATAAATTTTTGTGTTTTTGTGTACATTTGGGTTGTCTGTTCCTTTTAATCTTAGCTTATACTGCTTTTCGTGGATTCTTGAGCTTATAGCTCCTTTATGTTTTTAATTTGCAAAGAAATTTTGTCCCTTCCGAAAAATTTTCATTCTTTGAAAATTTTCGCCACCTCTTGTGTTGAAAGTGGTTGTTCTTGTACAAATTTGAGTCTTGGTTTCACTCAAATACTGATTACTTGAATAGTGCTCTCAATCTAATAAACATGAATGTGCGGCTACAACGAGACCAAATGAAGTTGCATAAACAATATATGAACTCTTTGCATCTCGTTGTGATTACCCATGTATCAAATTAATTCTCGTGTGATGACCATTGCACAATAGCAAAGGTGTGTAGTATTGTTTGACTTTAGTGTTGATGCCTTGTGTGATGAGCTTATTGTGAACCATGCATGAATACACCTAGAATTTACCCTGTTAGTCCGATTGATTAAGTAAGGCTTGCTCTTGAAATGATCTTAGGCAACTTTTGAAGAGTGTGAGCCAATTTGACATATACCTCTTTTTGTGGCCTACCCTGTGAGCGTGTGAACTACTCGTGAGTACCCTTTGAGCCTATCCTTCTTTGGAAGAAACTTGATGAAAACATAGACCTCTCTTCATCCATTACCTAGAATCCTCTCGAGATGTGTTTAAGTGAATAGCCAACCTAGGCCAAAAGCCTATGTTGGGGGTGTGGTGAAAAGGAAAAGGAAGAAATAAAGAAGTGCAAGAAGAAGTGTCTATTAACCCATGGTATTGCAAAACTAAATGGAAACCCTCCATATAAAAAAAAAGAAAAAAAAGGGAAAAGAAAAGAAGTGAAAAACAAAGGGGTGAAATAAAAGTACGAAAGAAATTGGGTTTCCAAGCAATACATGGAGAGTGAATAATAGGATGACTTCTAAAGAACTAGAAGAAAAAATTGATGAAAGAAGAAAATAAGGATGTGTTGAGAGCACCACATCTCATGAGGATGAAAGTCACTAAGCCTAAATGACCATACCTTTGCACTCAGCCCCATTACAAGCCTTGAAAAGACCGTTTTTGATCTTGAGTGAGCTGAACCTAAGGTTGATTGGAAAATAAGGGCAAACCTATGGTGAAAGCATGCATTGTATTCCTCTTTTTGAGTGTGACCGTTGCATCTGATTTCTGATCTTAAATTGGTTGACTTTTGTGTGTGAATGTGGAATCATCATTTGTGCGAGGGCATTTAGACACTTTTGTTGAGCTTGCACTTGCATTTGAAGCAAGAATTGCGAGCATGAGAATCTTTGATAATGGTTTGTCACAACTTGAATCTTTGAGTACACAATTGATCGTTGCATGAGTAGTTTGAGTCTTGTTGTATATGTTCATGGTTGAGTCTTGTGTAGCACTATTTGAGACATCCTATTTGAACAACTCAACTTGAGTTTTACTTGAGGACAAGCAATAGTTTAAGTTGGAGGTGTCGATGAGTCCTCAGATTATACTCATTTAGGGATTTATTTTAATAGAAATAGTGTCCTCAAATGCTTATTTTCTCTCAATATCTAATGAACACTCTCAAGTTTTAGGTATTTGATGTTTTAATGGAATCATGGACACTTAGGTGCAAAAAGGAACAAAAAGGCTCAAGAGAACGAAGAAACTAAAGCCTGAGCATCTCCAAGCACACTTGGTGAATCGCCGATTGGACATTTCGCCCTTTGTTCCAATATGCGAAGCCCTGAAGGAAGAGGATCAAAAAGGGGATGAAAGCAGCAATCGGCGTATCACCGATCAGTTCCACGAAGTAGAAATATACCGCCAAATGGTCCAGGACGCAAAGATTGTAGGCAAGCACAGAAGGGCTACAAACCAGACGATGGGCGAATCGTCAAGTCGATCAGCGATTCCCACTTACCTCACCGAATGATCCGCTGCAACACTATTTTCTGAAACTATAAATACTAGCTTTTTATTAGTTTTGAAGAGATCCGAACATTAGTATAATTTTTACTCTTAAAATATTAGTTTATTGTATTTTTCTCTCAAGTTTGGAGAGAGTTTTTGAGAGACTTGAAGAAAGGAGTTTATCTTCCCCAATTGGAAGTGGGTCTTGTCAAATCTTCTTTCTTTGCTTACATTAATGTTTAATTTCTTATACCCATTTGATTTTGCTATCATTTTTGGTATAATTGTTTATTTATTGATGTGTTGCTAAAAAGCCCCCATTCTTGGGGTGTGATTTAGCTAATATGAGTTAAGATTATTGTTGGGCTTTGCTTGCTGATAGGTTAGATGTATTTTAATGGTGATTTCTCCTAGTGGTTGTGGTTTAATTTAATGGGTTTGTAGTTGCAAATACAAACCCACCTTTGTGTTTTCGGCTTGCTCGAGAGAGAGGTCGTGAAACCAAGGCCGCTAGACTAATGGCCTAAGGAGTGGGTTGACATGAAGTTCAGCCCAAGAGGGTGAGCCCTAGTCCTATATCCTAACACTCAGCTCGATAGAGTGAGTGGGGTAAGGCGTAGGTTGGCCTTCATGCGGTAAATAGGTGTCCGAGAGAAACCCATTTGAAACGGGGTAAGTTGCTCGAGAGAGAACTTATTTCCATCTAAAGCTTAGCCTATTCACTATTATCTTACAAATTTCCAATTGAAATCATGAACCCAACTATTTATATTAACTTGTATTGCGGTCACACCCCAAGAATATTTCCCCATACTTGATTTTCTTGTTATTTTCATTGTTTTTACTACTTGTGACAAACACCCATCGGTACTTGACACTTTTGTGTCACTCCCTTAATTTACTTTGTTTTTATACGTAAATTTCTTCAACTACAACTAAATACAAAAGGAAAATTTTAATTGGCTACTATCTTCACTACCGCTTCCTTGAGACACGACCCCAACCCTTTGTTGGATTACTATATTTTTGACGATCGTAGACACTCGAATAGTAGGTTAGTGTCGTTGGTCACGATAAGCATCAAAGGGTAAGTTGTGACCTAATTCTCATGTAGTAGAATTGCTCTTGAATTGTTGATCCACTTGAAAGGTGGAGGTGTTTACATTACATTGTATATTGATCCACTTGAAAGGTGGAGATGTTTACTTACATGTACATTGTGATCATAGCCTTGAAGGCATTATATGAGAAATTGAAGTATTGTCTTGATATTGTGTATATGATTGTATAATGTGAAGGACTTACATATGATTCAATCATAGAATGATGAACATGTATTTGTGTTAGTATTGAAAGGCCATTTCTCAATTTGACACTGATGAGTTAAAGGATGAATATGAAAGGTTTCTATATTGTAATTGTTGAATCTAGAATTGGTAGGCTTATGCATCCTTTTCTACTTGACTTGATGAATATGAATCGATATGCTATGAAACTCCTTTCAAATATGAGTGATGAAAGTGTCTTGACTTGATGGCTATGAATTGATAGGCTTTATGGATTCTTTTCCTAAATGATGAAATGTAACGAAAACTCTAGAATCGATAGGCTAGTGGTGTTCCTTTCTTAATGAGTCAATGTACCATGAATCGATAGGCTAGCAACATTCCTTTCATGAGTATAAGACTGTAATGAGGGACCATGCATCGATAGGCTTATAGCATTCCTTTCATATGGACCCTAGAGCTATCCTTGAATGTACCGCAGATCGATAGGCTTATAACATTCCTTCCTTGGTAATGATGTATCATGGTTCGATATGCCTATGGCATTCCTCCCTAATACACTAATGTAATGTGAATGAAATAATCTATGGCAATGTAGGCTAAGCACTGAGTGGATATGGTTAGATGGAAACTCTCCCAATGTTAGGCTAAAGTTCCAATGAACATCTTCCTATCCTATAACTATGTGCCCACATAGGATATTAGCCAGCGGATTTCATCCAAGCTAAGAATTCACCTAGCTAATGCTATTGTTCTAACTTAGGCAAGTGGAACACCTCTTTACGGTGTGGGGCTATATGACACCGAATTCCTTGTCTAGCTTGCATGGTCTATGTCAGTTAAACGCTTATTCCCATCATAGGAGATGTGCATTCTAGTAACTTGATAGGTACTACAAAGTGTAGGTAGTAGTATGGGATGCTATCTCTATATTGCACGAGTAGGCTTTGAAGGTGCTATAGTGAGTTCTCTAAGTCTTAATGACTAATGTGTGAAGTCCTTTAAATGCTTGAATGTGTCCTAAATGAATCTAAAGAAGAATGTTGACTTAGTGTCTAAATGAAATGATAAATGAGCAGCTTATATTGATGAAGTGAGTTATCTAGCATGTTATGTTGAAATAGAAAGGTTCTTCTCTATTGTAGCCTTGAGGAATACCTAGGTGTGGTATGAAGAGGTAGTATGGGCTGCCACTTCATGTCTTACTTAGGTGTGTCTTGGGATAACATTAGATGGAGGCCCTAAGGTGATGAAATGACTTACTTGATGAATCTACTTATGTGTTGTATGTTGGTACTAGTTGAGCATGATTAATCGTAATGTGAAGCATGATGAATGGTAAGTTTACTTTTGGTGATCTTAAGGTGGTACCTTAGTGTGGGTGGTGGTATGGGACGCTATCCATACATTGCACAAAGTGTTGCCTAAGGGTTACTTGAGGTGAAAGGCTAAAGGTAAAGCTAATGGGTTTATATGTTGAACATGTCTATTATGTGGATAGTCTCTTGTATGTTGGTTGTGACTTGTATTATGCCTCTTATAATTGTACTCATGAGGTTTTATCAAAAATGGCATACTAGAATGACTTTCAACAAAATATCCCTTTTAAAGCATGTTTTTGCATGGTCATTATACTTCGTACATTTTTGTGTGCTAACCCATATTCTCTTGTTTTTACTACAAGTGCAGGTTCCGGCAAGTGATCGTTTCTAGCTAGAAGTTGAAGTGCTTAGATAGAGTTTTCCTCCAAGATTTGGTTTGTTCTCATAGATCGAGGACAAAGACTCTTTTTGTTCTAGTTCCTTTATGTTTAAGACTTTGTAATAGACATTCTAGTATTTTCGATTGTAAAGGGCCGTGACCCTATCTTGTTAAAGTTTTTCTTAAGATGGGCATATGAGACTTAGTATTTTCGCTGCTTTATGAAAGAGTTTTTAATAATTTGGTTTTGAATAAAGTTTTTAATTCTGCAGTATTTTCTATTGTATATGCAATGAATGAGCTAAGATGCTTGTATTAAACCCCTTCGGGGTCAAGTACGCCGTTTTACGACTAGGGGGTGCTCTCAGGTCGTGACATCGACGAGCCGAACTTACTGCTCCGAATTGCTAATCACAACATAATTTATGCAACTATAGATACATTTATGAATGTTTAGTTTAATATCTATATTTTATCATATCTTAGATTATCATCTGAGACTTTGAACTTTGAGTATTTAGACAAGTTTTCCTTAGATTTGAAGAATTGAAGTTTTCTATTTTTGAGAAATTGGAAGTGGGTCTTTGAGATTCTTCAATTTGGACCTTTGTAAAGACGAAATTAATCTTACCCAGTTGATGAAAACACAATTTTGGTAACGATTTTTATCTTGTTATGATGTCTAGGTAAAACCCAATTCTTCGGGTGTGATTATGTGATTATGGGTTGATTTAGCTTATGCGTATTGCTAATTATTAGTTTAAATGTTGTTTAGAAGTAATTTCAATCATTAATTGTTGTTAAAATTAAAGGATTGTAGTTGCAAATGCAGTTCTACCTTCGTGTTTTTTGCTTTATCGAAAGAGAGGTTTTAGAACCAAGATTATTGATTGATGGTCTGTGGGTATTGAGTTGTCATGGGTTCAGTTCAAGAGAGTGAATCCTAAACCCTTTTCCACACATTCAGCTCGAGAGAGTGAATGGACTAAGGCGTAGGCTTTTCTTATTTGCTTCCTAGTTGGTGTTCGAAAGAAACTGACTTGATTCGGGGTAAATTGTTCGAGATAAAATTTACCTCCTCTATAGTCTAGCCTATTCACTAATTTACAACTATTTACTAATAGTTGCAATTACCCATTGGTCTACATTAGCTTATAATCAAATTGCATGCCAAGAACCCGTCTCATTATTGTTATTCCTTGTTATTTGTTGTTGTTGTAGTTGATAATTACAACCAAAACCCCCTGTTATTTGACATTCGTGCCAACTTCTTTAATTTCAAGTATGTTTTTAATCATAAATGTCTATACCTATGATTGACTTGAGAATATTCATACTTTCATATTGAATCTTAAATATGTACCACTCCCTCTGGGATTCGACCCCAACTCATTTAGTTAAGTTATTATACCAACTAGCGATCATTGACACTTAGAATTTAATGAAGTGTCCTTGAAACTTTAATCAAGGGTCAAGGGGGAAATAATGTTAGAGCTCAGACCACAACTTCAGCAGCACCAGCAGGTCACCCGACTCTGCAGGGTAACTCATCTGGTACAATTGGCGGACAACGCCAAAACAGGTTGTATGCTCTTCAAGATCGCGAGTATTAGGAAGATTCTCCTGATGTAGTCACTAGTACGTTACTAGTCATTGACAAAGATGTTTATGCATTGTTAGACCTAGGGGCTACTCTTTCATTTGTAACTCCTTATATAGCATTCAACTTCAATGTTAGTCCAAAAACTCTCTCAGAACCCTTCTCAGTCTCTACTCCAGTCGGTGACCTAGTTATAACTAGACGAGTATACAAAAATTTCCCTGTCACAGTCTCCCAGAAAGTCAACTCAGAAGATCTTGTAGAGTTAGAAATGGTAGACTTCGATATCATTCTATGCATGGATTGGTCGCATTCATGTATGCCTTAGTCTATTGTAGAAATAGGATTGTTCGTTTCCAGTTTCTAGACGAAACAATCTTGGAATGGAAGGGTAGTAGCTTAGCGCCTATGGGTCGATTATTATTTACCTTAAGGCCAGAAAGATGATCTCTAACGGTTATCTCTATCATCTAGTTCAGGTTAAGGATTCAAGCTTCGAAATCCCAACTCTTGAGTCAATGCAAGTAGTTAACGAGTTTCCAGAAGTGTTTCCAGAAGATCTTCCCGGAGTCCCTCTCGAAAGGGAAATCGACTTTCGAATTGATCTCCTTCCAGATACCCAGCCCATCTCTATTCCTCTTTAAAAAATGGCTCCAGCTGAGCATATGGAATTGAAAGAGCAATTGAAAGACCTTCTAGATAAGAGCTTTATCAGACCTAGTAGTTTCATATAGGGTGCACTAGTGTTGTTCGTGAAAAATAAAGATGGTTCCCTAAGAATGTGCATTGATTATAAGTATTTGAACAAGGTCACAATCTAGAATAGGTATCCTATCCCCAGGATTGATGACTTATTTGACAAACTTCAGGGTGCTAGTCATTTCTCTAACATAGACCTCAGATCCGGCTATCATCAGCTCAGGGTCAGAGATAGTATAATTTTGAAGACAGTCTTTAGAACTCAGTATGGTTATTATGAATTTGTAGTTATGTCATTTGGACAAATCAATGCACCTGCATTTTTCATAGATTTGATGAACAGAGTGTTCAATATATATTTGGACTTGTTCGTTATCATCTTCATTGATGATATCCTCATTTACAATAGGAATGAGGAAGAACATGCGAATCATTTGAGGATTGTCCAACAAACTCTCAAGGATCAACAATTATTCGCTTTGTTTAGCAAATGTGAGTCTTGATTGCAATCTATTACTTTCCTTGGACATATTTTGTCTAGTTAAGGGATTCGAGTGGATTCTCCGAAAATAGAAGCAGTGAAACAATGGCCCAGACCTACCTCTCCAGAGATATCACAACCTTCTTCGGTTTGGCTAGCTATTACAGAAGGTTCGTGGAATGGTTTTCATCCATAGCTTCTCTATTGACTAAGTTAACTCAGAAAAAGGCTAAGTTTCAATGGTCAGATGATTGAGAGAAAAGCCTTGCAGAACTAAAAACTAGGTTGACTACAACTCCTATTTTTTACTCTACCAGAGGGTTCAGACGGTTATGTTATCTATTTTGATGCACCTAGAGTCGGCCTAGGTTATGTATTGATGCAGCGAGGTAAGGTTGTAGCTTATGCTTCTAGACAAGTTAAGGTGCATGAGAAGAACTATCCAACTCATGACCTTGAGCTTGCAGCAGTGATGTTTGCACTTTAGATTTGGATACAATACTTGTATGGTGTTTATGTAGATGTGTTCACATACCTTAAGAGCCTTCATTACGTGTTCACCTAGACAGAGTTGAATCTTCGCTAGAGGAGATGGCTAGAGTTCCTTAAGGACTATGATAAGAGTGTGCATTACCATCCTTGTAAGGCCAATGTAGTAGTAAATGCTCTTAGTAGATTATCTATGGGTAATGTAGCACATGTTGAGGATGAAAGAAAGGAACTAGCAAGGGATGTTAATAGACTTGCTCGCTTAGGAGTTCGTCTAATGAGCATATCAGATGGCGGTGTAACAGTTCAGAATGGGTCAAAGTCTTCATTGCTAGAGGAGGTTAAGGAAAAGCAAGAAAGTGATCCATTATTGCTTCAACTAAAGGGTGAAGTCCATCAGCAGAGAGTTGAGCTTTTCTCCCAAGGGGGAGATGGCGTACTTCACTATAAGGGCAGATTATGTGTTCCTAAGTTGGGTGAGTTGAGACAACAGATTCTTGCAGAAGCCCATAATTCTAGATATTCTATTCATCTAGGCGCCACTAAGGTGTACCATGATCTGCGGAATGTCTTTTGGTGGAATGGTATGAAAAGGGATATAGCGGATTTTATGGCTTAGTGCCCTAATTGCCAGCAAGTGAAGGTAGAAAATCAGAAACCAGGAGGTATGACTCAAGAGATAAACATTACTACTTTGAAGTGGGAAGTGATCAACATGGACTTTAATAAAGGTTTACCTCGTACTCGTAGACAACATCACTCCATTTGGGTGATAGTTGATAGAGTTACTAAGTCTGCGCGCTCTTTGGCTGTTAAGACTACGAATTCGGTGGAGGACTACACCAAGCTTTACACAAATGAGATAGTCAGGTTTCATGGGGTTTTTTTGTCTATCATCTCATATATAGGTCCTTAGGTTAATCTAAGCACAATGTTTCATCCACAAACGGATGGTCAGGCAGAGCATACCATTCAGAACTTAGAGGACATGTTGAGAGATTGTGTGATTGATTTCAAGGGTAGTTGGGATGATCACCTTCCTCTTATAGAGTTCTCCTACGATAACAATTACCACTCCAACATTCAGATGACCCCTTATGAGGCATTGTATGGGCGT
Organism: Solanum stenotomum; assembly: GCF_019186545.1. Taxonomy (NCBI): domain Eukaryota; kingdom Viridiplantae; phylum Streptophyta; class Magnoliopsida; order Solanales; family Solanaceae; genus Solanum; species Solanum stenotomum. The sequence goes on along the minus strand of NC_064284.1, from coordinate 42,786,267 downwards.
AGATGTATATTTCCAGTTGGTTGGTTTGAAGTAGGTGAAGCAGCCTTGATAGGGCCAAATTCAGTTCAGGATGCTATGGAGAAAGTGCAACTCATTAAAGATAGACCTAAGACAGCCAAGAGTCGCCAGAAGTCCTATGCATATGTAAGGTGAAGGGAATTAGAGCTCCAAGTTGATAATTGGGCTTTCCTAAAAGTGTAGCCTATGAATGGTTTGATGAGATTTGGCAACAATGAAAAGCTCAGTCTTAGATATGTAGGCCCTTACAAGATCTTGAAAAGGGTTGGTAAAGTGACTTATGAGTTAGAGTGCCAACAGAACTAGCAGCAATGCATCCAGTTTTTCACATTTCGTTGTTGAAGAAGTGTGTGGGTGATCTAGCCTCTATTGTACCTTTAAAAAGTGTGGCTGTGAAGGATAGTCTCACTTATGAAGAGGTACTAGTCGAGATCCTTGATCGTCATGTTCGGAGATTGAGAAACAAAGAAGTCGCTTTAGTTTAGGCTTTGTGGAGGAGTTAGTCTGTAGAGGGAGCTTCTTGGGAAGCAGAAGTAGTCATGAAGGCCAAGTATCCTCATATCTTTCCTTCCAATTCCGTTCCAGCTTGAGGTAATAGTTCCTCTCAAGTTATTCAGTCATTCATGCGTAGTTTCAGTCATAGTGTCATGTTCCTTCCATTTGCACTTGCATTTTCAGCGTATTTCGATGTTCTTGGAACTTAGTTTAGTCAGAAATCAGTTTCTAGTACTTAGTGGTAGGGTTTTCAGCTTTTTACCTCCATTTTAGCTAGTTCAGACTTTATTCGAGGATGAATGTTCTCGACGAGGAGATATTGTAACACCTCAGAAAGCAGACTAAGAAAAGTGCATCAGAAATCACCTGAACCAGTGAACCAAGGTAGGGTTCACTAACCGTGATAAGGTCCATGGTTTATTCACCTACCCGTGGACTCAGTTCCTTCCCAGCAGATGTGGACAACGAAGCCCTTCATGGGCCGTTCACCACCTCATGGACCGTCCTGGAACTCGTGGAAGCCAGTCAGAGTCCACTAGGCATAGATGTCAGACCACGGGACCCTTCACGGGCCATGGTCTTGATGACGGATCCGTGGACTCAGTCCCTTCCCAGCAGAGGTGGACAACGAAGCCCTTCATAGGCTTTGGACCACCTCACGGACCATCCTGGAACTGGTGGAAGCCAGTCAGAGTCAGCTAGGCCTAGATGTAAGACCACGGGACCCTTCACGGGCCGTGGTCTTAATGACGGATCGTGGTGGTGTCGGTGGAAGCAGTCCCACATACCAGTAGCTACTGGACCAAGACCACGACCCGCTTGACTGCTCGCCTGTGTTTAGCCTCATTAGATTTTTAAGTAGGGTCATTTTGGTCTTTTCCCCTATGCGTTGGACACCTAAACTACGTGGGTTTTGGTCAGTTTTAGCCTAGTAAACAAATTAGAACCTAACCTAATCAATTATTCACCCAAGTCAAGTGAAAATTAGAGAAAAATCCGAGCAAAGGTCGACCAACACTAGTTCAAAAACGTAGCAAGTTTTCATCAGTTGCAACACCAAAATCGAAAGATTTCTCCGTGGAATTTGTCACTAGGTATGTGGGATTTCACTAGTGAGTTCCTTTCACCTATTAGGTCCGTAGAATTCCGTCAGAATCTTGATTCCCTTGATATTATCTAAACTTAAGGTTTCTTGAATGTTAGAAATTGTTGGGTTTTAGATGTTAAAATGATCCAAGTCAGATTATCATGGTATTGCTCAATTTCTTATATGATATTCAGAACCCTAGCTATGTAGTTTTTTTAGTTCATGAATTACACATGTTAGGTCAGTTATTTCAGATATACATGCCTCATATTTGAATGTTTCATTTTCTGTACATTAATGTTGCATTTCCAGTTAGCATGTCAGAACCTTGAGCTACCCGGTATTACAGAAGTTCCGTAATAAATTGTTTGTTACATAATCAATTGGGAGAAGCTTAATACAGAGTGAACTAGGGTCAGTCACCCTCAAGTTCCAGAACTACGTTCCCCGTAGTTTGTAAGTCCTCTTAGTGGGCATCATTTTAGTGATCACGCCAGCCATGCCTCTATACCTCAGGCAAAGTGTATTGGGTCCTCTCGATAGGGCGTATACATTGGACTCTACATTTGGCTCATGTGGTTTTATATCAGTTATTATTAACTCCCTTATCATCAGATTCTATTACATTGATCATGTATCAGTTATAGTTAAATATTTAGTCATAGTTCAATATTATAAACTTTGTCATTGCATTCAGTTATTTCATGTTCATCATTCACAGTTTAGTATAGTGCTTATCTCTTATCATTGCTCAGATATTATTCTTTGGTTCAGCTATGTTATTGTTCAGCTTTACTCTATCCTGCATGCTCGGTACCTTTGAAGTACTGGCGCATACTCTGCGCTACATCTTCTCGTAATGTAGGTTCAGGTTCTAAGCCTCTAGATCACGTATAGATCGGTTCCCGATCTTCAGTTCAGCAGCATCACTGGTAAATCCTCATTCTTCGAGGACAATTGACATGATTATCTTCCTTTGCTTTTAGGCTTTAGTTTTCAATATTTTCAAGATGTATTTAGGGCATGTCTTAGCATTTTTAGTCAGTAGAGGCTTTATTTCAAACATTGTTTATTTCAACATTAGTATTTGAGTTTGACTTTTCAGTTGTTGTGAAACTCTCAGTTTTCATATATTCAGATCTAGTATATGGGTATTCCCCATCATTTCAGATTTATCTCATGATTAGCTTCCGTACAAAATTTATTGATTTAGTTTAACTTTAGTATGCTTACGATATGCCAGCAAAGTTAGCTTGGGGTCACTCGTGATCCTAGGTCATGTATCCACATTCAGGGGTAGCCTCAGGGTGTGACAAAATTGGTAACAAAGCACTAGGTTTAAGAGTCCTAGGATGTCTGAAAATTCGCACTAAGTAGAGTCCTTTTCATGGGTGTGAAGTGCACCACATCTAATGAGATGGAGACTATGAAGTGTTTTAGGAAACCTTAATTTTCTTGTTACTCTTAACGTGTGTAAGGTATGATCTAATTCCTCATTCTAACTCGACATTATTCACTTACATATCATGCCTCCTTGTAAAGCTAATGGAAGGAATGCCAATGCACGCAATGTTTACGCAACTCCCCAGTCCCAGATCAGGAAGTTTCAAATGCAAAGTTTCAAAACGCCATTTAGTTTTCTGCTCATAGTGTGACTAATCAGAACAACCAGCAGGTTCCAGTTCCTGCAAATACTAGTGGTGGATATGTGGCATCTAGGGTTCGCAGATTGGTGAGAATCCCTAAAACTTCTGAGATGAGGTCAAGAAGATTTTCGGAGTGATGCAAGTGACAGGTAATGATAGGGTAGAGTTGGCATCCTATTAGCTTAATGATGTAGCTCATATCTAGTATACTCAATGGAAAGAGAAAAGGGGTACAAATGCAACTCCTACCACTTGGGAGTGCTTTAGTTAGACTCTTCTGGATAGGTTCTTCCTAGGAAATTGTGGGAGCCAAAAGCTCAGGAGTTCATGAATTTGAGGCAGGTTAGCTTATCGGTCCAAGAGTATGGACTCAAGTTCACCCAACTCTCCAGGTATGCTCCTCACATGGTTGCTGATTCCATGGCTCAAATGAACAAGTGTGTATATAGGGTATCCGACTTAGTGAAAACAGAGTGTAGTATTGCTATATTGTTGGAAAATATGAACATTTCTAGGCTCATGACTTATGCTCAGTAGGTTGAAGGGGATAATCTTAGAGAATAGGCTAAGGAGAACAAAAAGGCTAGAATAGGTAATTATGAGTATTCTCAACCAAAATTTGGTGGTGGTAATCGCTGGCAGTTTCAACAAAAGTCTTCAGCTCCAACACCTTCATCAGCCAGTGTTCCACCCTCCAAGTTCCAAAATGATCAGAATGGTATAGCCTCAGGCTCTAAGTCTCAATGTAGTATTTCAGGTACCAGAACCTACCCAACTTGTCCAAAGTGTGGTAAGAACCATCCGAGCGAGTGTATCACAGGAAAGCAAGGATGCTTTGGGTGCGGTCAGTCTGGTCACAGGTTGAGAGATTGTCCTTCTGCTAAGCAGGGTCAAGGGATCAATAATGGTAGAACTCAGTCCACAACATCAGCAACACGAGCAGGTCACCCAACTCAGTAGGGTAACTCATCTGGTACAGGTGGCAGACAATGCCAAAATAGGTTGTATGCTCTTCAGGCTCACCAGGATCAGGAAGATTCTCCGGATGTACTCACTGGTATATTAGGAGTCTTTAACTTAGATGTTTCTGCATTGTTAGAGCTAAAGGATACTCTTTTCTTTATTACTCCTTATTTAGTTGTCAACTTCAATGTTAGTCCAAAAACTCTCTCAGAACTCTTCTCAGTCTCTACTCCAGTCGGTGACCTAGTTATAGCTAGATGGGTATACAAAAATTGCTCTGTCACGGTCTCCCAGAAAGTCACCTCAGTAAATCTTGTAGAGTTAGAAATGGTAGACTTCGATCTCATTCTAGGCATAGATTGGTTGCATTCCTGTTATGCCTCATTCGATTGTAGAACTAGGATAGTTCGTTTCCAGTTTCCAGACAAACCAATCTTGGAATCGAAGGGTAGTAACTTAGTGCCTATGGGTCAATTCATTTCTTACCTTAAGTCCAGAAAGATGATTTGTAAGGGTTATCTCTATCATCTATTTGGGGTTAAGGATTCAAGCTCTGAAACCCAACTCTTGAGTAAGTGCAGTAGTTACTGAGTTTCCAGATGTGTTTACTGAAAATCTTCCTGAAGTCCCTCATGAAAGGGAAATCAACTTTGGAATTGATCTCCTTCTAGATGCCTAACATATCTCTATTCCTCCTTACTAAAATGGCTCATGCTGAGATTATGGAATTGAAAGAGAAGTTCAAAGACCTTCTAGATAAGGACTTTATCAGACCTAGGATTTCCCTTTAGGGTGCACCAGTACTGTTCGTGAAAAAGAAAGATGGTTCCCTCAGAATGTGCATTGACTTAAGGCAGTTGAACAAGGTCACAATCAAGAATATGTATGCCATCCAAGATTGATGACTTGTTTGACCAACTTCATGGTGCTAGTCTTTTCTCGAAGATAGACCTCAGACCTGCAACTTTCATGAATTTGATGAACAGAGTGTTCAAGCATAATTTGAACTTGTTTGTTATAGTTTTCATTTATGATATCCTCAAATACTCTAGGAATGAGCAAGAACATGTGAATCATTGGAGGATTGGATTTTCCTGTAATCTATCAAGGATCACCAGTTATTCGCTAAGTTTAGCAAATATGAGTTTTGGTTTCTATCTGTTGCTTTCATTGGGCATATTGTTCTAGTGAAGGGATTCAATGGATTATCAGAAAATAGAAGCAGTGAAACAATGGCCCAGTCCTACCTCTCCTACAAATATCAGAAACTTATTGGGTTTGGCTGGCTATTACAGAAAGTTCATGGAAGGGTTTTCATCCATCGACTCTCCATTGACTAAGTTGACTCACAAAAAAACTAAGTTTCAGTGGTCAGATAATTGTGACAAAAGCTTTGCAGAACTGAATACTAGGTTGACTACAGCTCCCGTTTTGACTCTACCAGAGGGTTTAGATGGTTATGTTATCTGTTGTGATGCATCCAGAGTCGGCCTAGGTTGTTTATTGATGCATCTAGGAAAGGTTATAACTTATGCTTCTAAACAACTTAAGGTGCATGATAAGAACTATTAAACTCATGACTTTGAGTTTGAAGCAATGGTGTTTGCACTTAAGATTTGGAGACATTACTTGTATGGTGTTCATGTAGATGTGTTCATAGACCATAATAGCCTTCATTATGTGCTCACAAAGTTGTTAAAACTCACATTTGCTAAACTTTCAAAGTGTTGTTGGTCCTTGAGAATTTGCAACACAATCCTCAAATAATTGATGTGATCATCCCCACTTCTCAAATAAATGAACATATCATTAATGAAAATAATTATGAACATATCAACGTATTGTCTGAACAGCCTATTCATCAACTCCAAAAATGTCGTCAAAGTATTTGTCAAACCAAACAATATTACCAAAAACTCATAATGATCATACTGGGTCCCGAAAGTCATTTTTGGAATATATTCATCTTTCACCCTCAATTGGTGATAACTTGACCTAAGGTCAATCTTGGAAAAATAACTCGCTCCTTGAAGTTGGTCAAATGAATCATCTATTCTTGGAAGAGGATACTTATTTTGAATGGTTACCTTTGTAACACCCCAAAAACTAGTAGACAAAACTAGAGCGTCATGTGAGCGTACTAGAGCTTGATGTGAGGGTTAGAATTGTCAATTTAACCCCCGTACATAGAATGAAGGGTTTAGGGTTAAAACGTCAAGGTATGACTCTCCAAGGACTCCCCAAGGGTTCTTAAAGAGGACCCTAGCAAACCACCACAAAATCTGCCGCAAGGCAGTTCACCTACGTGAATGACAACGCCCCGTGGGTGAGGGGTCGTGGGTCAAGGGCCCAAAACCATGTTCCAGTACCTCCACCCACGGATGACCAGAACACCCCATGGGTGTGGTCTCGTGCGTGAGGCAGTGTGATCCATGAAGGTCGGTTATTGAAGGGTTAAGGGAACGTTCTAGAATTAATTAGGGGTTAAGTGGTGTGATTTTATATCAGTTTAGGCACCTATATAAAGCTATTAGATCCTTAATTAAGTGATTCCAAATAATTGTTTCAATTAACCCAAAAGAAACCCAATTCCCTCCAAGAAATTTTCTCTCTAGAAAACTCAAGAAGAAGAAAAAGAAGAAGAACGAGAAGAGGTTCAAGCTAGGTCAAATTCCTCCATCGTTTCAAGCTTGATAGGCTTTTTAATTAAGGTATTATGGCTTATTAATTCATGGACTCCTTCAATCAATGAAGCTTCCATGATTAACTCTAATTGTGAAGATGAATCTCCAATTTTAGTTAGGGTTCCTTCCTATATTACGGGTATGGCTGTATATTAATCCAAATGAGTAGATAATGGTTGTTTATGATGTAATTACATGTTTTTAGTATGATTATGAATTTATTCTTGGTTAAACTAAGATTATAGGGTGAAATTGATATAGTTTGGTTTTATTGCATGAAAGAGGAAGTTGAGGGTTTAGATGTGACCATCTAAGATTGATGAATTTTTTATGGATTACTTGAGATTAGAACACCTATATATGAATTAATTTAATGGTAAAGCTTGTAGACATGAATTAATTAGAGTAGGGCTTATCAGATGAATCATGATTAGTAGAGTTGAAATTAATCCTATATGATGATATATGACTAGAATTGATTAAAAATGAAGCATGTCGTTAGATTGTCTTTATAATTAGGCATATATAATGACCATGTAAAGTATTTCTTGAGAGTAAGACTTATAGTTATGAAGGTTGACTTCTAGGGTTTTGAAGATAAATCTAATGTGATGAATTATGTATGTTAAAGCTCCAAGAATGAAGCTTATAGGATAATGGTAGACTTTAGATAGAATTGTTGTGGAAGGACTTTACCCACCTAATCTACCTCACGAATGTTTGAATGCATAAAGTGATAGAATCACATAAGTTAGGATGATATTCATGCCTATTTCTTCAACCCTAGGGGTGATAATTGAAAGTAAGCTTTGAACCCCAAGGAGGTGAAGTACGAGATTATGCTTCTAGTAATTGAACAACTTGAATTATGAATATATCCATGTCTAATGTAGTCAATTTATATGTGTTGATTTGATATGATTATGAATATATCCATGTCTAATGTAGTCAATGTAGATGTGTTGATTTAACATGAGCTTTGGCACTTCAAAGGGCAAGATAAGATATTATGCATGTTTTATGAAGTTTAGTACATGTTTTAAGAATATTTTGAGATGAAGTGAATAAGCTCATGATCTAGTTGTTGTTTTGTTGAAAGGTTATTCTCATATACACACTTATGCATGAATATGATATGATGTGAAAGGATTGTTACATGTAGTGATTCAAAGGTTGGAAGACTAGTCTCACCTATTGAATCTATATTTAGACATGAATGGTGAAAGGTTATTCTAACACATGATCTAATAAGCTATAGTATGAGTTATGTTGGATTGAGTGTCAAGATATTCTTCCATAAGTATGATCTTAAGTAAAGACTTAATATGAACTCAATTGGACTTAATGCCTAGCATAGAGTGGATATTGAATATTAGATGGAAGCTTTTACACTATATGAGTTCGACTTTCCAATGAATGATTTTCCCTTAGTTGAGTCCGACTTTCCAAATGTGTTCCTTTTACCTTAGTTGAGTATGGGTTCCCAAAATATGTATCTCATAAGATGGAAACCTTCTACCTTACTTGAGTCTGGGTTTGTAGTAGAAATCTACTTATCCCATAAACTGTGTGCCCCTGCATGTTACTTAGCTATTGGATCCACCTAAGCTAAGAGTTTGGTTCTTCACTCGGCAAGTAGAACAACCCCTTTTCTTTGTGGGGTAGACACCGAATTCCATGTAAGCTCACATGATCTATGTCGCTTAATGCTTATGTCCCTAATATGGTTGTAATATGAATACAAATATGAATTATGAACTATGGTTACTTAAGAAGTTTTACTTAGTATGGTGAGAGTATGGGATCCTATTCATGCATTGCACAAGTATTGTTTGAGGGTATCTATGGTATGTTCCTTTTATTTATATTGATCTATGTAATGATTATTCTTATGATTGTTATAGTTTGGTTTTATGCCATGAATTGAGGGCTTAGATGTGACCTTATAAGATTGATATTTTTTTTATGGATTACTTGAGATTAGAACACCTAGATATGAATTACTTAGATAGTAAATATTGTAGACATGAATTGATTTGATTGGGGCTTATGAGATGAATCATGATTAGTAGTGTTGAGATTAAGCCTATATGATGATATATGACTAGAATTTCTTAAAAATGAAGCATGTGGTTAGATTGTCTTGAGAATTAGGCATATATGATGATCATGTGAAGTATTTCTTGAGAGTAAGACTTATAGTTATGAGGTTGACTGCTAGGGTTTTCAAAGTAAAACTAATGTGATGAATTATGTATGTTAAGGCTCCAAGAATGAAGCTTATAGGACAATGCTAGACTTTAGATAGAATTGTTATGGAAGATCTTTACCCACCTAATCTACCTCATGAATGTTTGAATGCATAAAGTGATAGAATCACATAAGTTAGGATAATATCCATGTCTAGTGCTTGAACCCTAGGGGTGATGATTGAAAGTAAGCTTTGAACCTCAAGGAGGTGAAGTATGAGATTATGCTTGTAGTAATTGAACTACTTGAATGATGAATATATCCATGTCTAATGTAGTCATTCTAGATGTGTTGATTTGATATGATTATGAATATATCCATGTCTAATGTAGTCATTCTAGATGCGTTGATTTAATATGACCTTTGACCCTTGAAAGGGTAAGATAAGATAATATGAATGTTTTATGAAGTTTAGTAAAGTGAATATGCTCATGATCTAGTTGTTGTATTGTTGAAAGGTTATTCTCATATACACACTTATTCATGAATATGATGTGATGTGAAAGGTTTGTCACATGTAGTGATTCTAAGGTTGGAAGACTAGTCTAACCTATTGAATCTATATTTAGACATGAATGGTGAAAGGTTATTCTCACGGATGATCTCATGATCTATAGTATGAGTCACATTGGATTAAGAGTCAAGACATTCTTCCATAAGTATGAACTGAAGTAAAGACTTAATATGAACTCAATGGGACTTAATGCCTAGCACCGAGAGGATATTGAATATGAGATGGAAACTTTTAGGCTAGTTAGGTCCGGCTTCTCAATGAAAGCTTTTACCTTAGTTGAGTTCGACTTTCCAAATGGGTTCCTTCTACCTTAGTTGAGTCCGAATTCACAAAATATGTATCTCATGAGATGGAAACCTTCTTCCTTATTTTAGTCTGGGTTTCTAGTAGCAATCTCCTTATCCCATAAACTACGTTCCCCCGTAGGTTACTTAGATATTGGATCCACCTAAGCTAAGAGTGTTATTCTACCCTCGGCAAGTAGAACAACCCTTTTTCTTTGTGGAGTAGACACTGGATTCCCTGTAAGCTCACATGAACTATGTTGCTTAAGGCTTATGTCCCTAATATGGTAGTAATATGAATACGAATATGAATTATGAACTATGGTTACTTAAGAAGTTTTACTTAGTATGGTGAGACTATGGGATCATATTCATGCATTACACAAGTATGCTTTGGGTATTTATGGTATGTTCCTTCTATGCTATATTGATCTATGTAATGATTATGCTTAGTTTGGATTGTAGCTTGAAAGGCCTTCTAATGCATGGGTCACTAAAGGTAAGTATTCCCTTGTCTTTAATATGTAAGTTAAGGATGAGATCAAAAGATAATAAGTATGAATGAGAACCTGAAGTGACTTGCTTAACATGGGTGGGATTATGGGCTCTTATCCATGTATTGCACAAGCTTGCTTTGAGGTGACGTATGAAGTGTTTCTTTGACGTTATGATGTTTTAAATGCATTAACTAGGCCTATGATTATAGTATTATCTCTTATGGCACAAGTTATGATTATTGTCTATTATGCTATACCCTATGTGTTATGATGCTATCTCTTATGCCTATGATTTATGTTATTGTCTCTCATGATTATGGTATATGTCTTATGTTGATTGATGCCTCTTATATGCTTATGTTAATGATTTATGCTAGCCATCATATTTAGTATATTATTGTACAAACACATACTTTTGCCTACATTCTTATCAAATGTAGGGTTCGGTGACATTGGCTTCCATCATTGTGGCTAGGTTCATAGTAGATCAAGAAGAGAACATTTTGTGAGTCCTCATAGCATTGAGGATTTCACCACCCCTTTCTGTTTTATGTCTTTCCTTTATGTTCAGATTGTATATGGGTTGTGTCCCTAACTCCTTTCGAGTATTATATGGTTTGAGACTAGTGTAATAAGACTTCTGCTTTTCTTTTATAAAAGACTTTGATTGTATGGAATTTTTAAAATTCCACACTTTTCTATTATCTTATGTTGTTAAATGCTAAGTGGCTTACATGGGGGATTTCGGGGTTCTATGTGCCTTGTTACATCCAGGGGGTACCCCTGGATCGTGACAAACTTATTCAATTGTAGATAATTAATACAAATACGAAGTGAACCATCTTTCTTCTTAACAAAAAAAAATGGAGCACCCCATGGAGATACACTCGGTTGGATGAAACCCTTAGCCAACAAATCTTTCAATTTCTCCTTTAATTCCTTAAGTTCTACTAGAGCCATCCTATAAGGAGGAATATAAATAGCAGTGTATCTGAGAGTAGGTCAATATCAAAATCTATTTCCCTTTTTGGAGGAATACTGGGTAGATCATCTGGGAACACTTTCGAATACTTATTAATAATAGGGACCGACTCAAAAATTGGGGTTTCAGAATACATATCCCTCTCCCTAACTGGATGATACACGCAACCCTTAGAAATCGTCTTCCTAGGCTTAGGAATAGAAATAAATCGACCTTTCGACATAGAATTTCCCCTCTTCCATTCTAGGATGGGCTCATTTGGAAACTTAAATGTGACTACACGGGTTCTACAATCAATAGAAACATAACAAGAGTGAAGATAATCCATACCAAGGATAACATCAAAATCTAGCATATCAAGCTCTACCAAATCAACAAGAGTAACTCTATGGGACAAGGGGACACAACATTTTCTATAGACCCTCATTGCCACAATATTTTTACTAACAGGAGTAGACAGAAAAGAAAAAGGATCTAAAAACACATTAGGAAGTACATCAAATCTCATAGCCCACATATGGTATCACAAAAGACAAGATAGCACCGGGATCAAGTAAAGCAGAAACATGAAGTTGAAAGACTTTCAGCACAGTGGTAACCGCGTTAGGAAAACCATCTTGTTCACCATGAGTATAAAGTTCATAGATACACTTGGACCGAACAACTTGAACCGGATGAAGGATAGGGTTGAGCCCTATGCCTACTAACTCCCTCATTCTTAGCAACTGAAGGAAAATTTCTTGTCTTGTGATCCATCTTACCACAACCAAAACAAGAATTCGAACCTGCTAGACATTTACCTTCCTGATTTCTTCCATAGTTAGCACAATTAGGCAATGAAGACCCCCTACTACCTCCTTGAGGCTTAGGGTTAGACACCCTCTCTTTGTTATACCTAGGAGCATTGGAGGAACCTTTCCCAGAAAACATTTGTCGATACCTAGGATGACTATGTCCATCGAACCTTGTATGAGAGAAATTACCACCACTATTCTTATACCTCTTTGTCTCTCTAGACCTTTCCTTGAGTTTATCCTCTTAAAACATTGGGCATATGTCATGAGATGAAAAATTTCCATGTCATGGACAAGCATAGCCTTACGACACTATTTCACTACCGATTTGGACACACCCGAAATGAACTTGCTCATCCTTGCCCTAGCGTCGACCACTATAGAAGGAGCATATTTTTACAATTAAGTGAACCTCAAATAATATTCTTTTACGCTTATATTTACTTGTCAGATATTAATAAACTCAAGAACTTTTGCCTCCCTCATCTCAAGAGGAAAGAACCTATCAAGAAAAGTAGACTTGAACCTTTCCCATTCTAGGGGAGCCATATCTACCGGTCTTGCTTTCTACCATTAGTTGAAAAAAATTTAAGCAGCACCTTTAAGTTGATAAGGGGCCAATTCCGCCTTCTCCACCTGAGTCACTCCAATAATAGCCAACACCTTATAAACCTCGTTAATGAACTATTGAGGATCATCCTTAACCTTAGAACCATAGAATTTTGGAGGATTCATCCTAGCATAGTCCCTCACTCTAGATGCTATCGTACCCACATTTGGGTTCACGCAGAGTGCCACCTCCCTATTGGCTTGGGCCATCATGACTTGAGACAACACTTGAAAACCAGTCCTAAACTCTACATTAGTCACTTGCTCGGCCAAAGGGTCAACCGAACCTTGAAGATGAGCTCCTTTACCAACATCTTCTCCCTCAGTCCTTCTTGCATAAGCCCTTCAAGTAGTCATATCATGTAGACCATTGGGTAAGGATTATAAGAGAGACCTTATAGATATAAACTCTATCTCATGACTTAGAGTAATGAAGTAGTGAAGTTTCCTAAAAATCTAGTAACCTCTCATTCATAAATGTGGTGCGCTTCACACTCATTAAGAAGACTCTACTTGACGTGGTTTTGAGACATCCTAGAACCTTTCTAAACCTCTGATTATCATGTTTGTCATGACTCAGGGGTACCTCGTAGATGTAACATGGCATACAAGACCCCAAGAGGCCTTGTATAAGCCACCTAGCTTTCATAGTAAAGATAATAGAAATTGACAAGATTTAAAATATTTCAACAATATCAAAGTCTTTATAAAAACAAGCGGCAATCTTATACACTTGTATCAGAAGCCATCTAATACAATAGAATCTTGGAAAATAGTTATAACACCCCGAAAACTAGTAGGCTAAACTAGATCTTAACATGAGGGTTAGAGTCGTAAATGTAACTCCCCGTACTTAAAAATAAAGGATTCCATGTTGGAATGTCAAGGTACGACCCCCAAGGACCAACCATGGCTTCTTTAAGAGGACCCCTAGAAACTACCTGGGCAGTGACCAATGGAGGAGACCCACGCCACTTGGGTTAGGCCACACCTGTGGGTGAGAGGCCATTGGTCAAGACCTTGAAACCAATTCTCTAAACCCCAACCCATGCTTTACCAGAATGGGTCGTGGTTCCAACCACGATCCATCGGTGAGAAGTCCTGGTTCAGGGTCCCAAAAACCAAGTCCTAGTCACCCAACCACGGTTCACCAGTATTCCATGTGGGTCCAACCACGGCCCGTACGTGGTTCTGTCAGTGCATGGTGACCTGAGGACTGTTTTGGGTGTTAGTTTAGGGGCACTTTGGGGTTTTACCATTTTTGTAAATACTAAATGAGGTCATTTTCACCTAAATTACAACACCTATATAAGGATTTAAACCCACTAAATTAAGTCATCTACCTCATTATTTCTAAAACACAAAACTAGTCCCAAAACTTTATCCTCACCAAAGAAAATTCTCTCTCTAGAACTTCAAGGAAGAAGAAAAAGGAAGTTCAAGATAGGGTTCAAGGAGATATGTTTTATTCTGTAATTCATTGGGTTTCATTGCTAAGTTATGGTAGCTCTTCATCCATGGATAGAATTCATCCATGGTGCCCCTTAAAAATCCCAATTTCAAAGATAGAAATCCCCAAAAACTAGGGTTTGATTCCAAGTCATGGATTCCCTTCAAAAACTATTTTAATGCTTGAATTACTTTATATTATGATTGAATTGATGATTTATTATGGTTTTTATGTTTAAATACCCAATAATCCATGGAATCCCCTTACTCCCAAATTATGATATTGTGATGAGAGTTTGTTAATGAAAGAAGGATATTATGAGATTATTATTATTGTAGTAATTGAGTTACTTGAATTATGTTAATATCCATGTCTAACGTAGTGAATTTTAGATGTGTTGATTCAATATGAGCTTTGATCTTTGAAAGGGAAAATTTTGATATTATGCATGTTTTACGAAGTTTAGTATATGCTTTAAGAACACTTTGAGAGTAAAGTGAATATGATTATGATCTAGTTGTTGTGTTGTTGAAAGATTATTCTCATATACACATTTATGCATGATTATGATATGATGTGAAAGGTTTTCTCACAATATGATGATTCTAGGGTTGAAAGGCTTTCTCACCTATTGAATCCATATAAAGACATGGTCGGTGAAAGGTTATTCTCATGCATTATCTATGAGCTATATCATGAATTATGTTGCGTTGAGTGTCATGATATTCTTCCATGAATATGAACTTAAGTCATGACCTTATATGTACCTCTTGGGTATTAATGCTTAGCACTAGTGGGATATTTACAATGAGATGAAAGCTCTCCCGCTAGTAGTGGTTGGATTTCTAGGAGAGGTCTCATGAGATGGAAGCTCCCCTGCTAGTTGAGGCGGGGTTTCTAGTAGCAATCTTATTATCCCATAAACTATGTTCCCTCATAGGTATTTAGCTAGTGGATCCACCTAATCTAAGTGTATAGTTCTACCTTAGGCAGGTAGAGCAACCCTTTTCGGTGTGGGAGTCACTGGATTCCATGTTAAGCTCACATGGTCTATGTTAGTTAAGGGTTATTCCCACTATGACAACAACAATATGAACAAGAATATGAATTATGAACTATGGTTACTCAAGAAGCTTTACGTAATATGGGTTAGATTTATGGGGTATTATTGATGCATTGCACAAGTATACTTGAGGGTGTTTATGATAAGTTTCTCTTATGTTATGCTGATCTATATGTTGACTATGCTTATGACTTATGATTTTCCACTATCTTCATGATGATGTTCAAACTTAGTAAATTGCATGAATTCAACTAAAATGTCCCTTTTAGCATGCTTTCATTGTTTTTATGCATGGCAATCATACTTGGTGCATTTTTGTACTAGCACCTACTTTTCCTACATTTTCCCCAAGTGTAGGGTCTGGTTCTCAAGGTGATCATCGTTGTGGCTAAAATATTTAATTTGCTTATTCTCCTAGCTTATTGGTTAGTCCTCATTATTCGAGGACGGATGTCATCTCTTTGTAGTTCATTTCTTGTATTTCCTTTTCAGACTAGGTTGTATGGGTTGTGTCCCTTTCTTCATTCGAATATTGTAATAGATGGCTATGTTGACACTTAGAGTCTAGCCTTTCGGTTTTCTTTTATGAAAATTTTAGACTTGAAATGTGTTTTTACTCTTATTGTTCTATTGCTTATGTTATGATATGCTAAGTGGCTTGTACGGAGTCCTTCGGGATTCTATACGCCATGTTACATCTAGCGGGTACCCCTGGGTCGTGACAATAGCCCATACAACAATGTTCAAAACTAAAATAAAAAGAACATAAGTAAATAGTGGGCAAATCCTCGAATGCTATGAGGACTCACCAATCTTCAACCTTATATGTACTATAAATCCTAGCCACGGGTGTAACAGTTTGTATTAAAAACACCAAATAGCAGCTTTTAAGATCTTTCCAGGTGCCATCCACGAAGGGAAAATCATGGCCCGTGGTGTGGGCAATGGACTGTTGGTGGGTTCGTGGATTGACCCCTCATAAATGGTTGAGGCCTGGACCAGAGCGAGACATACATACCATAGGTAGGCCCCATGGTCCAGTGGTCCATCGATGGGCCAAAATTTTCTAACCACCATCCATGGTCCACCAAGATGGAATGTAGGTCAAAGGATGGTCCATCGACTGGGTGTATGGGTGGTGAGTCGGTGGATAACTGACAGGTTCAGTTAGGGGCAATTGGTTCTTTTCCGATTTTAATTAAATCAAAGTGAGGTCATTTTGCCTAAGTCTAGGACCCTTATAAAGTCTAGGACCCTTATATAATTAATTTTAACCCCAAAATTCATTCATTCAACTCATTCTCTCAAAATTCACCAAAAGAAACCCAAAGTCTTCCTCTCAAATAGTTTTCTCTCAAGAACTTGAAGAAGAAGAAAAAGTTGGAGCTAGGGTGAAAGTCAAGTCTCCATTGCTCAAGAATTTGTGGGATTTTGATCAAGGTATGATGGCTTTTCATCCATGGATTTCTTCCATCCATGGAGTCCCTATGTTTTCCCCAATTAAGAAGATGAAATCTCCAATTTTAGTTAGGGTTTCTTCCAATGTTTTGGATATTGATGAATGCTTATCCAATTGAGTGGATTATGATTGTTTATGCTTGAATTGAGTAGATTCAATGATTTTAGTATGAAATTGCATGTACCCATTCCTAACCCATGTCTAGAATGATGAAATTGATGTAATATGGATTTTATACCATGAAAGGGGAATTTGTGGGTTTAAATGTATTCAATCTAGGATTGATGAGATACATCATAATTGAAGCTTATATGATGAATCATGATTATATTGCTTTGAGATTGAAGCTTATGATGTGATTATGATATTGAATTTCTAAAGATTGAGCATATAGAATGACTATGAGATATAGGTCTTTGAGAGTAAAGCTTATGTTGTCAATTGTTGACTATTGTAGTAATTGATTGTGGATTGGATAGTTACCATGTGAATTATTTATGTTATGAATGTGAAAGGAATTCTCACATTGATTGATTCTAGGTTGAAAGGATTGCTCACCTAAAATGAATCTAATGTTAATGATTAAAAATTGATGAGGCTAGAGGTGATTACCCATGACCTCCAAATGAGAAGAATATGAGGTGATTACCTGTATGCCATGAAGTAGGATAAAGAGTCTACTACCCTTATTACTTAAAGTTGAACAAGAGGCAATTCCACATGTTCTTATGATATGATTGGACAAACGGAAAGTACGCATGATCCTTATAGAATGACAAGGGGCGAATACCCATGTTACATGATGTTGGACAAGAGGCAAATACGCATGACCCATATAAGGACTAGAGGTGACTACCTATGATTCATATAAGGACTAGAGGCGACTACGCATGTTCCTTTCTAGTAAGGCAAAGAGGCGATTCAGCATGTCTATAAAAGATAAGCTACATTGCGATATAATGTATGATCAGCTTGGGTTGTTGCTTGAGTTTCCTTCCATGATATGCTTGACTAGAGGTGCATGACCCAAGTCTTCACTAAGGATAAGTTGAGGTTATTTCAAGAAGTATTCCTCTTATGTTATGATGATCTATGTGCATTGATTATCCTTATGACTTATATTGTTATCTGTTATGCTTATGTCGATGATTGTGTTGGCTATCATATTTAGTACATGTTTGTACTAACCCATACTCTTGTCTACATGTCTTATCCAAATGTAGGGTCTCGTGGTATCGACTCTCATCCCCGTGGCTAGGATCTTACTAGAGCAAGACTTGAAGATTGGTTAATCCTCATAGTAATCGAGGATATGGCCACCATATTGTTGAAAATATTTTATATTTCCGCTCATTTCTATTATATTATGTTATGAAAGCTAAGTGGCTTATATGAGGCCTTTCGAGGACTTGTATGACATGTTACGTCTAGGGGGTAACCCTGGATCGTCACAAACTTGCTAATCAGAGGACAAGGTTTGTCTTAAACACATCTAGTAGAGTCTTGTTCATAAGTGTGTAGCATGCCACATTTATGAATGAGAAGCTATTAGATGCTTAGGAAACTTCACTTCTTCATTTTTCTAAGTCGTGCGATAGAGTTTAACTCTATAAGGTCTTTCCCCTAATCCCTACCCAATGGTGTACAGGGTGTGACTACTAGAAGGGCTTTTGCAAGAAGCACTGAGGGAGAAGAGATTAATGAAGGAGCTTATCCTCGAGATCCTCAGGCTCCGGTTGACCCTTTGGCTGACAAGTGACTAATGCGGAGTTTTGAATCGATTTTCAAGTGGGCTCAAATTGTGAAGTCCCAAGCCAATAGAGAGGTTGTGAACCTTGTGAACCCAAATGTGTGTACGACGACATCAAGAGTGAGGGACTTCACAAGGATGAATCCTCAAAAATTTTATTGCTCTAAGGTTGAGGAAGATCCTCAAGAGTTTATTGATGAGGTCTATAAGGTGTTGTCTATCAAGGGAGTTACTTTGGTGGAGAAGGCGGAATTGACCACTTATCAACTTAAGGGGGTTGCTTCAATTTGGTTCAACCAATAGAAGGAGGCAAGACCGGTAGATGTGGGTCCCTTTGAATGGGAGTGGTTTAAGTCCGCTTTTCTTGATAGGTTATTTCTCCTTTAGATGAGAGAGGCTAAATTGCTTGAGTTCAATAACCTTCGACAATGAGGTATGAGTGTGAAAGAACATGCCTTGAGATTTACTCAATTGTCTAAGTATGATCCTTCTATAGTTGCTGACTCTAGGGCAAGGATAAGCAAGTTCATTTTGGGTGTGTCCAAATTAGTTGTAAAAAAGTGCCATACGGCTATGCTTGTTCATGACATTGGTATTTTTCGTCTAATGGCCCATTACTAACAAATTGAAGAGGAAAAGATCAAGGAAAGGTCTATAGAAGCTAAGAGAGCAAGAACAGATGATGGTAACTATTCATACTCTAGGTCCGCTGGACGTGGTCGTTCAAGGTTTCGACAAAGGTTTTCTAGGCAACGTTCTTCCAAGGCTTCTCCAAGGTCCAACAATGAAAGGGTATCTAACCTTAATCCTCAAGGAGGTGGTAATGGGGCTTCTTTGCCTAATTGTACTAAGTGTGGAAGAAAACATGAGGGTAAATGTCTAGCAGGATCCAATGCTTGCTTTGGTTGTGGTAAGACAGATCACAAGATAAGGGATTGTCCTTTGGTTGCTAAAACTGAGGGAGATAATCGCCGTACCGCTCAACCATATCCCTTAGCTAGTCCAAGTTGTTCAGATGCTAGTGCTCCTAAGAAAAACAAGTTTTATGCTCTTCAGACTCAAGGTGAACAAAAAGATTCTACAGATATGGTTATCGGTATGTTGAATGTTTTCCAACTAGATGTATATGCTTTACTTGATCCCGGTGCTACATTGTCTTTTGTGAGTCCATATGTGGCTATGAGATTTGATGTGCTTCCCGAAGTGTTGTTAGAATAATTTTATATCTCTACTCCCTTTTTATATTTTGTGTTGGGTTAGAGGGTGTATAGAAAGTGTCCCATCTCCTTATCCCATAGAGTTACTCTTATTGACTTGGTAGATCTTGATATGCTATATTTTGACGTCATCCTTGGGATGGATTGGTTGCACTCTTGTTATGCTTCCATAGATTGTACAACTCGGGTAGTCAAGTTTTAGTTCCCGAATGAGCCTATTCTAGATTTGAAGGGAGGAAATTATATGATGAAAGGTCGGTTCATTTCTTATCTTAAAAATAGAAAGATAATTTCTAAAGGTTGTTTGTACCATTTAGTTAGGGTGAGCGATATGGATTCTGAAACCCCTGGTCTTGAGTCGGTTCCCATTGTTAATGAGTATCCAGAAGTGCTCATGGATGATTTACCCTTTATTCCTCCCTAAAAAGAAATCGACATTGGTATTGACCTTCTCCCAAATATGCACCCTATTTCTATTCCTCCTTATAGAATGGCTCCGGTAGAACTTAAGGAGTTGTAAAATCAATTGAAGGGTTTTTTGGATAAGGGATTGACCGAGTATCTATCCATGGGGTGCTCCAATTTTATTTGTTAAGAAAAAAGATGGTTCACTCCGAATGTGTGTTGATTATTGTCAGTTGAATAAGGTGACCATCAACAGTAAGTACCCTCTTCTGAGGATAGATAATTTGTTTGACCAACTCGAAGGTGGAAGTTACTTCTTTAAGATTGTCCTTAGATCAGGTTATTACCAATTAAGGGTGAAAGAGAATGATATTTCAAAGAAGCCTTTTAGAACCTGATATGTTCATTATGAGTTTATGGTGATGTCATTTGGCTTGACTAATGCTCTAGTGGAATTTATGGATTCGATGAATAGGGTGTTTAGACAATACCTTGATACGCTTGTAATTGTGTTCATTGACAATATTTTGATCTACTCAAGGAGTGAGAATGAGCATATTGATCATATGAGGATTGTGTTGTAAATCCTTAAAGAACAACAACACTCTGCAAAGTTTAGCAAATGTGAGTTTAGACTAAGGTCCGTAGCTTTCCTTGGTTATATTGTGTTAAGCAAGGGTATTGAGGTAGATCCTAAGAAAATGGATGCGGTCAAGAGTTGGCCTAGACCTCTATCACCATCTGACATTAGAAGTTTCTTGGGTTTGGCCAGTTATAACTGACGGTTTGTTGAGGGGTTTTCTTCTATTGCCTCTCCATTGATGACTTTAAGTCAAAAGAAGGCTATGTTTGTATGGTCCGGATTATGTGAGAAAAGCTTCTAAGTGTTGAAAGATAGACTTACTTTTGCTCTGGTTTTGACTTTACCGGAACGGACGGATGGGTTTGTGGTATATTGTGAAGCCTCGAGAATTGGCTTAGGGTTTGTTCTTATGCTAAATGGAAATGTTATTGCCTATGCTTCAAGGCAACTTATGATAAATGAGAAGTATTATCCGACCCACAATCTCAAATTAGCAGCGGTGGTATTTGCCTTAAAGGTATGGAGGCACTATCTATATGGTGTTCATGTAGATGTGTTCACTTACAACAAGAGCTTGCAATATGTGTTTAATCAGAAATACTTGAATCTTCGCCAAAGAAGGCTGCTTGAATTATTGAAAGATTATGATATGAGTGTTCTCTATTACCCCGGCAAGGCGAATGTAGTAGCACATGCTCTTAGTAGGTTGTATAAGGTAGGGTTGCTCATATTGATGTAAGAAGTAATTTGTATGAGATATACATTGATTGGCCCGTTTGGGTCTTCAATTGATGGACTCTACAAAGGGTGGTGGTATGGTTCATAATGGTTCCAAATCGTATTTTGTGAGTGATGTGAAAGCTAAGCAATGTTTTGATCCGACTTTTGTAGAATTGAAAGAAACGGTGCTCAAGAAGTTGATTGAGGCTTTCTCCCAAGGGGGAGATGGTGTACTTAGATACCAAGGTTGATTATGTGTTCCAAATTTTGTTGACTTAAGGGAAAAAATCTTGAAAGAAACCCATAGTTCTTGGTATTCCATTTACCCGGGAGCCACAAAGATGTACCGTGATTTTCGGGAGATCTATTGGTGGAATAGGATGAAAAAAGATATTGCGAGATTTGAGGCTAAGTGTCCAAATTTCCAACAAGTGAAAGTTGAGCATGGGAGATTTATCCCAATACATTAGCATTCCTACTTGTAAGTGGGGAGACTTTAATATGGACCTTATAGTAGGGTTGCCACGTACTCGGCGGCATTATGATTCAATTTGGGTCATTATAGACAAAATGATGAAACCAACCCATTTCATTCCTGTCAAAGTTTCTTATGCGGCAGAAGACTATGCTAAGTTATATTTGAGGAAAATGGTAAGGTTGCATGGTGTGCCCTTGTCCATTATCTCGGATAGAGGTACTCAATTTACTTCTTAGTTTTGAAAGTCGTTCAAAAGGGCCTTGGCACTAAAGTGAAGCTTAGCACGAATTTTCATCCACAAACTGATAGGCAAGCGCAGCGGATGGTCCAAACATTAAAGGATATGTTGAGAGCGTGTGTCATTGATTTCAAGGGAGATTGGGATGATAACTTGCCATTGATAGAGTTCGCTTATAATAATAGCCACAATTCTAGTACTGGTATGGCGCCCTTTGAAGCTCTTTATTGTAGGAAGTGTAGATCTCCTATAGGGTTGTTTGAAGTGGGTGATGTTCCCTTGATAGGACTCGAAATTGTTCATGAGGCTACGGAGAAAGTCTGTCTCATTAGATAGAGGTTGAGAATAACCCAAAGCCGACAAATGTCCTATGTCGATGCTAGAAAGAGAGACGTTGAGTTTGAGGTTAGTGATTGGGTCTACTTGAAAATCTAACCCATGAATGTTATGATGAAATTTAGGAATTAAGGGAAACTTAGTCCTCGATACATAGGCCCATATCGAATTTTGAGACATGTTGATAAGGTTGCTAATGAACTTGATTTGCCAAATGTTTGGCAACGGTGCACCCGGTATTCCATGTCTCTATGCTTAAGAAGTGTGCCGGCGACCCGACATCCGTAGTTCCCCTAGAAGGCTTGGGGGTGGATGAAAGTCTCTCTTATGAAGAGGTGTCGGTTGATATCTAAGACCACCTTGTGAAGATGTTGAGGAACAAGGAAGTTGCTTCCGTGAAAGTATTATGGAACAATCACTTAGTTGAGGGTTCTACTTGGGAGGTCGAGGCCGTTATGAAGTCCCCATATCTGATGAATAATGCTTCAAATACATTTCCTCCAATTCTAAGTGCAAATGATCATTAAGCAATATAAAACTCAACAAATGAGTTGGGGTCGAACCCACAGGGAGCGGTACTATCACGACCCGAGTCTAGGCCCCGGATGCGACACGGCGTACTCGACCCCGAAGGGATGTCATACAAGCCTCAAAGCATTCATTCATCGCTTAGGTAATAAAAATTGTGCCTAAATAAAACGTTTCTTAATAAAACCCACAATCAAAAAGTCATTTATAAAGCAGCGGAATACTAAAGTCTCACATGGCCATATTAAAATAAAACTTAAGAAGACAGGGTCACGACCCTTTTGCAAACGAAGTTTTAACATTATTCTTAAAACATAAAGGAACTAGAAACATTAAAAATCCTTGTCCTTGTCCTTGATCTATGAGGACATACCAAAAGATGTCTTGGAAGAAGTCTAGTACAAGCTCCAACTAGAGAGATACTCAATTACCGCAACCTACACTTGTAGTAAAAATAAGAGAATATAGGTTAGAACACAAAAATATACTAAGTTTGATGACCATGCAAAAAGATGCTTAAAAGGACATTTTTGTTGGAAAGTCATACTAGTATGCCATTTTGATAAAACTTCATGAATATTGATATAAGAGGCATAATATAAGTCACAACCAACATACAAGTCACATTTGAACAATATCATATATACAACCGATTACCTTTATCTTGAGCCTACATCTTAAGTAACCCTCCAGTTATACCTTGTGCAATGAATGGGTAGCGTCCCATACCACCACCCATTGTAAGGTACCACCTTAAGACCACCAAAGGTGAACTTACCGTTTATCATGCTTCATATATAAGTAATCATGCTCAACCAGTACCACATACACCATTTTAACATATTCGTCAAGTGAGTCATTTCATCATTTTAGGACTCCTATCTAAAGTTACCCTAAGTTACACCTAAGTAAGACATGAAGTGGCGGCCCGTACTACCCCTTCATACCACACCTAGGTATTCCTCAAGGCTACAATAGATAAGAACCTTTACACAATAAAGCATTCAAGAGACATAAACCTTACATGAATCACATCATCACATTAGGACCAATATCACAGACAACCCTAAGTTATACTTGTGCAATGTGCAAGTAGCATCCCATACTACTACTAACACTAAGTACTCCTTTGAAGTCATCATAGACAAGGCACATATATATACTATAAGACATGACAAGGAAGTAACTCATAATACAATCCAAGTATAGCATTCATCTTTACATTTAAGAATTTAGAGGTCTTTCATGCATTTAGACACTAGGTCAACATTCTTCATTAACACTTCATCACAAGAGCCCATTCATTCATTAACATCATAAGGAACACACTGTGACCTCTCTCAAATGCTTACTTGTGCAATGCATAGATGGCGTCCCATTCCACCACCTACACTAAGTAGTACATCCTTAAGAAGCCATGGTTCATCAACATTTTTTGTGAGGGTAAGCCTTAACTGACATACACCATGTGAGCTTGACATGAAATCCCGGTGTCACCCTTACAGGTTAAAGGGATTCCTACTTGCCTAAGGTGGGACCATTGTTTGTGTACCCTTAAGTGGATCCACTAGCTAGACCTATGTGGGCACATAGTTATGGGATATGAAGATTGCTACTAGATACCCCGCCTCAATTCATGGATGAGCATCCATCTCAAGAGGTTGCTGCTAGATACTCCGCCTTAACTCACGGATGAGCATCCACGCCAATTCATATCCACTCGATGGTTGGCATTATTCCCCACGGAGTACTTGACATTCATTACATTCGTTCATTATTATAGGATAAGATATTGCTAATAGATAGCCCACCTCAACTCATGGATAATCATCCATCTCAAACCTAACATTCACTAAAATGGGATGTACAGATTGTTACTAGACACTCCGCCTCAACTCCCGGATGAGTATCCAACCCAACCCAACATTCATTCATTGGAAAGCTCATAGAATCAAATATGAGAATATCCTTTCATCTAGGAATACCATATTGTGAGAATGTCCTTTCACAAAGTGTCTTTTCATTCATTAGAATACAATTGAGAAATAGCCATTCAATAGACTCCACATTCATAACATTTTCATTAAACCCATTCGTTCGTTCATTCATGTGTGTATGTGAGAATAGCCTTCCACATAATAACCATCATTTACAAGTGTTAATAGAGAGATAACATTCAATCCTAACACAAATTAGCTTCTAATAATGATCATCATTCACTCATTTAGATCACACACATACTTCACTTTACATTCATATATACAACAACATGATAATACTTCAATTCCTCACATTATGCTTTCAAGGGCATGATCACAATGTACATAGTAAGTAAACCCCTCCACCATTCAAGTGGATCAACATCTAATTCACCAATCAAGAAATAATTCATAGCTTGCCCCTTCAAGGCCATGCTCACAAGTCATCAATTCATTATCAATCTACCATACTTTAGCATACACAAGAATACCATCCAATAACCCAAAGCAATTTAGACATATTTCAATCATAAGCTTCCATAAACAACGAACCCACTTCATACTAATACAATTTAGGTGTTGAGAGAAATCAAGGGTTCATAGAATCAAAATCATCTTAAATCATTATTAAACATCAATATAATCATAGTTCGTGATTAGAAACCTTTTGAAAACATTTGATGAAAGAACACATGAGCTTGAGTGAAACCCTGGAATTGACTCTAGGGATGTAAGCTATCCCTAGATGAAGGATCACCATACCTTTGCTAAGTTTCCCCAAGAGATTTTATGAAGTAACCACCTTGAATCAAAACCCTAGCTCCAAGTTCTTGACCTTCTTCTATGGAGGATTGTAGAGAGAGAAATATTTGAGATGAGGTGGATTTCTTTTTAATTTTAATTGGAGATATTTAAATGAAAGAATTAAGGTCTAAAAGGGTTTTATAATTGCTAGGAAAGGCATAAAATAATAGGGACTCAACTTACGAAAAGAATTAAGGACCCACAAAGTTTAAACTTAAAAGTTTGCACTAAACCCATCTAAGCTCGCCCTTTGCACCCCTTGGCTCGCCAAGGGCACTAGGCGACTCGCCTAATGGCCCTTGGCTCGCCCATTTTTCTAGTGCTTCACTATTTTGGGCATAACTTTTTACTCCGAGATCGGAATTGGCTAAACTGGGTGGCGTTGGGAAGAGGACTCAGAGACCTTTAGTTGGATAGGTAATGGCCTGCCTAACTCATTTTTGAGCTAAGAGATATCATCATTTGAGGTTGACCCTACAAGTTGTAACTTAAAAATCTTCCCCTTGCCCGTCTAAGCTCACCCTTTGGAACCGTGGGCTCGCCAAGTGCACTAGGCTACTCGCTAAGTGCACCCTTGGCTCGCCCTTTGTTCCAGTGAGCTCACTCAAAGGGCTGGTCATTAGGCGAAGGAGACGTGCCAAAGGGTGACATGCCAATCAGGTTGGCGAGCAACCATTTAGCTCGCCCTTTGGTCCAACATCTTGGACAAATGGGCAGTAAACTAGGCAGTGGAGGGGGAGCAATGGGCGATCCACCAACCAACTTGGCGAGCTTCAACTTAGTTCACCTATTGTTCCAGAACTAAGGATAAGAGGACAGTTCCTTAGGCGATCAAAAGGGCATAAGGGCGACTCGCCCAACCCTTTGGGCGATCAAGCTACCCATCGCCAAAAGTCTCCATGAAATAACAAGGTTTCCAGCACCCTAACTTGCTATTCTAGGTCCAAGCTTGCACCCTGGGCTCCTTTCTCACCCCACTAAAGTTCTAAACCAGCCTAGACACCAACTCAAAATCATACTAACCCAAACGTCAAGGATCTAGTTCATCATATCTTTTTTTCGAGTCATTACATTATCCCCCACTTAGGAACATTCGTCCTCGATTGACACTTAAAACATTAAAAGGGAAAAACGACTCACGAATAGTAGCCCATCAATCATGCATGCAACATCAATATAAATTCGTAAGCATAAAAGGAAATATCAACTCCATATCGACATGCTGAATACACAACAAGAAAGTAGGAACTACATCTACAAACTCATTATGCATCAAAACTTTAACATTCTTCATTTTCATTGGAAGAACTTCCTTCTCCAAATCATATCATGCGCCTCGCAACATCATTAAGCACAATATGAAATTTTCTCATAAAAGAACACCATACAACTCTTTCAAGAACACATTTAAGCATGTTCAACATTTAGCCTCATGAAGCATATAGACAACTCATAATAGATGCACATTTAATCACGAGGAATATAAAACATGAAAACTCATTTTCTCATTTAAACAAGAATTCAACTAGAACATGCATAACATAAGCAGACAATGGAAACTCATAATAACACAAGACTCCAAAACATGAAACAAGCTACTAGGAACTCTTGGTCTCAAGCTTGAATAGGAATAGAAGGAAAGAGATAAGGATATCAACACTCTCATCAACCTTACTATTTAACGTACCATCCCTCACTTAGGAGAAAACCCAACTAAGGCTAACATAAACATACCAAATGAACCTCAATCAAGACATTCACAACTTACAAGAAAACATCAACATACCAGTGCATTTAAACTAGGAAGGTCCTCATTAAGCAACTCTTGCTCACAACCAACCTTACCACATCACTCAAGGTCTCATATAAGTCTACCAAACCGGGTCTAAACTCCTCCAACTCACTACACCCCCTTAAGGTGAGAACATCAATCAAGCCTAACTCATGAACATTAAGAACACTCAAAGACCTTACCATCTAGGCACATTATTCCCCACTTAGGGGAAACTTATACTAGCTCTTTCAGGCCTCACTTCTTTCCATTCTAAGGCTGGAGTAAAACATCTCCAAACCTTCATACTCATCATGACTAAGCTGGGTTGTACCAACATCTAAGCATAACCATAAAGAAACACATTCATCATACTAAGGACAACATCTCCCTCTATCTCCTCAAATCCAACAAGTCACAGAGCCACAATTGACGTCAATACTCATGTTTTTCTCCCACGATCCTTGCAACATTATCCCTTCAAGTAGTCACATCTTCAAGACCACCGAATAAGGAATAAAATAGAGAACTGATGGAGTTAAGATCTATGGCACGACTAGAAGAATATGAAAGAAGTGTAACTTTCTATCAACCTATAGCCTCTCGCTCATAGATGTGTCGCGACACACACCGATGAACAAGATTCTACTAGATCTGGCTAGTGAGACATCAACCCTAAAGACCATTCCCAAAACCTTGTGCTTTGATACCATGTTTGTCACCACCCGAGTCTAGGTCCTGGATGCGACACGGTGTACTCGACCCCGAAGGGGTCTTATACAAGCCTCATAGCATTTATTCATAGCCTAGGTAATAAAAATGGTATGGAATTAAAACTTCTCTTAATAAAACCCACAGTCAAAAAAATCATTTATAAAGCAGCGGAATACTAATGTCTCACATGACAATCTTAAGACAAAACTTAACAAGTTAGGGTCACAACCCTTTTACAAATGAAATCTTAACAATAGTCTTAAAACATAAAGGAAATAGAAACATTTAAAGTCCTTGTCCTCGATCTATGAGGACATACCAAAATATGTCTTGGAAGAACTCTAGTCCAAGCTTCAACTAGAGAGATACTCAATTACCGCAAACTACACTTGTAGTAAAAATAAGAGAATATGTGTTAGCACACAAAAATGTACGAAGTATGATGACCATGCAAAGCCATGCTTAAAAGGACATTTTTGTTGGAAAGTCATGCTAGTAAGCCATTTTGATATAACTTCATGAATATTGATATAAGAGGCATAATATAAGTCACAACCAACGTACAAGTCACATGTTCACATTTGAACAATATCATATATACAACCCTTTACCTTTATCTTTAGCCTCCACCTTAAGTAACCCTCCAGTTATACCTTGTGCAATGTATTGGCAGCATCCCATACCACCACCCACACTAAGGTACCACCTTAAGACCACCAAAGGTGAACTTACCATTTATCATGCTTCACATACAAGTAATCATGCTCAACTAGTACCATATACACCATTTTAACATATTCGTCAAGTGACTCATTTCGTCATTTTAGGACTCCTATCTAAAGTTACCCTAAGTTACACCTAAGTAAGACATGAAGTGGCGGCCCGTACTACCCCTTCATACCACACCTAGGTATTCCTCAAGGCTACAATAGATAAGAACCTTTACACAATAAAGCATTCAAGAGACATAAACCTTACATGAATCACATCATCACATTAGGACCAATATCACAGACAACCCTAAGTTATACTTGTGCAATGTGCAAGTAGCATCCCATACTACTACTAACACTAAGTACTCCTTTGAAGTCATCATAGACAAGGCACATATATATACTATAAGACATGACAAGGAAGTAACTCATAATACAATCCAAGTATAGCATTCATCTTTACATTTAAGAATTTAGAGGTCTTTCATGCATTTAGACACTAGGTCAACATTCTTCATTAACACTTCATCACAAGAGCCCATTCATTCATTAACATCATAAGGAACACACTGTGACCTCTCTCAAATGCTTACTTGTGCAATGCATAGATGGCGTCCCATTCCACCACCTACACTAAGTAGTACATCCTTAAGAAGCCATGGTTCATCAACATTTTTTGTGAGGGTAAGCCTTAACTGACATAAACCATGTGAGCTTGACATGAAATCCCGGTGTCACCCTTACAGGTTAAAGGGATTCCTACTTGCCTAAGGTAGGACCATCGTTTGTGTACCCTTAAGTGGATCCACTAGCTAGACCTATGTGGGCACATAGTTATGGGATATGGAGATTGCTACTAGATACCCCGCCTCAACTCATGGATGAGCATCCATCTCAAGAGTTGCTACTAGATACTCCGCCTTAACTCACGGATGAGCATCCACGCCAATTCATATCCACTCGGTGGTTGGCATTATTCCCCACGGAGTACTTGACATTCATTACATTCGTTCATTATTATAGGATAAGAGATTGCTACTAGATACCCTGCCTCAACTCATGGATGAGCATCCATCTCAATTCCAACATTCACTAAAATAGGATATAGGGATTGTTACTAGACGCTACGTCTCAACTCCCAGATTTGTATCCACCCCAACCCAACATTCATTCATTGGAAAGCTCATACATTCAAATATGAGAATAACCTTTCACCTAAAATCCCATATTTTAAGAAATTCCTTTCACAACATGTCTTTTCATTCATTAGAGTACAATTGAGAAAAATCCTTTCAATAGACTCTTGATTCATAACAGTTTCATTAAACCCATTCGTTCGTTCGTTCATGTATGTGTATGTAAGAATAGTCTTTCACATAATCACCATTATTTACAAGTGTTAATAGAGAGATAACATTCAATCCTAACACAAATTAGCTTCTAATCATGATCATCATTCACTCATTTAGATCACACACATGCTTTACTTCACATTCATACATACAACAACATGATAATACTTCAATTCCTCACATTATGCCTTCAAGGCCATGATCACAATGTACATAGTAAGTAAACTCCTCCACCATTCAAGTGTATCAACATCTAATTCACCATTCAAGAAATAAATCATAGCTTGCCCCTTCAAAGTCATGCTCACAAGTCATGAATTCATCATCAATCTACTATACTTAAGTATAAACAAGAATACCATCCGATAACCCAAAGCAATTTAGATATATTCCAATCACCAGCTTCCATAAATAACAAACCCACTTCATAATGACACAATTTAGGAGTTGAGAGAAATCATGGGTTCATAGAGTAAAAACATATTAAATCATCAATTAAAAATCAATATAATCATATTTCATCATTATAAATCTTTTGAAAACACTTGATGAAAGAACCCGTGAGTTTGAGTAAAATCCTAAGTTTTTCATGAACTTGAAATCTTTGTAATCTATTCGGAATTGACTCTAGGGATGGAAGCTATCCCTAGATGAAGGATAACCATACCTTTGCTAGGATTCCCCAAGAGATTTGATGAAGAAACCACCTTGAATTAAAACACTAGCTCGAAGTTCTTGACCTTCTTCAATGGAGGATTGTAGAGAGAGAAATATTTGAGAGGAGGTGGGTTTGTTTTAAATTTTAATTGGAGAGACTTAAATGAAAGAATTTAGGTCTAAAAGGGTTTATAGTTGCTAGGAAAGGCATAGAATAATAGGGACTCAACTTAGGAAAAGAATTAAGGACCCACAAAGTTTAAACTTAAAATTTTGCACTAAACCCATCTAAGCTTGCCCTTTGCATCCCTTGGCTCGCCAAGGGCACTAGGCGACTCGCCTAATGGCCCTTGGCTCACCCATTTTTCCAGTGCATTACTATTTCGGGCATAACTTATTACTCCGAGATCGGAATTGGACAAAATCAGTTGCGTTGGAAGGAGGACTCAGAGACCTTTAATTGGATAAGTAATGGCCCATCTAATTCATTTTTGAGCTAAGAGATATCATCATTTGAAGTTGACCCTACAGGTTGTAGCTTATAAATCTACCCCTTGCCCGTCTAAGCTAGCCCTTTGGAACCTTGGACTCGCCAAGTGCATTGGGCCCCTCGCCAAGTGCACCCTTGGCTGGCCCTTTGTTCCAGTGAGCTCACTCAAACGGCTGGTCATTGGGCAAAGGAGAGGTGCCAAAGGGCGACAGGCCAACCAGGTTGGCGAGCAACCATTTAGCTCATCCTTTGGTCCAGCATCTTGGACAAATGGGCAGGAAACTAGGCGATGGAGGGCGAGCAATGAATGATCCGCCAACTTGCTTGGTGAGCTTCAACTTAGGTCACCCATTGTTCCAGAACTAAGGCTAATTGTGCAGTTCCTTAGGTGATCAAAAGGGCGTATGGGCAACTCGCCCAACCCTTTGGGAGATCAAGCAGCCCATCGCCAAAAGGCTCCATGAAGTAACAAGGTTTCCACCACCCTATCTTGCTAGTCTAGGCCCAAGTTTGCACCCTAGACTCCTTCCTCACCCCAATTAAGTTCTATAGCAGCCTAGACAACAACTCAAAGTCATACTAACCCAAACGTCAAGGCTCTATTTCATCCTATCATTTACCAAGTTGTTACAGGTATGTGTTCAAATTCAATTAAGAAGTACAAATGCGATCTAGCTAGCTATAGGAAGAGAAATTATTGAAAAAGACATGAAACAAATCAAAATGAGTGACACGAATGTCAGATGGTGGGTTTCCGTTTGCAATTAACACCTAAAAATAGTCACACAAAACATAAATAACAATATGTAGAAGAATCATTGGGATGTGATCGATTATAGGTAAATTTCACTATATGGGTAGTTGAAACTATTAATAAATAACTAAATACCAGTGGGTAGGCTAGACTATAATGGAGATAGCTTTCTTTCGAACATCAACAAGGATAGCAATTAAGAATAGCGCACACCTTAATTCATCTACTCTCTCGAGCTAGATAGGTAGGATTGGGTTTAGGATTCACTCTCTCGAGCTGAACCCATATCAATCCAATACCTACATATCATTAATCGAAAGCTTTAGTCCCAAAACTTCTCTCTCGAGCAAGCTAAGAACACAAGATTAGAACTGCATTTGCAACTACAATTAATAAATCAAACCTCAGCTAATGATTAAACCCACTTCAATATAGAATTTAAACTAGTAAATAACAATACCTATAAGTTAATTCAAACTATAATCACATGATTACACCCCAAAAATTGGGGTTTTAGCCAAACATCATAAAAAGGTAAAAATGATTACCAAATCGATAATCCATCAATTGCGTCAGAGTATTAAAGCCTTTACAAAGATAAAAATCAAAGAAAATTAGTAACCCACTTGCAAAATCTCCGAATTGAATCTCCAAAAGCTTTCAAGTCCACTGGGAAACTATTCTAAAAAGGTAGTAAACTAAAATCTAGAAAGAAGAACTCCTAAATTAACACTTCAAAATTCAATTTATAGTTGCCAAAAATTAGCCACGAAGGGCCATTAGGCGAGGTAAGTTGGGTTCGCCTAGTGGTTCTGCAAACCACCCTTTTCTCTCTTCTATCGCCTTTTTGCATTGGCTCTTAGCATCTTCAAGTCTTGTAAATTTGGGCTACCACTCTTATCATCGCGGAAATGATCGGCAACACATTGATTGCCCTTTTCCTGTCGCCGACTTGGTTTCTTCCCTCAAGGCTGGAACACTGGAACTTTAGGTGGTCAAAATAGCAACTTGGCGATTCGCCAACTGCTCTTGGCGATCATCAGGCTCGCCTTTCTCCACTTCTTCAGTTTGTTTTGTTTCTTTTTGCCTCTTAGTATCCTTGCTTTACTCCTCAATCCATATACCTGAAAATCTAGGCTTTAACATCAGTTATAGCACAAATTCAACGTTTGAGGACACTAAAACTATATAAACAAAGCCCTAAATGAGTCTAAATCTCGGACTCATCAACACCCCAACTTAAACTTTTGCTTGTTCTCAAGTAAAAGTACATATCAACATTTCAAAAAGAATGTCCTAAATAGTGCTCCATAAGACTCAACATGAATGCACACAAAGAAAGGTTCAAAGTATTCATACAATGATCCGTTGTGCACTCAAAGATTCAAATTTTGACTCACCATTATCAAAGATGCTCAAGTTCACAATTCATGCTTCAAATGCAAGTTCAAGCTCAACAAAGGTATTCAAATGCCCTCACAACAAAGATGATTCCATATTCACACAAAATTTTTCAAC
Organism: Solanum stenotomum; assembly: GCF_019186545.1. NCBI lineage: Eukaryota > Viridiplantae > Streptophyta > Magnoliopsida > Solanales > Solanaceae > Solanum > Solanum stenotomum. The sequence goes on along the minus strand of NC_064284.1, from coordinate 42,752,465 downwards.
AATTTAGAGTTCTAGAACCATATACAACTCTCACATTCAAAAAGATGATTACATGCATGACTTCACCCATAGGTTGCCCTTATTTTCCAAACAACATTCATTTCAGCTCAGTCAAGATCATAAAGGTCTTTTCACGGCTTGTAACGGGGCTGAGTGTCAAGGTATGGTCATTTAGGCTCAGTGGCTTCTACCTTCATGAAGTATGGTCTAACATCACTTTCCTCCTTTTCTTTAACATTTTAATCATGCCAATAATCCACCCCATTATTCAACTTCATATGAACTACCGGATACCCCATCTCTTTTACAACTTCCACTACTTTATGTCACAACTTTTTCTTTTTTTTCTTTGCTTCTTTTCTCTTTTTTTTAGATGGAGGGGTTCCATCTTTTTCAAAACAATTACTCAAATGGGGATTTCTCACACTTCTTGACCTTCCTTCTTTTTTCACCACATCCCTACTTAGTCTTTTGGCCTAAGTTGGCTATTCAAACGAACCACACTTCATGAAAGTTATTGGTGAATGGATAAAGAGAGGGCATAATTTTTCAAGTTTCTTCCAACAAAAGGGACTCAAAAGTGTTCAAGCAAGGTTCACACATCTTAGAAGGTTGGCCACAAAAGAGGTATATTGCCAAATTGTTTTCACTATTCAAAATTGGTGCCTAAGATCATTTCAAGTCCTTGCATCACTCAATCAACCAGACCAACAGGGAAAATTCTAGGTGTCATCACACACAATGATCAAATGAATCTCATCACACAAGGCATTAATACCAATATCAAACAAGACTCCACACTTTCTAGCTAGTGTGCAATGTACATCACAAGAGACTCATTCGACAACCAGCTAGTTACAACGAGATGCTAAAAGATCACACCTTGTATATGCAACTTCATTTGCCTCATCGTAGACACATATTAATTTCGTTCAATTAAGAGCACTATTCAAGTCATCGATATTGATCACAATCGACACTCAAATTCACACATTAACAACCACAATCACACACAAAAAGAGGTGGCAAAAATTTAAAATTAGGTTCAAAACCATTTTAATTAAAAACAAGTGGCCACAAGCTAAAACATCCACAAGTTCAAGATCAAAACATATATATATCAAGAAAATCAGCCCAATATTCACAAAACAAAACAAAATCACAAGAGGTAGGTATGGAAAAACCTTACCCCACCGAACAAGACGAAGCAGTTGTCCTCAAATACAACTAAACCATCATAAAGTATCACAAAATAACAGAGAGAGAGGGGAAAATCATCTTGTCTACTTAGTCACTCCATCTGTCGGTGCATCGGTTCCCAGGATAACACTCTGAGATTAGGCATTAATACTCCAGGTAACACTTTGAGATTGGGCATCAGTGCCTGGAGTAGCATCAGTTGTGGCTCTGCTAGGGCCTGTCATAGTAGTGTCTCTTAAGGAGGCCTGTTGGACAGTCTCAAGTATGGCACTCTCTAAGTTGGCACATCAGAGCAGGATGAAACATCTGCACTTGGGACATCTATGACCTCTGCCAACTCAAATAGTGAAGTGAAGTATGTCGACTTCAGATGGTCCACATCCTTCCTCAGTTCAAAAAGTCATAACCTCAGTAGTAACACTCTGTCCTCTCTCACAAATCTCTACTCTGGCCGTGAGGGCATCAATGGAAGCCAGAGGGGTGTCAGCGTAGTAGTAATAGCTCTCTCAATCATCCAAGGCACCTCAGCCTCTAGCCGGGAAAGCCGCACATTTGCAGAATTGGCTAGGTCCCCCATCTTGAGAAGCATAGCCTAGGTAATCGGAGTCCTGCAGGTAGTGGTACTAGCAAGTGCTCTAGGGGACGGGGGAGCAGCCGAAAAACTTGGGGCGTGAGAATGAGTGGAACTAGATGTCCCTAAAATCCCGGAGGATAGAGTAGGCATGGCTTCCTATATAGGTAATGAATCAATATCAACCTCCGGGGATGTATCCATTAGAGCTGCACTTCTTCTATCATCCTCGTCTCGTGTGTACTTGGCCTCTATGCATCGGATGTCAGTGGACGATGTAGGAATAACCTCAACATCCTTCTTCTCATCATGAGGAACTCCCACCCGATGACACAACTCTGTAATGAGAACTAGAAAAGGAAGAGACGTCTGGCATTGTTTGGCCCTCATGGCCATCTCTTGCTCGATAATCAATCCCAGATTTATCCATTTCCTGGCTATGATAGAACCAAGATAGGCCGCATTTGGGTGGCGGTGAATGTAGTCATTCTGTGGCGGCATGACTGTGCTGCTAATGAATCCAAACTAGTACTGGGCTTTTATGTTCAAGTCCTTCTTTTCAATAGGCGCTCCGGCTTTAATCCACCTCGAGGTGGTGTCATAAATAAGGGGGGCTAGACAACCCTTTAGGTCATCCAGAGTGTCTGTAGTAATCATACGGTAGTACTCGTGCTCAAAGCCTGCAGCACTCTTAAACAGAACGTTGATATCATTGCTGCCGCATCTCACTGTCCTCCTTCGGACCATCACATACTCCACTAGTCCGAAAGCACTGGTGGACACTGTAAGCATCATAAAACTCCCTGAACCATGAAGGAATGTATGGGCCACGAGGCCTGGTGAAGACCTTGAACCAGTGGAACCAGAGAGTGTCCCACAGTGCAGGATGCATGTCCACTTCACCATTCGTGGAAAATCTCTTTTCTTCAAAGATTGTCCAAATCGCTCGGCCTTTAACTAGTTCAATAACCGTGGAGGAGGACCGTGGACTGATGGTGCTAGAACCACCGTCTGTGTTGGAGCTGGCACTGAACACGAAGCAGGAGGGGTTGGCTCTCGAATCCTAGATAGATCATTACGAGCTTCAGAACGTAGCTCTACAAGTCGGGTCTGCAACAACTGATTATCCTTAGGCTTAGAGAATGAAGCTTGAGAATTAAAAGACTCCCCATCACTGCTGGATTTGTGCTCCAGTGTCTCAACTACGGGTGCCTTGCCCTAGCCCTTGCCCTTGCCCTTGCCCTTGCCACCCTTCGAAGATAAGTTCTTGCTCTTTGTATTGGAAGTAGATGTTTCCTCATTGATTATAATCCCTCGTGCCCTTTTTTCGGGGCAGCATGCCACTATCATCCTAGTTTCTTATGATAATATCTGCAAAAAACATACAAAATGTCAGAAATAGTCCAAGAAAAATGTAGAAACTAAGTTGCAGAAAGACTCTCCAAACATGTCTACGAGTCGCAGAGTCATTTAAGCGAACAAAATAAGGCTCACCGAAAGAACTAGTTCAAAAATATTCCAGAATCAAGGCATGTTAATGATGCTCAGGGTCATGCAGTGAATCGTCGACACCAATCGGCAAGCTTGGACTGGCCCGCCAAAAGTTACAGTGTATTTTAAGGGTTAGGGGTACAGAAAGGTCGACCAAGAAGACCTTTCGGCGAGTCACCGAGTGAACTCGGCGAGCTCATGCATCTCACTGAAAGTTACAGAATGAAATCATCCAAACTTCGAAATTAAAGGATATCTGAGGGGGACTTTGGTGAACCGCTAAACCATTCGGCGAGTTCGACATAACTCGCCAAATGACCCAACGTGCCAATTTTCAACCCCAAATTCAAAATGAAACCCGCATCCCTCGAATTCAAAATCAAACACATACACCATTCAATTAGCACTAGACCCATACCCTTGGGGTACTAGACTTCCCCCAATTTGGAAAAAAATTGGTCATTTGATGACTTTTTCCCTTAAGGATGGCACCAAACACTCCATCATTGGGCAAATTATGTCATTTAGCGCAATTCGGGGTTTTTTATACTTCATTAAACTAGACCCATTACAAAAATACCTCAACCCAACACTTTAGAACCAATTTTAATGCCCAAAACACGGGAATCAATCGATTTAATCATTTAGGCACCATTTCAAACAAATTACGGGCATTCTGACACATGAAATACAATTAAAGCAATTACCCAACATAATTCAACCCCCAATTACCTATTGCATTTGATTTCAACCACAAACATAAAGTACGGGTTTCAAAAACAAACTTGTTTGCCGAAATTAGAATTTGTATAGCTAGGTAGTAAAGTTCCCCAACTCCGAGTACAAAATCAAACAAAAATGCGACTAAAACAAAAACTAAGGAATATTAACTAATGGGTGAGAGGGTACAAGAGTTGAAAATGAGAGAATATAAAGGATTCTGAAATTTTAAATTGTTTGGCCTTTAAAACCTTTTAGTTCGCGGCACCATCGGCGGAGTAAGTCGTGCTCGCCGACCCACTCGGTAATGTGCCAAGTAGTGGTTTACGTCACCTAGTTTTATAGGACTCCCAAAAATTTTGGGGGTTCAAATGGAGGACAGAATCAGGCTCGCCGATCTGTTCCGTGAGTCACCGATTAAACAGTTAGCCCACCGAGTTATATAGATTATCACTTCAAGCTTGGTGGGTTCAACGACGGTCCAAGTAGGGGCTTGCCGACCTATTGGGTGAGTCGCCAACTGGACTTGGGCTCCCAAAATCACCAATCTTCCAACATTTTTCACTTTTCAACCTGCACAATCAACACATGTTATTCAAAATTAACAATTAAAGCATTAAAACTTGGGTTGCCTCCCAAGCAGCACCTTAGTTAACATCGTGGCACGATGAAAGTACCCATTTATGGATCTTTCTTTAGGTTTGCCAAGGTATCACTAGGTAGGCTGCCTTTTGGGCTTGGATTCAAATGAAAAGAAATTTAACCCATTTGGGTCTCCAATTGCTTGATTGACACGGAATGAGAGGTGATCGTCTGATCAATTGTAGAGACATCCTCATTCTTCTCTTTCAACACTTTGTCTGATCCCTCAACTTTATTGAGAATGCATGAGAGGATGTATTCTATACGGCCACGTTCAGATTCCTTGGTCTTTTGGCACGCATAGAAAGGGACATACCTATCTTTGTCACCCATCCTTTCCTTCCAAGTGGTGTTACGATCACTCCAATCTCTGTCTTGGTCTCTCCAGCCCTCATCTCTATTCCATCCTTGATTTCCACTCGGTCTTTGGTACTTTGCACGATAACATCCTCCTTGATTGGCTAGGAAGTTCACTTCTTCAATGTACAATGCTTCAAATAATGTTTCATCGGGGTTTACTCCACAAACACCAACAACATTAACGCTCTTTGTACCAATACCCATGAAAGTTTTAGCCAAGATATCCAGTTGGGTCATCATTTTAGCCATGTTTTTGTGTCTCTCTTAGTCCTTTTAGATCTTCTATTTTGTCATTCTAAAATTCCGAGGAGAGACTTGGTCTTCACGAGTGTACCATGCCCTATTGATCTTGGTCATGCAATCAAGGAGTTCAGATGCTACTTCATAAGGTTGTCGCATTATACCACCGGGAAACAAATTGATCAGCAACTCCTTTGTTTATCGAATCGAGGCTCCTATAGAAGTATTGCAACACCACATTATTTGGAAATCCATGAGTTGGGCTTTACAACACCAATTTCTTAAACCTCAGCCACATCTCATGGATTGGCTCACCTTCCAAGTTTTTAAAACATTGGATGTTATCCTTGAGTGTCATCATCTTCTATGGGGAAAAGATCTCATTTGGAATGTTGTGATCAACTCATCCCAAGAGGTAATGGGGTCTCTTGGTAATTCAGATAACCATTTTGTAGCTTCACCCATCAAAGAGAACAGGAAAAACCTGAGACAGACTGATTCTTGCGATATGTTCTTAAATAAGAATGGACCACAAACGCCTACAAATTTTCGAGTATGCTCGTGGGAATCCTCATGAGCCAGCCCCCCAAATAAACCATTTAATTGTAGGAGGTGAAGCATTGTGCTAGTTATGTGAAAAATAGTGTTTCCTTCAGTTGGAGGTAGACGTATTGCTCCAACACCACCCAATGGAATTGGGTCATTGGCATTTGGGTCATTTACATCATTGAGGTTTCCAACATCATTTGGTGGCCCACTTGGCTACCATTACTTCCGTTAACGCTCATATCCTCATCTGTTTAGCACAAGCAACAGAAAACCAAAAACTGAAATAAGTTGATTCAAATACAACCAAAAAGATCAGAAGTTAACTTCACTAAAAGAATTTTAAACAATGGCACTTCCCCGGCAGCGGCGCCATATTGAAGAATAATGCTTCAAATACACTTTATCCAATTCTAAGGGCAAACAATCGTTAAGCAATATAAAACCCAACAAATGAGTTAGGGTCGTACCCACAGGGAGCGGTACGTGTTCAAATTTAATTAAGAGGTACAAATGTGATTTAGATAGTTATAGGAATAGAAATTATCGAAAATGACATGAAGAAAATCAAAAAGAGTGACACGAATGTCAGATGGGGGGGTTTTGTTTCCAATTAACATCTACAAAAATAGTCACACAAAATTGAAATAACAATATAGAGAAGAATTCTCGGGATGTGATCAATTATAGGCAAATTTCACTATATGGGCAGTTGAAACTACTAGTAAAGAGCTAAATATCAGTGGGTAGGCTACACTATATGGGAAATATCTTTCTCTCGAACAACTACCCCGAATCAAGTGATTTCTTTTGAACATCAACAAGCATAGCAATTGAGAACAGCCACACCTTAATTCATCTACTCTCTCGAGTTAGATGGGTAGGATTGGGTTTAGAATTCACTCTCTCAAGCTGAACCCATATTAAACCAATACCTACAAATCATTAATCGAAAGCTTTAACCCAAAAACTTCTCTCTCGCAAGCTAAGAACACAAGATTAGAATTGCATTTGCAACTACAATTCATAAATTAAACCTCAGGTAACGAATAAACCCACTTCAATATAGAAATTTATACTAGTAATTAACAATACCCATAAGTTAATTGAGCCTATAATCACATGATCACACCCCAAAAGTTGGGGTTTTAGCCAAACATCATAAAAAGGTAAAAATGGTTACCAAATTGATTATCCATCAACTGGTAAGAGTAATCAACCCTTTACAATGCTCAAAATCAAAGAAAATTAGTAACCCACTTGCAAAATCTCTTAATTGAATCTCCTAAAGCTTTCAAGTCCACTGGGAAACTATTCTAAAGAGGTAGTAAACTAAAATCATGAAAGACGAACTCCTAAATTAATAGTTCAAAATTCAATATATAGTGGCCAAAAATTAGCCACAAAGGTCCATTAAGCGAGGTAAGTCAGGTTCACCGAGTGGTTCGACGAACTGCCCTTTGCTCTCTTCTATCGCCTTTTTTCATTGGCTCTCAGCATCCTCAAGTCCTCTAACTTTGGACGATCACTTTTATCACGAAACTGATCGGAAGTACTCCAACTGCCCCTTTCCTATCGCCGCTTGGTTTCTTCTCTCAAGGCTGGAACACTGGAACTTTAGGCGGTCAAAATAGCCACTTGGCGATCATCAAGCTCGCCTCTCTCCACTTCTTCAGTTTGTTTTGTTCTTTTTGCCTGTTAGTATCCTTGCTATGCTCCTCAATCCATATACCTGAAAATCAAGGCTTTAACATCAGTTTATAGCACAAATTAAGCCTATGAGGACACTAAAACTATATAAAAAAATCTCCAAATGAGTCCAAATCTTGGACTCATCAATATCCCCATCTTTTTTCCTTCCACTCTAGCTTGAGGTAATGAGTTTCTTCCTGATTTACTCCTTGCTTAAAGTCATGTGTGTTTAAGATGTTCCCATGATTTTCTTATGTTATGCATGTTCATGAAAACTTGTGTATGAGTTGCCTATAGACTTCATGAAATTAATTGATTAACATGCTTAAGATATTCTTTCTGAGATTGAATTGCATATGAGCTCCATGAGATTGTGTTGAGCAAGATTTTGGCTTGGAGAAGGTAGTTCCTCCTTGTAAAAGAGTAATGTTGAAAATTCATCCATATTGGGTTGCTAGATGTGGTTCCTACTTCCTGAAGATGCATTTGAGTATGTTGGGCATGGAGTTGATGTTTCCTCCTCTTTTATGCGTGTTGCATGCATAATGGACTGATAGAGTTAGTTCCACCGCTATATGATGTTTTGACAACGTCCTAGCTTGGAGTCGATCGTTCCTCCTTGGTTGTGTGCATCGCATTGTATGTTGGGTTGTTAATTCGTCCCCTACTCTTTTAGAACCAGTTTAAATAGCATTCATGGATGAATGATCCCAAGGGGGACATATTGTAACACCCCGTATGTAAAAGACCAAATAGCAGCTTTTCAGATCCTTCCACATGCCATCCACAAAGGGCTAACCACGGCCCCTGGAGTGGGCCACGAACCGTAGGTGGGTCCATGGATTGACCCCTCAGAAATGGTCCACACATGAACCACGGTGGGACCTACGAACCGTAAGTGGGACCACGCCCTGTGGTCCAGTGGTTCATTGGTGGGCCAAAAGTCTCTAACAACCCTCCACGGTCCACTAGGAATGACCGTAGGTTAGACAACAATCCGTCGACTGGGTCCATGGGTGGTGAGTCAGTGGACAACTAACAGGTTTAGTTAGGGGCAGTTGGGTCATTTACAATTTTATTTAAATCAAAGTGAGGTCTCCTAACTCTATGACCCCTATATAAGTTATTTTAACCCCTAAATTCACTCATTCAATTCATTTTCTCAAAATTCACCAAAAGAAACTCACACTCTTCCTCTCAAATATTTCTCTCTCTAGGACTTGAAGAAGAAGAAAGAGTTGAAGCTATGGTAAAGGTGAAGTCTATATTCCTCAAGCATTTGTGGGCTTTGTAATCAAGGTATGATGGCTTTACATCCATGGATTCCTTCCATCCAAGGAGTCCATAAGTTTTACCCAATTCAGAAGATGAAATCCCCAATTTGAGTTAGGGTTTCTTCCAATGTTGTGGGTATTGATTAATGTTGATCTAATTAAGTGGATTATAATTGTTTATGCTTGAATTGAGTAGATTCATTGATTTTAGTATGAAATTACATGTTTCCATGTCTAGAATGATGAAATTGATTTAATATGGGTTTTATGCCATGAAAGAAGAATTTGTTGGTTTAGATATTCAATCTAGGATTGATAAAATATATTAGTATTGAAGCTTATATGATGAATCATGATTAGACTGCTCTGAGATTGAATTGTCACGACCCAAACTCAAGGTGCACAACTGGCTCCTAATTCAAAAACTTAGGCACGAGCCGACCCTGCTGAACCATTTGCTACTAGCGCATGATAGTCACACCCAATCAAGAAAACAAACATGTGTATCTCGGTTTAAAATTAAGTCCCCCGACCGCAAAGCCCCTGTCAACTGATATATAAAAGAAAAAGCTACTCCCAAGAGTTCATATAAAGAAATAGCCAACTAGGACTAAAGTCAAGATTGGGTCGTCGAGGCCGCCATGATCTCTCTACTGAAACTGAAAGCAAGTATATATCAACAAAATACATCAAACAACTAACAAGCTTCAGCAAACCAACAAACTAGGCCAGCATGGACATAACGTAGCTATACACCCCACAAACTAGTCTGCAAGCCTCTAAGAGTAGTAAAGATTGGCGGGACATGGCTTAGCCTACCTATAAAAATATATACAACAAAAGCTAACAAACCTCCTAATTCTGGTATCTTCGGAGGAAAGGGGCCAGCGAATAAGATAGAAGTCAATAATCCTGCTACATAGGAGGTCTACTGGGTCGTCTAACGGGACCTGTATGTATGAATGCAATACCCCAAGCAATGAGGCATCGATACAAAATAATGTACCGAGAATAAAAGGCAATAGACCATGAGCAGGTATACTAATAAACCGGGAGTAATCTGATAAATAAATCAAGGATAAGATAATTGTACTGACTTGCTCCATAATCCAAACATATCAAATATAATAAAACAACAACCTAACCATGCCCCCATAAGCTCAGCAAATACAAACACCACACAAGACTGTAACGATCCGAGAGCACCCCCCTAGTCGTTACCGGCGTATTCGACCTCTCGGAGGTCTTACACAAGCCCTTAGCATTCGTCATAACATTGATCATAGAAAAATAGCGGAAAATTTAAAACTTTTCCATAATATAATACAAGACTTAAAAGTCACCTCATTAAAACTTTAATACAAAAATTGGAGTACTACGTCTCAAGGTAGCCATCTTAAAACATGACTACAACACAAGAGGGACACAACCCTTACAATACAAAAGAAAGTACTATCTAGTACATAGAACTTAAGGAAACTATTTAACATAAAGGTCCTTGAATCTTTTAAGGACACACCCGAACTTGGGAATAGTAAGCCAAGCTCATCACTTCTAGGAAAGACCCTTTAGTCACCATCACCTACCCTTGGTGTAAAAAGATGAAGAAGAATGGTGTTAGTACAAGAATGCACTAAGTATGATAACCATGCAAAACATGCTCTTAAAAGACATTTAGTTGGAAACTATGCATCATGCCTTTTTAGAGATACTTCAAGAATCTTTAGTACATTAGGCACAATATAAACCACATACATCATCATACACATGGAAACCATTCATAATAGCACATAGAGCCACTTATAACATTTTAGGCTTATTAAATGCATACAATACATTACCTTTCTCTTTATCATAACTCCTTTCCTCAAGCAACCCTTAGGGAATACTTGGTGCAATGTATTGCCATAAGGTTACCAAAGGTGAACTTACGTATAGCGTTCATCAATCCAACCACATATATTCATAGAGTCATAAGTACACCATAAGACATAGTCTTCACATAGGAACCATCACCTAAGACAACCCCCAAGTCACACTAGTGCAATGTGCAAGTAGCATCCCATAATACTACTCACACCAAGTGTTCCTTGGAAGCCACCATAGACAAGGCACATCATATTCAACAAGTCATAATATCTTCATTTAATATTAGACATAAGACCAAGATACTTCATAACATCATATAAGGACTCATTCCTTTACTACATCATTAGTCATAACCCATTTAGTTCATATCATAGGTAAACCACCCTCACAACCCCCTTCACAAGCTAACTTGTGCAATGTACACATGCAGTCCCATACCCCCACATATACTAAGCAAACCCATTAAAAAGTCATAAGTGTAATTCACATGCATAATCATACTTCATGTCTCGACATAAGTAAAGTCAACCTTAACAGGCTTTCATATTAACATACATAGACCTTAGTATTCATTACATAAAGATACTAATCATAACCTCCCTTAGAGTCCACTTGTGCACTGCATAAGTAGGGTCCATAGTCCTACCTACACTAAGTAGCTCTTCAAGAAACTATTACTAGAGTTCATATTCTTATCTTAGTTCATTTCTTAACTTTCGGGAGACATTGCCATAACCGACATAGACCATGTGAGCTACATGGAATCTGGTGTTCTATTCCCACACCGAAAAGAAAGGGTACTACTTTCCAATGTAGGACCAAAATACATAATAGCTATCTAGTGGATCCACTAAGCTATGACATACGGGGGCATATAGTTATGGACCAAGGAGATTGCTACTAGAAACCTTGACTTACTAGGCGTGGAGGTTTCCATCTCATGAGACAACATCTATGTTGGGAACCTGGACTTGCTAAACGTGAAGGTTCTCCTGTGGGAAGCCGGATTTGCTAAACGTGAAGCCCCCACTCTCATTTTTCATGTTCACTCGGTACTAAGCTCCAAGTCCCTTTTTAAACATCTTTAAGCCTTTATTTAACATTAGTTCATAAAATAGGCTTTAGAGATTTAATACCTCATATCATATAGCTCAAAGGTTTCTAAGATGAGAATGACCTTTCATCATAGAACCTACATTATGTGAGAATGACCTTTCACGTAATCATACCATATTCATAACATAGTCTAGTTTAGATTACAATTGAGGAAACCTTTCAAGAGACTCACTTTCACTAGATTATCATAAACCTTATTCATTCATTCATGTGTGTGTGTATATATGTGAGAAAGCGTTTCACATAAACACCTTTGTACAACACATATTCATACCTTGCTAATACACTTTTCATGCATAATAAGATGTAAGGGTGCATATAAGAATTCACCTTTCAATAGACAACATAACACATTATATTCATAGTTATACATGTAGAGTGTGTGTGTGCGCATATTGATCCTCATAGTGACATATTAGCAACAACATTGATATTGAGTGTTCTTCCCTTAAAGGGGTCACAACACATTCACAATGTCCCCAATTCATGAGCAATTCACATATAAAGCCCTTAGGGATTCTAGACCACACAGCCACACTTCATCATAGGAAACAAGGACACATTCAACATTGAATAGGTACTCGTAACATGTATATGATCAAACATTCATATAGGGGTCATTCCACAATAGTACCTAACATAATCAATCATTTAGACCACAGACCTTATCCCTAACTTTATCATTCACATTATACTCCTCATCATCAACACACTTTAAGCATCATGCTTGCATTGAGGATTTCATACATAACCTTCATATCATACCTTCACAAACATATGCATCATAATCATCAATTCACTTGACATCTATTGCTTTCAAGGCCATGATCTCAACATGCATAGATTGACAAGAAATGAACACCTCCACCATAAGTGGATCAAACCACACAACATAAATTCTCATACTATAGACTAGAAGTTTGGTCAATCTACCAATTCTCCGAGCCATGATCACCTTGTATCAATCCTCAACAATTCATAATCAATTGACATAGGTAGAGATAGGAATCAACAATGTAATTCAATATCATAAACATAGTCTACGTACAATTCCGTAAACAAAGGAATCAATCCATAACTTTGCCCATAAGTATATAATCCTCAACTTATCAATATACCAACAATTCAACATGAATAAGTATAGACAATCATAAGAAACATCAATAAAATCTAATATAAACATAATTTCATCAATAGAGATCATATTCACAAAGACCCACATCATAGGCCAATTTTCGAGAATTTGGGGATCATGGGTTCTTCAAAAATTGCTTTGAAAATTGTCTTAAAAAGTTAATTCCACATTAATTCATCAATAGAATGATTTAGAAAATTGTTTGACAAGGAAACCATGTTTAGATTGAAAATTGGGAATTTTGGTCTTTGAATCACTTTTGAAAATCTTTGATAGAACTCCTTGAAAGAGAGGTTATTCAAGAATCAAGAGTCACCATACCTTAATTATTGAAGACCCATTAAATTGAAGAAGAAATCAATTGAAAACCCATTTTATAGCTTGAGCTTTCATCAAGGTCTTCAATGGAGTTTTTGAGAGAATCTATTTTGACAGGGAAGAGTAAATTTAAAGAATGGGGTCTAATTTTAAATTTTGGGGTTTTAACCAACTTAAAATACCCTAAATAGGTAGAATAACCGTTTATTGATGAATAGTTTTAACCAACCGTTTGACAAGGAAACTACCCCTAACTTAGTTGGACCTTTTAAACAAGTCAAACTTGAGTTTTATTTTCCCATATTTCATCGGGAAACAAGTTCGCGACGCGGAGGTGTTCCCACAAGTTTTCTGGAAATTAAATTCGAGACAGTAGAGTCCGCGACATGTCTGCGACATGTTCGCGACGCAGACCAAACATTTGCCCCTTGGTGGAGCTAGTCCGCGACGCGGACATGCTCCCTCCAAGCACAACTTCAACCTGCCTTGGCAGCTAGCTTGGCCAAGGTTAGGGTCCTCCTCGGGGATCCTTAGGGTGGCCCCCGGGTTGTCGTATCCAAATGTTTTGACCCTATAAACATTTATTATGACACCAGGGTCACCTCCACTGATTTTAGACTCCAAATAACACATAAAAACATGAACAACATACTAGAACACACCAACACGTAAAAGACTAGTTTCCAAACGTCTTGGTCGTCCCTTGACGTTGGACTTCCAAACTCTTTAAAGCTGACTAAAAAAGCTATTCTTCATTATTTAAACAAGTTATTAATGCATAAAACCCATGTGAGGCTCTACTTTATCCTACTTTATTTTGAGGGTCGTTACAATATTCCCCACTTAGAAACATTAGTCCTCGAATGACACTTAAAACACTTCGAAGGACTCAATGACCCAACTAGTAGCTCACAATACACAACATACAACATCAACATAAGAGCACACATCAAGGAGGAACATCAACTCCACATAAAAGGCTCAAAACAACTTTGTGCAATTCAAGAAAGTAGCAACACTTCTACCAACTCCTTATGCATCAACTTTATTATTTCCCATTTCATTGGAGGAACTTCCTTCTCCAAATCATCACTATGCTGAAAACTCTTTACTTCTCATAAGTATAGGAGGAGCTACCTTCTCCTTATTCAATGAGCATCAACATATAAATTAAGCAATTGACAAGACATTTCTTTAACAAGACAACATCAAGCATGCTCATTACAACTCTCATGAAGTCAACATCACACAACATCTATGGGAGCAATTTCAACCATGAGAAATAAAGTTCGTGAAAACTCAAAATACAACTTAAGCCTTAATTTTCACAAAAATATGCACATACAAGGAAATCATGTCATAATCATCATTCTCATTTCAAACACCAAAGAAACACAACATGCAACTATCTCATTAAAGCACGTTATGCAATTTTATCATAAGAAAATCATTTAAGCATGCACTTCAAATCAAATCATGCACTACCAGCAAGTTGAAACTTTATTCACCGACTCATATTGCATCAACCACATAGGCCTTTCTCATGTACATAGGAAGAATTACCTTCTCCTAATTGTGACATGATATTTACCTCTTTTTATATCATCATAGGGTCCATTATGCAATGTCTTTCAAGTGCACACATGGACATGATCAACATTTCCACTCATGAGGCAATTAAGCAATTCATACTAGTTGCACCCTAACATGAGGATTATAGATCATCTACTAGTGTTATCATTTAATCATCACACTATCAAGAACATACATATCATTACCATCTTTAGTTATGTTCAAGGAGGGACTACCTTCTCCTAGTCACAACATACACACATGGCATCATAAAACTCATAGGCAAGCATTACACAAACGCCAATTCTTTTAAGGAGAAATTCCAACTTCTAACCTAAGCATGCTCACACTCTCTTCCTCATGAAGTCAAGAGTGCATTCACCATATAAAGATGCATATTGACATGAGAAACATGAATTTTTATTACTAAAATTCCATTCTTATGTAGTAAGAATCCTTCAAAAACATGCATAACATAGTGTCTTCTAGGACAATCATAACATACGGATATCATGCAACTCATAATCATATGCAAGACTCCAAACATGAACAAGCTACTAGGAACTCTTTGGTCTCAAGCTTGAATAATAATAGAAGGAAAAGATAAGGATATCAACAACCTTACTAATCACTCATCATCCCCACTTAGGGTAAACCCATCTAAGAGCACATTAAAGTAACCAAGAGAACTATCGCTTACCAATTAAGCATAATGTCCCCCTCTTGGGATCAAGTTATGCAAACTCCTTTAATCATTACCTCCTTTATCTCTAAGGTAGGAACCATTCTCCACTAAATTTTCATTATACTCCCTTAGGTGAGGATTTCAAGAATCCAAAAAAAAAGTATCTATACCACTCCACTTCATATCTATCACCCAAAGTGGTTCTCAACATGGAGAACTCAAAGAAGATCAATGTAGAAATATTAAGGGCACTCAAAACCTTACCATCTAGGCACATTATCCCCCACTTGGGGTGAGCTTAACCAACTCTTTATAACATCATACCCTTATCATCACCATTGGTGTAACTTTCCGCTCAACCATGCCTAGGTATTATCTAAACACCCTCTTTGAATGAGCATAGTTAAGATCAACCTTACAAGACATCTTTCCTCTTTAGAGTTGGTCAACATCTATTCTCTTGTTCTTCCTATGAACTAAGGGGTACATGCAACTCTCCAAGTTAACCTTAGAGCAAAACACAATCCAACTCATGGAACAAAGCCCCTTTTTTCCAGTCTTAGGGCAAGCCTACACAAGAACTCTGATTCACACAAGGACAACCATGAAGCATCACTCATAAGAAAAGGCAACTTTCAACTCACACTAGTTACCACATTCCTTTAAAACTCCTCAAATCTTCACCATGACATTCTACTATCATTACCCATCACTATAAAGCAACTCATCATCCTAAAAAGGATTTCATTCTTACCATAACGACTCTTACCATACGAGAAGTACACCACCATACAACATTTTCAATATAATGTTTCCAACCTCATAGATCACATATAGCCATGATTGGCATCACAATACGATTTCCAAATCTACCTTCAAATATACTCATATAGTCACCACATCATAATAAGCATTAAAACTCACCTTTTCTTCCCTCGATACTTGCAACATCACCCTTTCCAAGTAATCACATCTAGAAGACCACCGGACAAGAGAAAATAAGAGAGATAGATCATAGGGAGTTAAGCTCTCTGGCACGACACAAGAGTAATGAAGAAAGTGAAACTTCTATCGTCCTATAGCCTCTCGCTCATAGATGTTTTGCGACTCACACCGATGAACAAGACTCTACTAGACGTGGCTCAAGAGACGTTGAATCCTAAGACCATATTCATAACCTTATGCTCTGATACCAAGTTTGTAACGACCCGAGAGCACCCCCTAGGCGTTACCAGCGTATTCGACCTCTCGGAGGTATTATACAAGACCTTAGCATTCGTCATAACATTGATCATAGAAAAATAGCGGAAAATTTAAAACTTTTCCACAATATAACACAAGACTTAAAAGTCACCTCATTCAAACTTTAATACAAAAATTGGAGTACTACGTCTCAAGGTAGCCATCTTAAAACATGACTACAACACAAGAGGGACACAACCCTTACAATACAAAAGAAACTAATATCTAGCACATAGAACTTAAGGAAACTCTTTAACATAAAGGTCCTTGAATCTTTTAAGGACACACCTGAACATGGGAATAGTAAGCCAAGCTCATCACTTCTAGGAATGACTCTTTAGTCACCATCACCTACACTTGGTGTAAAAAGATGAAGAAGAATGGCGTTAGTACAAGAATGCACTAAGTATGATAACCATGCAAAACATGTTCTTAAAAGGACATTTAGTTGGAAACTATGCATCATGTCTTTTAGGAGAAACTTCAAGAACATTTAGTACATTAGGTACAATATAAACCACATACATCATCATACACATGGAACCCATTCATAATAGCACACAGAGCCACTTATAACATGTTAGGTACAATAAATGCATACAATACATTACCTTCCTCTTTACCTTAACTTCTTTCCTCAAGCAACCCTTAGGGAATACTTGGTGCAATTTATTGCCTTAAGGTTACCGAAGGTGAACTTACGTATAGCCTTCATCAATCCAACCACATATATTCATAGAGTAATAAGTACACCA
Organism: Solanum stenotomum; assembly: GCF_019186545.1. Taxonomy (NCBI): domain Eukaryota; kingdom Viridiplantae; phylum Streptophyta; class Magnoliopsida; order Solanales; family Solanaceae; genus Solanum; species Solanum stenotomum. The sequence continues at coordinate 42,735,037 of NC_064284.1, read as the reverse complement.
TAAGACATAGTCTTCACATAGGAACCATCTCCTAAGACAACCCCTAAGTTACACTAGTTCAATGTGCAAGTAGCATCCCATAATACTACTCACACCAAGTGTTCCTAGGAAGCCACCATAGATTAGGCACACCATATTCAACAAGTCATAACATCTTCATTTAACATTAGACATTAGACCAAGATACTTCATAACATCATATAAGGACTCATTCCTTTACTACATCATTAGTCATAACCCATTTAGTTCATATCATAGGTAAACCACCCTCACAAACCCCTTCACAAGATCACTTGTGCAATGTACATATGGAGTCCTATACCCCCACATATACAAAGCAAACCCATTAAGAAGTCATAAGTATAATTCACATGCATAATCATACTTCAAATCTTCACATAAGTAAACTCAACCTTAACATGCTTTCATATTAACATACATAGACCATAGTCTTCATTACATAAAGAGCCTAATCATAACCTCCCTTAGAGTACACTTGTGCAATGCATAAGTAGGGTCTGTAGTCCTACCTACACTAAGTAACTCTTCAAGAAACTATTACTAGAGTTTATATTCTTATATTAGTTCATTTCTTAACTTTCGGGAGACATTGCCATGACCGACATAGACCATGTGAGCTACATAGAATCTGGTGTTCTACTCCCACACTGAAAAGAGAGGGTACTACTTGCAAAAGTAGGACCTACATATATAATAGCTATCTAGTGGATCCACTAGGCTAAGACCTACGGGCGCACGTAGTTATGGAACAAGGAGATTTCTACTAGAAACCATGACTTACTCGGCGTGGAGGTTTCCATCTCATCAGACAACATCTATGTTGGGAATCCGGACTTGCTAAACGTGAAGGTTCTCTTGTGGGAAGCCGGACTTGCTAAACGTGAAGCCCCCACTCTCAGTTTTCATGTTCACTCGGTACTAAGCTCCAACTCCCTTTTTAAACATATTTAAGCCTTTATTTAACATTAGTTCATAAATTAGGGTTTAGGGACTTAATCCCTCATATCATATAGCTCAAAGGTTTCTAAGATGAGAATGACCTTTCATCATAGAACCTACATTATGTGAGAATGACCTTTCACGTAATCATACCATATTCATAGCATAGTCTAGTTTGGAGTACAAATGAGGAAACCTTTCAACAGACTCACTTTGACTAGATTATCATAAACCGTACTCACTCATTCATGTGTGTGTACATGTGTGAGAAACCCTTTCACGTAAACACCTTTGTACAACACATATTCATACCTTGCTAATCGTACACTTTTCATCCATAATAAGATGTAAGGGTGAATATCAGAGTTCACCTTTAAATAGACACCATAACACATCATATTCATAGCTATACATGTAGAGTGTGTGTCTGTGCATATTGGTCCTCATAGTGACATATTAGCAACAACATTAATATTGAGTGTTCTTCCCTTAAAGGAATCACAACACATTCACAATGTCCCCAATTCGTGAGCAATTCACATATAAAGCCCTCAGGAATTCTAGACCACACACCCACACTTCATCATAGGAGACAAGGACACATTCAACATTGAATAGGTACTCCTAACATGTATATGATCAAACATTCATACAGGGGTCATATAGCTAGGGGTTATTCCACAATAGAACCTAACATAATCAATCATGTAGACCACACCTTATCCCTAACCTTATCATCCACATTATACTCCTCATCATCAACATACTTTGAACATCATGCTAGCATTGAGGATTTCATACATAACCTTCATAGCATAACTTCATAAACATATGCATCATGATCATCAATTCACTTCACATCTATTGCCTTTAAGTCCATGATCTCAACATGCATCGATAGACAAGAAGTGAATACCTCCACCATAAGTGGATCAAACCACACAACATAAATTCTCATACTATAGACTAGAAGTTAGGTCAACTTACCAATTCTCCAAGCCATGATCACCATGGATCAATCCTCAACAATTCATAATTGGTTGACATAGGTAGCGATTGGAATCAACAATGTAATTCAATATCATAAACATAGTCTAAGTAGAATTCCATAAACAAAGGGATCAACCCATAACTTTGCCCATAAAGCAATAATCCTCAACTCATCAATATACCAACAATTCAACATGAATAAGGATAGATAATCATAAGAAACATCAATACAATCTAATCTAAACATAATTTCACCAATAGAGATCATATTCACAAAGACCCACATCATAAGCCAATTTTTGATAATTTGGGGATCATTGGTTCTTCCAGAATTCCTTTGAAAATTGTCTTAAAAACATTAATTCCACATTAATTCATCAATAGAATTATTTAGAAAATTGTTTGACAAGGAACCCATTTTTAGATTGAAAATTGGGAATTTTGGTCTTTGAATCACTTTTGAAAATCTTTGATAGAACTCCTTGAATGAGAGGTTATTCAAGAATCAAGAGTCATCAAACCTTAATTATTGAAGACCCATGAAATTGAAGAAGAAATCAGTTGAAAATCCATCTTCTAGCTTGAGCTTCATCAAGGTCTTCAATGGAGTTTTTGAGAGAATATATTTTGAGAGGGAATGGTCAATTTGAAGAATGGGGTCTAATATTAGGTTTTGGGATTTTAACCAACTTAAATACCCTAAAATAGGTAGAATAACCGTTTATAATAATTCCCCAAACTACCCAAACTACCCCTCACTTAGTTGGACCTTTTAAACAAGTCAAACTTGAGTTTTATTTTTGCATATTTCGTCTAGAAACAAGTTCGCGACGCGGAGGTGTTCCCACAAGTTTGTTGGAAATTAAATTTGAGACAGTAGAGTCTGCGACATATCCGCGATGCGGACAAAACATTTGGCTCTTTGTGGAGCTAGTCCGCAACGCGGACATGCTCCATCCAAGCACAACTTCAGGCTGCCTTGGCAGCTTGCTTGGTCATGGTTTGGGTCCTTCTCGAGGGTCCATAGGGTGCCCCCGGGGTGTCGTATCCGAACATTTGGACCCTTAAAACATCTATTAAGACACTAGGGTCACCTCCACTGATTTTAGACTAAAAACAACACATAAAAACATGAACAACATACTAGAACACACCAACACGTAAAAGACTAGTTTCTGAACGTCTTGGTCGTTCCTTGACGTTTGACTTCCAAACTCTTTAAAGCTGACTAAAAAGGTTATTCTTCATTATTTCAACAGGTTATTAATGCATAAAACCCATGTGAGTATCTACTTTATCCTACTTTATTTTGAGGGTCGTTACAAAGACCACCTACCCAGGCTCCCATAAGCCCAGAAGGCGCCAATCAATCTATATACCCCTATTAGTAGTCCCCTAGCCCCGTAGGTAGTCGCATAGCCCTCTTAGACAATAATATAGATTGGTAGGCAGCACATAGCTCTCTTAGGAATCAATATAGTTAAAGACAACTCATAACCCTTTTAGGAAACAACATGACCTTGTAGGCAACACATAGCCTTCTTAGGCATTAATATAGCCTCATAGGCAACTCATAGCCCTTCTAGGCATCCATATAACCTTGTAGGTAACTCATAGCCCTTCTAGGCATCAATATAGTCTTGTAGGCAGAACATAGCCCTTCTAGGTATAGATCACATTCCTGTAGCTAACCACAATATCTCCAAGGGAAACAATAACAATCCAATAGGCTAAAAGTGAGCAATTTAGCTATAAGCAACCTATACGAATAGCCTCTAAGTTATGTCCAACAAAGGGAAACTACTAACTTAATAAGAATCCTAACAAAAGAGGATTATATCCACTCGAGCATCCAACAATCAACAATAATGGCTACAGATATAACAATGATAACAACCAAATTACATTGCTTCTAAGCTTTAAGGAAGCATTCAATAAGAAGGGAATAGACTTAACATACCTTTTTCGCTTAATTCATGTGGCCTAACAGGTTTTACTCACAATCCCCTTGAAACTCAATAAGGCAAGACCGTAATCAACACACAAGAATAGAAGATACCACGATAATCTGTTAAAAGATATGTGTTTCCATCACAAATTGCTATTTGCGGCTTATCAAAGCTAGAGTCAATGAAAGAAGGGTCTTACCTTGATCTTATACTCGTAATACACCTCAAAACCTTAAAATATGTCCAAACCCTTGTTATCCCAACACCAACGTATTATATACTACGAAATTGATAAAATAATTTATACCATGATGATGAGCTCAATGCGTAGAACAACTTTCGTCAAGGACTTAGGTTGAGAAAATTTGTTGATCCTAGAAATGGGTTTCCAATGTTTTCAAGTTCTTAGCTAAAAAATGAAGAGAAAGGGTCGAAGAAGAAGATATATAAAAAGTTCCACCGACCTAGGGCCCTACCTCACGTGCCTGCTTGCGCAGTCTCCCAAAAATGTGAATATCTCTCTATTTTGAAGTAGTATGAATGAACGGTTTGATGCTTTGGAAACTAGACTCGTAGACCTTCGATTTGATAGGTCGTGGGCTCCATAAATCTTTATAGATTGGGAGAAAACCTCCGAGACATTTGACCCAAGTTTCAGAGAATTTTTTAAAAAGGAACTTGCGATTACTTTTGCCAACTTTTATTTTGCCAATTACCTAACTTCAAAACTTTAGATATAACCCTTGAACACTTAAAATATGACATACCACATCATTCTTAATTTATTGCTCACCCTCCTTGTCTTTCCACGAAGGTACGAGTTAATTTAGACGTTTCAAAAAGTCGGGGTGTTAAATCCTTCCCCCCTTAGAAACATTTGTCCCGAATGAAAAATCTGAGTGACACGGTTAAGTTCTTAGGAGTTGCCAAAATTTAGGCAGACTATCCTTTGTAAATGTGACTATCCCGGAACCTGAAACACAAAAATTCTAACCTAGGCGTATCACATGATTACATTAATAGCTAATTATTATAGCTCTACAATAGTAGCGTGAGAAAAAATTTCAACGACAACGATAATAATAAGCAACAATATAATAAATCAGATAGGTATTTTACCTCACTGCACTAATATAAACTGATATTCCATCACCCTGGGGTATGAAACAAGTGAGGATATTTAGACTTCATGCCATCCTCAGTTTCCCAAGTCACCTTTTTTTTATTCTTTTTTCTCCACAATACTTAAACCGAAGACACCTCTTTGGTCCTCTATTTATGGACCTATAAATCTAATATGAAAACTGGAGGTTCTTCATAGGACAACTCCTCTGTGATCTGAACATCCTCAACTAGGACAACTCGAGAAGGGTCTCCTACGCACTTCCGTAGCATCGATACATGGAAAACTGGATGAACAGATTCTATCCCCAAAGGCAATTCCAACTCATTTTCCACTCGTCCTACCCTCTGAAGGATGTGGTATGGCCCAATGAATCTTGGACTAAGCTTTCCTTTTTTTCCAAATCTCATAACACCCTTCATAGGTGAGACTTTTAAGAATACCTAGTCATCAACACAAAGTTCTATGTCCCTTCGTCGTACATCTGAGTATGACTTCTATTAGCTTTGAGTTGTTAGAAATCTCTCTTGAATGAGCTTAACCTGCTCCATTGTCTGTTGTACTAAGTCGGGTCCAATCAACCTTACTCACCTACCTCGAACCATCTAATAGGGAATCTACATTTCCTTTCATAAAAAGCCTCATAGGGTGCCATACCGATGTTGGAATGATAACTATTATTGTATGCAAACTCAATAAGAGGCAAGTAGTCATCCCAACTTCCCTTGAAGTCTAGCATGCATGCCAGTAACATATCCTGGAGTGTCGAAATTCTGCGCTCAGCCTAGCCATCTATCTGAGGGTGAAAGGTTATACTAAGATTAAAATGTGTCCCCAGTCCTTTCTGGAAGGACTTCCAGAAGTTAGCGATAAATTATGCTCCTCTATGAGAGATAATAGATACTGGGACACCATGTAGCCTAACAATCTCTCTAATATAGAGCCCTACATAGTCTTCGGCTGTAAAAGTAGCCCTGACTGGTAAGAAGTGGGTTTATTTTATTAGTCTGTCGATAATTACCCAAATAGAGTCAAACTTACGACATGATCGAGGTAACCCTGTAATAATATCCATATTAATTGCTTCCCACTTCCACAAAGGAATGACTATCTCCTAGACTAGCCCAATGGGCTTTTAGTGCTCAATCTTCACCTGTTGGCAGTTAGGACACTGTGCCACAAACTCAGCAATGTCATTCTTCATCCCGTGCCACTAATAGATCTCCTTAATATCATGGTACATCTTCATCTAACCAGGGTGATTAAAATAACAGGAATGATGTGCCTCTTCCATAATCTGATGTCAAAGCTGTGCCACATCCAAAACTCACAATTGACCGCTATATCTGAGGACTCCGTCTCCTGCTATATCAATGCTAAAGACTGATGATCCTGAGCCTTGGCTCTGAGCTAGTCTAATCTAGGATCCTCTTGTTGCCGTGTTTTTACTTCTACAACTAGAGATGAAATGGATATGTCCTGAATTGTGACCCTATTATCGTCTGCCTCTGACAATCTTACTCCCAAGTGATGAGTCCACAATTTGGACTTACTTAGGGCTTTATTTGAATAGATTTAGTGTCTTCAAATGCATATTTTATGCCAATAACTGATGTAAATCCTTGAATTTTAGGTATTTGGATTAAGGGACAAAGCATGGACACTATTAAGCAAAAAAGAACAAGGCAACTGAAAGAACAAAGGAAAGAAGGCTTGAGGATCGCCTAACCCATTAGGCGAGTCGCCAAATGGCCAGGGTCTCGCCTAATGTTCTAGAGTGCCAAGCCTTGAAGGAGAAAATCTAGTTTGCAAGAGAAATGAGCAGTCGGCAAGTCACCGAACGGTTCCGTGATGCAGTGCCATATCGCCCAAAGTTTCAAAACCTCAAGGATATTGAAGGCAAAAGCAAAACGGCGATGAAAATGACCAAAGGGTGGATCGCCGAGCCACTCAGCGATCCTGACTAACTGCACTGAATGATCCTTCACAACACACTTTTTGACAACTATAAATACTTGTTCAAATTTTTAGCATAGCATTAGATCTTTTGTTGAATCCTATTATTATTGAGTTTTTGAAGTTTAGAACTTAGAACTGAATAGAGAGACAAAATTTCCTTAGCTTTGAAGATTTCCATTTCTAAGAAATTGGAAGTGGGTGTTGAAGATTCTTCATCTTAGACCTTTGTAAAGACTACATCAATCCTACCCAGTTTATGGAAACACAACTTGGTAATGATTTTTACCTTTTTACTATGTCTAGCAAAAACCCCAATTCTTGCGGTGTGATTATGTGATTATGGGTTGACTTAACTGTTGGGTATTGTTAATTAATAGTTTATTTGTTTTTTAACGTTGATTTCGTTTAGTAATTGTGGTTGAATTTAATAGTTTGTAGTTGCAAATACAATCTTAACTTCGCGTGCTTGGCTTTCTCAAGAGAGAGCTTTTAAAATCAAAATTATTGAATTGATGGTCTGTGGGTATTGGGTTGTCATGGGTTCAACTCGAGAGAGGGAATGGACTAAAGTGAAGGTTGTGCTTCATTGCTGCTTATTGGTGTTCGAGAGAAACCTATTTGATTCGGGGTAAATTGTTAAAGAGAAAGTTTACCCCCACTAAAGTCTTGCTTATTCACCGATTTGTAGTTGTTTACTATTAATTTCAATTACCTGATTGTTTACCTTGGCCCATAATCAAATCACATCCTAAGAATCCCGTCTCCATATTCATATTTTCGTGTTATTTGTTGTTTTAGTTAATAGTTGAATACAACCCCCCCCCCCATTTGATATTTGACACTTGTGTCACCCCAAACTTGAATGATCGTTGGGTTATATTACTAGTTGGGTTATATTACTATTGAATGATCGTTGATGCTTAGTATTGGATGAAGTATCTTTGATAGCATTATCATTTATAAAAATAGAGTCGCTGCCGGGGAGTGGTGTTACTTGAGAATTTTTAGTTAAGTTAAATTGTGTTCTTGTTAGTTATAGTACTACTTACTTAATTTTAGTTTTGTTTTGCTTGTTTGTTTGTTAAAATAGGAAGTATGAGTGTGAATGGAAGCAATGGTAGCTGAGTAGGCCATATAGATGACATTGGAAACCTCAACAATGACAACGAGCCTCATGCTAATGACCCCCATCTCATGGGAGGTATTGGTGACATTCACTTGCCTTTGGCCGAAGGGAATGCGGTGTTCCACATCACGAGTACTATGTTGCAACTCTTGCAACAAAAGGGGATTTTCAGTGGTTTGGCTCATGAGGATCCCCATGAGCACATTAGAAACTTCGTGGACGTATGCAAACCATTCTCCTTCAATAATATCTCCCAAGAATTGGTCCGGTTGAGGTTGTTCCCGTTCTCTTTGATGGGATAAGCGTGCAAGTGGCTAGCTGAATTGCCACGTGAATCAATCACTTCGTGGGATGAGTTGGTTACCGCATTTCTAGTGCGATTTTTCCCTCCCTCGAAGATGATGACTCTTCAGGACAGCATTCAGAGCTTTAAGTGTCTAGAGGGAGAGCCAATTTATTAGAGGGAGAGCCAATTTATGAAACTTGGCTGCAATTCAAGACGTTAGTGCTTCAATGCCCAACCCATCGCTTGCCTGATAACGTGTTGCTGCAGTATTTTTACCAGAGTCTCGACTCAGTAAATAAGGGTGTTGCTGACCAACTTTATTTGGGAGGTTTACTGCAGCAACTTTATGTGATAGCGGCTCAGTTCTTGAATGGCATGACTACCATAAACAGGGCGTGGTACACCCGTGAAGACTAGGTCTCCCTTCTCACATTCAAGTTGACGAAGGAAAAAATTAATAAGGACCAAGAGAGGGACCAGAACATGGCCAAGATCATGACACAACTTGACATTTTGTCTAAAAATGTCATGGGAGCTAGTGCTCGAAGTGTCAATGTTGTGAGTTTCGGGTGTGCTAATCTAGATGAGTCCAAGTTTGAGGCATTGTATAATGAAGAGATGAATTTCCTAACCAACCAAGACGGTGGTTATCGTTCAAATTACCCGAGGCAGGGTGGTAACCAAGGTTAGAATAGGGATAAGGGTTGGAAAGATCGAGATCGTGAATAAAGGGACCGTAATCCAAATTGGAATGATGGAGAGAAGGACAGGTATGTGCCTCCCCATGAGCACCAAAAGGCAAAGGATTCGGAAGGTGGTCGGTCTGAGGATATGCTTTCTCGTTTCCTCAACAAAGTTGAGGGGTCAGACAAGATCTTAAAAGACATGAAAGAACACGTGTCGACCCTTAGCCAGACCGTAACCTCCCATTCAGTGTCGATCAAGCATTGGAGACCCAAATGGGTCATTTTTCATCTCATCTAACCTCGAGACAGAAAGGGGGTTGCCTAGTAACACTATGGTCAACCCAGAGAATGGGGTTTGAAGGTGGACTTGAGTCATGCCACGACGTTAACTAAGGCGCTGCTTGGGAGGCAACCAAAGACCCCTTATTGCTTTAATTTTGTCTTGGTAAATAATAGTGTGTTGATTGTGCAGGTTAAAGTGTGGAAAGGGATTGAAAAGAACATGTTCGGGACCAAATGGTCCAGTCGGTGCATCGCCGAAGAGGTCGGCAATCACGACCCAGACCGCCGTTGTACTCAAGATAATTTTACATTGGAGTCTGTAAAACTCGGTGAGCCCAGAAAATTAATGGCGAGTCACCGACTATGTCGGCGATCACGATCTATACCATTGTTTGGACCCCAAATCAACTGAGGGGCCTGTAAAACTCAGCGAGGTAAGTAACCATTTGGCGTGTCGCTGAATGGGCGAAAATTGGACGGTTTTTAAAAGGCAAAAGGTTTAAACTTTCAAACTCTTCACTTTCCCTCACTTTTAATCCTCTGAAACTCACACCTATTTAGTATTTTCAATATCTTTGCATTCAATAAGTATTTTAGTTGTTGAATTGTGCTCGGGATTAGGATTACATTGCCACCCAACATAGCAATATCAATTTAATTAGCATAAAAGGTTGGTTTTCCAAACCCCGACTTTATTTTTATCGAAGTTGTACTCATTTACAAAAATATTATCTTGTTGAAGTGTGTTGGGCCTCTATAATAGGATTAGAATGCTTAAATGCCTGATTTGATTGGATAATCTTGCCCATAATGTTTTGATTGTTGAAATCCCGTATTATTGTGCTTTAAAATGAATAAAATTTTGTGGGGTTGTGCTTTCATGTTATTTTAGTTGGGTGAAGTCTGAGTTGCCCGTAATTGTGCCAAATGACATAATTTTCCCAATGATAGAACTGGTGACGTCATTCTTAAGGGAAAAAGTCGTCAATTGGCCAAATTTGGCAAAACCGGGAGAAATCTTAGTATCACGGGTAATGGGTGTTACGGGTCTTGCTTTAATTTGACTAGTGCATACTTTGATTTTCTTTTCAGGTGTTGCAGGGTTGAATTCGAGAAGTTGGGTTGAAAGTAGGCACGTTGGGTCGAGCTCACCGAAGGTCCCCATCTCGCCTTTGATTTCATGCTTAATGTGTTGTTGGGGCTCTGTAACTTCCGGTGAGAAGCCTGAGGTCACCGAAGGCACTTGGCGACTCGCCGAAAGACTTCTTAATTGCCTTCTCTCTACACCCTTGTACCTTTTTTGCACTGTAACTTTTGGCGGGCTAGCCCTTGCTCGCCGAAAGGTCCTTCACATCGCCAACTTGCCAAGATTTTAGAGACAATCCTTTTGGCGAGCCTTATCTAGTTCACAAAATTGATTCAGCGACTCACCGACTGGATTGGTGAGTCTGTCTGCAATTATTTTTCGTACCTTTGATTGAAATGTTTCTAATTTTTTCCTAATGTTTTACAGATATGGCTATACAAAAGGTTGTAGGTAGAAACATGCCACCCCAAAAGAAGCCTAAGGGAATTAAATTCAATGAGAATGCAGCTGCATCCAGGGGTAAAGCTACCAAACTTCCTATAACTGGTGGGAAAGGAAAGGGTAAAACCAAAGCACCTGTGTCATCGGAGGCCCACTCCGACAGTGATGGTATCTATGACACTTACCTCACCACTTCTGAGAGTGAGAGTGAACATTAGGAGCTTCAAATTATAACTTCTGATGATGATTAATTGGTAGTAGCACTGAGGGCAGAGCTACGTTCAAACAGAATTCATGATCTGTCTAGGATCAGAACTCCTCAGCCCACCACTTTTTCTCTTCCAGTTCCAGAGCAGGTTGTAGTCCTAGCACCTCATGTGAAGGGGGCTTCCCCAAAGTCTATGAACAGATTAAAGACTGAGGAGCTGAGGAGAAGCGTTTGTCCACTAATGGTGTGATTGATAGGTACCCCTAGATTATGAGATGTCTGAAGTCTCATAAGTTCCAGATCTTCACAAAGCCTCGGGACCCGTATATTCCAAATTGGGTTTGGGAGTTCTATGCTTCTTATGGGACCTTGATACCACAAAGGAAGAAGCAAGCAGCGGCATTCCAACCGGTTGATCAAGTAGTTGTCTGGGGCAAGAAAGTGCTATGTGACAGCACTACTATTAATGAGGTTCCAGAGTCCACTAACAATATTACTGACCCTCACTAGTATAGGATGAAGAATAAATCCTTTAATGGGATAAGAAGTTGGCTCACCCCTTTCATATGTGAGGGCACTCCAAAGTGGCTAGAGGCAAAGGTCCCGATAGAAAAGAGAGAGTTACATCTAGCTGCCAGATACTGGTTTGGCTTTATTAGCAGTACTGTTATGTCGTCCTAGAATAAGTTTGTCCTACTCTTCACAAAGGCAGACTGTCTTGGCACAATCATTGCACGTGAGCGAATTAATTTGGGGAAGATCGTCGAACAAGAGATGGCCATGAGGGCCAAGCAGTGTCGGACCTCACTGTCTTTCCCGATGTTGAACAGAGCTATGCAGATGGGATCGAGTTCTGAGAGAATACAAAGAAATATGTGGAAGTGATTCCCACATCCTCTACTGATATCTAGAGGATCGAGGCAGAATATTTGAAGGATAAGGCAGAGAAGAAGAAAAATATAGCTCCGGTGGATTCATCCCCTGTTGTGGATACCGATTCACTACCTGCAGAGGCATCATTGCCTACTCTGGACAATGTGTCTTCAGGTACCTCTTGTGTTGTCCATTCTAATATCCCTAGTTCTTCTGTTGCTGCACTACTTCCTAGACCTGATGTTGCTGTTGTATCCAGGGCCTCGATCACTCAGGCTTCATTACTACGGATGGGGCAGCTTGCCCAATCTGCGGATCATCGGGCTTCCAGACTCGAGGCCTCTAATTTGAGCATGATTCGGACCTCCGTGGATGATTATGTGACACCATTTAGTGATGCCATTGATTCTCTTCCGACAAGGATAGCGGTGTGCGAGCTTAGCCAAGGGGCCACCGAGGAGGTGACAGCCTTAAAGGCAGCTATAGCTGTGTTGCGAAGCGATGTGGATCATCTGAAGTCCACCGATATGTCCATGATCTTCGGGACGGTGAAGATCCCAGATGAGCCTAATATGCCTCCGACTACTACCGAATATGAGGTTAGAGTTGAGCAGACAACTGATCCTGAATTTGAGGCAAAGACTGATGAGGAGTTGCTTGAGGTGGTTGAGGAAGCTTCATATGAAGACCTTACTGAGACTGAAGAGGCCATGGTAGATGCTGTTGTTCAAGGTTACTTAACAGATACTCCCCTGGCTGCTCCTAGTGCAGCTACTGTTCCTTCTAAGTTGACTCTGGGTACTGAGGCCCGAGATCAGACTGATGCACCGGGTACTGATGCCCGAATAGATGGAGCGTCTATGTAGAGAGGATCCCCTCTTTACCTCCATCTCTGTCTTTCTTTATTTTGGCTTGTGGATAATTTATTTTTTTTGCATTTGAGGACAAATGACTTTATTGTGGTGGGGTGAGGCCCACCTTTTGTGTGATCTTTTGTGAATATTGGTTTTGTTTATATATTTGGGTTTGTGAGCCATAATTGTGTTTTTACACAACTTTTGTGGATGGTTGAGCTTGTGGCTCCTTGTTTTTAATTGTAAATGATTTTTGACCCTTCTGAAAAATTGTGCCACCTCTTGTTTGTGTTAAATGTGGCTATTCTTTTGCCAATTTGAGTATTCGTTTTGATCAATACCAAAGACTTGAATAGTCCTCATAATTAAACAAAAATGAATGTGCGGCTACGATGAGGCCAAATGAAGTTGCATAGTTAATATATGAACTCTGTGCATCTCGTTGTGACTAGCCAAGTATCGAATTGAGTCTCTTGTGATGAACTTTGCACAATAGCGAAAGTGTAGAGTCTTGTTTGACTTTGGTGTCAATGCCTTATGTGATGAGCTTACTGTGAACCATGTGTGATGACACCTAGAATTCGCCCCACTAGTCCGATTAACTAAGTGATGTGAACTCTTGAGATGATCTTAGGAAACTTTAAAGAGTTTGAAACAATTTGACATTATACCTCTTTTGTGGCCTACCTTGTGAGTGTGTGAACCCCGCTTGAGCACCCCTTGAGCCTTAACCTTTCCTTGGAAGAAATTTGATGACATTGTAACCTTTCTTGATCCAATACACATAACCCTTATGATTTGTGGTTTGTTTGAATAGCCAACATAGGCTAAAAGCCTAAGTTAGGGGTGTGGTGAACAGAGAAGATAAATCAAGTCCCCTTTTGACCCATGATTTGGAGAAAAATGGAACCCCTCCATACAAAAAAAAAGAAGAGTGAAAAAGAAAAAAATGAAAAAGAAAAAGAATGAAAAAGTTATGAAAGTACAAAGAAAATGGAGTTTCCAACAGCGCATGGAAAGGGAATAATGGGATGACTTTTGAGCACGAATGAGAATGAGGAAGAAAAGAAAAGGAAGTGTTGTTCGCGCCACATTTCATGAGGACCATATTCATTGATCCTAAATGACCATACCTTTGCACTCAGCCCCATTACAAGCCTTGAAAAGACCATTTTGATCTTGAGTGAGCTGAAGCAAGTGTTAATTGGAAAATACGGGCAAACCTATGGATGAAGTCATGCATTGTGTTCATCTTTGTGAATGTGAGAATTGCATTTGATTCTGGAGCTTTAAATTGTTGAACCATTGTGTGTGAATATGGAATCATTCTTTGTGTGAGGGCATTTGAGTATCTTTGTTGAGCTTGAAATTGCATCTGAAGCAAGTATTGTGAGCTTGAGATTCTTTGATATTGGTGAGTCACAACTTGACTCTTTGAGTACACAATTGATCCTTGCATGAGTAAGTTGAGTCTTTTTTGTGTGCATTCATAATTGAATCTTGTGTAGCACTATTTCAGACATCCTTTTTGAACTGCTAAACTTGAGTTTTACTTGAGGACAAGCAAAAGTTTAAGTTAGGGGTATGGATGAGTCCACAATTTGGACTCATTTAGGGCTTTATTTGAATAGATTTAGTGTCCTCAAATGCATATTTAGGGCCAATAACTGATGTAAATCCTTGAATTTTAGGTATTTAGATTGAGGGACAAAGCATGGACACTATTGAGCAAAAAGGAACAAGGTAGCTGAAAGAACGAAGGAAAGAAGGCCTAAGGATCGCCAAACGCATTAGGTGAGTCGCCGAACAGCTAGGGTCTCGCCTAATGTTCCAGAGTGCCAAGCCTTGAAGGAGAAAATATAGTCGGTGAGAGAAAGTATCCTTAACCGACATAGAGACCATGTGAGCTATAACATGATCCCCCGGTGTCTCCCACACCAAAAATGGGCGTCCTACTTGCCAAGGTAAGAACCATGAACTTCTAGCTTAGGTGATCCACTAGCTAATGTATATCCAGACAATCATCCTATGGGGGTACATAGGTAAGGGATAAGGAGATTGATTCTAGAAACACGATCTCCGCTAACAGGAGAGCTTCCATCTCAATATCATCTCGGTGCTAAGAATAAATCCCATAGAATAGTCATATTCTTACCTGTTCTTATTATCCATGGAAGGGCACGTCATCTTGTCAACCAAGCTAAGTCATAAGTCATCCATTGAAAGGTATCATTCAATACAAATCCAAGTTAAGTTTCATTAGGATAGCTCTTTATCTTTTATCCATTTAGATTAGAAGACCTTTCAACCTTAGAACCCTTACTATGTGAGGAAATCTTTCACAATAATGCTTTCATGTGTATATGAGAAATCCTTTCAACAACACAACAATAACATCATCATTGATACTTCAATCTCCGAGTAACTTTAAAACATTTACATAATTTTCATAAGAACATGTATAATTCCATAATTTACCTTTTAATGTTCAAAACTCACTTTCAATCATCAACTTCTAGAAAATATAGGTTAGGCATGGGTTCTTAGAAATTCATCATAAATCCATGTAATTATATCAATTCATGTTTGATTTCATAAAATTGTTCTTTCATAATGCAAGACCCACATAACATGCTCATACCTTCCAAAAATGGGGATTGCATGGGTTCGTAGGGGAATTATCATAAAATCATAGTATTTCATCAATTCATGCATAAGAGATCATAATTTAATCATTTAAATCAATAATTAAGAGAGCCCATGGGAATTTCAAAAAGCCCTAACTTAATTGGGGATTTCTATCATTAAAATTAGGAGAATTTGGGAACTCCGTGAATGGAAGGAATCCATGGATGAAAAACTATCAGACCTTACTATCAAAGCCCAAAAGCAATTGAAGAATGAAGGCTTGATCTTGAACCATGGCGTGAATCTTGTTCTTCAACCTTCTAGAGAGAGAAATATCTTTGGGAGAGAAAATCTTGACTTCTTTTGGTGTGTTTCAAGAGAATGAATTAATTTGAGGTTCAAATTACTTATATAGGGGTTTTGGTGAAGGGTAAAACGACATAGTATTAGGCTAGACTAATTAGGAAAAGACCCTACTTCCCCTAAGAAATAACTCCCGCCCCTTAACAACGCCATAGACTGACAGACCGTAGTTTGACCGACGATCCGTCATGTGCATCTGTTATTGGGCGTGAGAAAGTGGATTTGGGGCCATGACCCACAGACCTCAATCCATGGACTGTGGACCCAATGACGGTCCAATTGTCGAGGCCATTGTCCGTGGTCCTCTGGGCCTTGTTGGGTGGCCACTCTATGGACCAGACCCACGGTTCGTGGTTGGCCTCCGTCGGATAGCACCAGAAAATCCATAAAACTTGATATTTGGCCTATTCTCAAATCTAAGGTGTTACAAAGAACATGCTTTGTAAAATAGAAGTTATGTACCCATTGGATACACAGGAAGTCCTTTTTCCTTGCTATATCTCATAATAATTTTAGAATTGGTGCCTTGTTCCAAAATTTTAGGTTTAGAATGTTCAGCCCCCCTGCTGCCTTAAGTCTACAGCTTTATCCCATGATACTAGAGATTTTCTAGGTATTATTGCATAACCCGTCCATAGAAATATTCTCAAGATTTTCTCCACAAGTTTTACAATTTTCTTTGCGAAGATAATGATTTGTGCCTAATAGGACTGTATGCCAAAGAGTACTGATTTGATCAATTGTTTCCTCCTTGCATAGGAGATAAGTTTTGCACTACAACAAGTAATTCTTTTTGTGCTCTTTTCTATAAGAGGCAGGTACTGGTGTACGACCAACTTCTTGAGTCCAAGGACACACCCAAATATCTGAATTGGAGTGTGCCTATACTGAACCCCAAGTTCACAACAATATCACGCCTAACTTGGTTGGATATGTTTGCTATATAAATGGCACTTTTTCTGCATTTTCTTGAAGCACAGAAGCTTTAGAGAATTTAAGAACCGCTTCATTCATTAATGTGATAGATCTCACATCTGCTCTACAGAACATGAGCAAATCATCTGCAAAGCAAATATGAATACTTTTTTACCTTCCAACACCTTGGATGAAAATTGAATTCTCCATTGTTTTGTAGCAACATTAGTTCTCTCCCCAAGTATTCCATTGAAATAACAAAAGGATATGGGGACAGTGGATCCCCTTGTCTTATCTCTATCTTCCCCTAAAAAGGAGAAGTAAAACCTTTATTTATGGTTATTGAATAGGATACAGTAGAGACATATGACCTCACCCACTCCACAAATTTCACAGTGAATCCCAAGTTTGTAAGCATTTGTATAATGAAAATAAATTCAAGTGTGTCATAAGCTTTCCTAAGATTTACTTTAAGCACACATCTTGGGGAAACACCCTTTCTAGCATCTCAATTGAATAACTTATTACTAAAATTGATTGGGCCTTTCCAATGAGGACATCTATTACTAGATTTATTCTCCTTAAAAGGACTTTATAAATCACCTTGCATAGGCTATGGGCCTGTAATCTTTCACCTTTATAGGATCAGGAACTTTGGGAGTCAAAGTCATGGAAGTTTTGTTGATCATAGGAGGCATCTCTCCATTGCTAAAAAATTCAGTTACGGCTGCAATAATATCACACTTTAGCACATCCAAGTATTTGGTGAAGAATTATATTGGGAACCCATATACCCCAGGGACCTTATCTTTTGGAATATATGTAACTACTACAAGTATCTCATTTTCAGTAACTGGTTGGATAATGTCCCTTTGATTTTGTATTGAGAAGCATGGCCCTTGCCTAATGATCTTAATATTTGCACAAGGGAGCTCTGAATCATCTTCTCCCATTAATAAGAAGAACACATCAATGAATTCTTTCTCCACCAATCTAGGATTAGTCAACTTGATCCATGTATTTGTATAAATAAAAGTGACGTTATTTTTTCTGGCCCTCATCTTCCATTGTGCACGAAAATACTTTGTGTTTGAGTCTACAGAAAAGATCCATGATGCTCTAGAGTTCAGTGTTAATACTTGCTCCACTACTTTGCTCTATTTTTCAATCTCACTCATTGTTTATTTTTCATTATCAAACAGATATTGGGAGAAGGGATCATGTTGAATTTGTCCTTGAATATATTCTAGATTCTCTCAAGCCTATGATGTTTTCAGTTTATAAGTTGCCATGTAAGTATTTAGATCCTTTAACTCTTTGTTCAATGCCTTCAATTTACTCCAAACCCTTCGTATTGCCCTGCCATTATAATGTTTCTGCCACACAGAAATGAGAATCTCCTTAAACTTTTGGGGCTCTATAACAATATGATACAATCCAAAAGATTTGGGATGAAGTAAGGCGTTTGGGGTACACTTCATTAAGATTCGAGTGTGATCAGATACTGAGAGATGCATGAAATTAGCCACCACATGTCCATACTATTGTATCCAAATATAATTTCCCAATGCCAATCTATTTTGTTGTCGACCCTTCTATCAACTCCTTTTTTATTGCACCAAGTGTAATGGTGTCCAGTGGCTCTGATAGGGGTGAGCTATAATCTATATAGTAGATCCTGGAATCCTCTAGTTTCAGTTAATAGCTGAGCCAATCATGTCTCAAAAGATAGTAGTGTGTTGAAATCCCAGCTAAGTACCTAAGGAATATTCATTTGGTTTTTAATAGTGAAAGGTCTCTTCATAGTTCATCTCTCATATGGTATTCATTCTTAGCATAGATGACTGAGATATATCCTTTAAAATTTGTTCGCACCTCTTCTACCAGACAATTAATAGATTGGTCACTACTATGTATTAGCTGAAGTTGAATATGGCTACTCCAGCACAACCGTATCCTACAATTTTCAGCAGCATCACAATTACATTATATGTTCCATCCTTGTAGTAATTTTTTTGTATTTTCTAAGCCCTCTGTTCTTTAACTCTGTTTTCTAGACTAGCAAATACATCCACTTTATTCTTTAAGAGAAAGAGAGACACTTCCTTCTGCTTATGATCTTGGTTCATGCCCCAAATGTTCCAATTGGTTATGATCATAGGGGATGGTAAATATCCCATTCTTCCCCTGCACCTCTGTAACCATTCCTAAAGTAGGATTTGTCTGAGTAGGTGTACTTGAACATTCTGGCATTTCACCTATGCTCATAGAGATCCCTAAGCTTTGTACCTCATTTTGGTTATTTAGAGCAGTAATCCTATCATCATATTCTACAACAATTTTCTCGTTAGGTGGTTTCCCATTTATTGGTTGCCACACATGTTGCGGACCATGTACCTTTTTCTTTCTATTTCTCTGTTTGGGAATGTTTTGGACCTCCTTTTGAGATGGTACCTAAGGCTCTCTATACCAACAATCATCAGATTCATGACCAAAAATAAGGCAATCATTACAAAAGGATAGTATCCAGTCATATTGTGTATGTTGTTTCAACACTCCATAAGGTGTATCAATCTCCACCTCATCTGGTAACTTTTGAGCAACGTCTACTTCAATCAGGATCCTAGCATGGGAGATTCTTTCTGATTGAGCAATGCATTTATCAGTGTATAGAGGTTTGCCTACTACACTAACCTCTTTGTTGAGTACTGATGTTGACCAATACCCCACCGATAATCCAGGAAATTTTACCCACAAAGTGATGATACTCATGAGCTCATGGGTAAAAGTGAAATTCAGTTCCCTTTCAATAGAATCAAGGGTTTATTTATACAAGTATAGGGTCCTGATTGCAGTATTTGATCTGTATCTTCTATTGTTAAAAACTTTAATATGTAATATCCCTCGGTGTGCCGTAAGATTTGGGGTTTTGCACAATATTTCATACACTGCTTACATAGTTATCCATTTGTTTCTCATAGGGCGTATCACCTATTACATATCTAATTAGAGCTAATTCCCAATATTCAGATTGGGATTTCATATCATCCTCTTCGAATTTAACGACGAGCTTACCATCCCTCTTAATTAGGGGTACAATTTTTAGGGCCTTACCCATTTGACACTACTATTCCCTCGCACAATATCTGCAGCAGATGGAGTTAGTTGAACTATGTACCTGCTTTGTAAAATTGGAGACGCTTGACATGGGTATCTTTGCATTCAACTTTAAATGCTTTGAGTTGTACATCTTCATTGCTACTTGACGTTACGAGCCCCTCCTCAATCGATTGATACTTTAATGGTAGAAAGCTTCAAAAAGTCAGAAATAAAAGCTCCTGAACAAGACCATTTGCAGGTATTACCATCTTCCTAGTGCTTCTCGTCGATTGCTACACATTTTTCCGGTGTTTGGCCATGGTTTCCTGGGCACAATTGCTTTCCTTCTTAAGTGTGCCGAGAGAAAAGCCATTACCCCTTCAACGTGTGCTCATAGTAGAGATTAAAAAAACTCATAAAGTAATCATTGTTTAAGATAATTGAGTTTCTTCTTCTTTCTCATTAGGTTCGCTTATTTTGTGGACTAGAAATTGGAATTGGGTTTGCATTCGCCAAGAGAAAAGATTGTGGAATTCCTTTCATGGAATAATCCACCGAGGTTTTATATCTAGGATGGCTTGATCCAGTTGCATTTTTTGAGAGTGTCTTGGTAGCAGTGAATTTGTTCGTTGTTGGGAAACAACTTGTACTTGATTTTTGGTTGGCTGATGTCTAGTGGATGTTTCAATTTCATTTTGCGTGCTCTATTCCAATAGTTCTATTTTTTCTACCCATAATTACCTATCATGCAAGAATTCTCATGTAAGAAATCTGGAATAGAGTTTGAACTCTCTTTGATATACTCTATATCAAATCAAAAATAGACAAAACACCCTGTCATCTAACAAAATTATGTTTGGAAGTAAGGTTTTGTACATCTTTTTGTGAAACAAATTTTGCAACTTTACAATTAATGTATAGTAAAAACTATTGATTTAGTAAATTTGCTTGAAATTTTAAAATGCATAAAACAATTGGTCTGCGAACTAGAAATTCGGGTAAGGAATTTTGTTGACCGAGGGGAAGGTATTAGGCATCCCTCGAGTCCAGTGGTTCCAGCACGTTCGCTTTTATTGACTTAAATTTATCTTGATATATTTTTGGTTACTATGTGTCTACATGCCATGATTTGCTTATTTTTCAATTGTCGAATTTTATTGGGCCCAAACCTAGATGCGTAATCACATTCTTGATCTTGAGATTTAGAGACATAACTGTCTTCTTTGCATCACACCTAATAATCTATTTTTTTCTATAAGTCTCTACTTTAAATTAATAAAATTTAATTATATTATTGGACAAGGAGCATCACCGCATCCTTTATTTTTTTTTAATGTCTCAAAAAAGATACGCAACCGCATTCTTAATCAAAACAAATATTTTTAACGTACCTAAAAGTTTGTCTAATGTTAAAAGAAAATACTTAGTCTTTATAAAGAAAAATAAAATAAAATAAAATACTAAAATTCTAGGATAATATTTTGGATCTTATTCATATCTTTTTATTTTTTATATTTTTTATATTTTTATCACTCTTAAAATTAACATAAACATTAAGTATACAATTTCTACTCAAAAAAAAAACGGATTGTTAAAAATAAATCTTATTTTTTGTTTGTTAAATTAAAATAACAATAATTTATTTATTTGTTTGTTTTTTAGCCTAACTATACCTACTTTATCATTATTATCTAAATCAAGACAAGAACAATGTTACGACCCATTCATTTCTAAGAGATCACAACTCACGAATAAAAATAAATAAAATAATCACCGATTAAAGTTAACTTCATTCATTAAACCGAGATATAACGACTAACAAATTATTCATTTCAATCAAATTATGAATAACACAAAATATAAGAAAACTTATCATAAAATTACATCAAATTTCATGATAAAATTAAAGAGATAAAGCAAAGTTGAACCTTAAATAAAGAGAATAAGTACCGCAAAATCTTGATCGAACCTCGATTAGAACACCCACGAACCTTTTTGCACATTGTATGTAGTGGTATATGTGTTGTATTTATATAAAAGAAAAGAGAAAGAAAAAAAAGATCTGGATGAATTGGTGTCTTTTTTAAAGAAAATAAAAGAGACCTGAAAGTGTTTTTTTGTTTGCTCGTGTGTTTTTGTTTTAGGGTTGTGGGATTTTTGGGTTTCTTTTTTGTCCGTCTGTGTGTGCTGTGTTTTTTCTGATCTTTTTATTCTTTCTTTCTAGTTGCGTGTGTGTGTATTGTTTATATGTATTGTCTTGTGTGTAGTGTGTAATATATAGGTATAGGGGTAAGTGGGGAGTGGAATAATGTGAGTTGTGAAGGAGTGTGGTGTGTTGTGTGCAGATGATGAGGTTGCGAGTGGAGTGGGGTGAGTGGGGGTATTGTAGGTTAGTTTTAGGTTTTTTCTTTTAATAAAACATAATATAATATAATATAATAAGAATATTATTTAATTATTTTTTAAACTAATAAAAATTGAGTAGCTAATAAAAATTATAATTAAAAAATACTAGTTTATTTATTAAAGCTAAAATTAAAAGAAAACATATATTTTTGAAAGTTTTTATTTCTTTTTGAATAAATTAAAAATAAAAATTACCAAAATATGTGTTTCTATTTTTGTTGTTTTCAAATCCTTTAAAATAAACTTAATAAAATAGGATAAAAGTGAAAATATTTAATTTAGATTCTTATAAAATATTTAAGCTCTAAAAATGGTGTAAAACTTAAGTTCGGTCAAAATTTACGTGTCTACAGTTTGTCCCTCTTTGACTAGAAACACGAAGAGTTTTCAAATGAAGAAGTAGACAAAGTGACAAGTTTTGACCGAACTTTTATTTGAAAAAATAAAATAAAATATGCAACTGTGTCTTGGTTTTGGACATCCTACATATCCCGGGTTGTAAGGGAATCAGGTCACATGTAGTTCAATGAGATGAGGTGATGAGTTGGAAGTTAAGTGAGGTTCCATCGAGGCTCTAGATCGCAGCTCTTATCCTTACATAAAAATAATGAAGGCTAATAGTCAAAAAAAAAAGTACGAACTCCTATTGAAGCAGCTTCTCTTGAGTCTTCACTTGGGTCTTGACTTTGAAATATCACCTTGATTTTTGGGTGAGTATCTTGATCTTGAATTGAATTCGATGCTTAACTTGCCACTTAGAGTGAGTTTTTGGCACTCTTCAAAATGACAATTTGAATATGTTCTTGAATGACTGCATGTTTTCTTGATCAGAAGCTGAATAGAAAAAGATGTGAGGAAGTTAGGCTGCTACATGCATTGAAGAAGCTGATTCTGGCTATCATGGGATTGATCATTCTGAAAAGAGTTGAAACTTTGTTTTTGAATTTCAAATCCATGTTTCTCTTGAAGAAACCTGAAAACCATCACAAACAAAAGAAATAAACAAAAATTTTGCCCTAGTTTTCACTCGAAAAATTTTATGAGTTATTAGCAGATGTAAATTTCCAAAAATAAACCCAGACTAGGAAGTGTTTATCCTGGCAGAAAATTAAATATAAACGTCTCAGACTAGGAAGTGTTTATCCTAGGAGAAAATTAAAAAAAAAATATCTCAGACTAGGAAATGTTTATCCCAGGAGAAAATGAAAAATAGCAATCTCAGACTAGGAAGCGTTTATCCTAGGAGAAAAATAAAAAAATAACGATCTCAGATTAGGAAGTGTTTTTCCTAGGAGAAAATGAAAAATAGCTATCTAAGAATAGGAAGTGTTTATCCTAGGAGAAAATAAAAAAATAATGGTATCAAACTAGGACGTATTTTTCCTAGGAGAAAATAAAAAATAACGGTATCAAACTAGGAAGTGTTTATCCTAGGAGAAAATAAAAATAAAGTCGTAGACTAGAAAGTGTTTATCCTAGGAGAAAATAAAAAATAATAATCTCAGACTAGGAAGTATTTATCCTAGGAGAAAATAAAAAATAACGGTCTCAGATTAGGAAGTGTTTATCCTAGGAAAAATGAAAAATAACGTCTTAGACTAGGAAGTGTTTATCCTAGGAGAAAATAAAAAATAACGGTCTCAGACTAGGAAGTGTTTATCGTAGGAGAAAATGAAAAGTAACGGTCTCAGATTAAGAAGTGTTTATCTTAGGAGAAAAAAAATAACGTCTCAGACTAGAAAGTGTTTATCGTAGGAAAAAATTAAAAAAAACATCTCAGACTAGAAAGTGCTTATCCTAGGAAAAAATAAAAAATAACAATCTCACACTAGGAAGTGTTTAAATTAGGAGAAAATGAAAAATAACGATCTCAAAATAGGAAGCGTTTATCCCAGAAGAAAATGAAAACTAAAGATCTCAGACTAGGAAGTGTTTATTCTAAGAGAAAATAAAAAAATAACGTCTCAGACTAGGAAGTATTTATCCTATGAGAAAATAAAAAATAATGTCTCAGACTAGGAAGTGTTTATCCTAGGAGAAAATAAAAAAAACAATCTCAGACTAGAATGTATTTATCCTAGGAGAAAAATAAAATAACAATCTCAGACTATGAAGTATTTATCCTAGGAGAAAATAAAAAAATAACATCTCAGACTAGGAAGTGTTATCCTAGGAGAAAATTAAAAAAAATCATTCTCAAACTATGAAGTGTTTATCCTAGGAGAAAAATAAAATAGCAATCTAAGTCTAAGAAGTTTTTATCCTAAGAGGAAATAAAAAATAACGGTCTCAAAAGTAGGAAGTGTTTATACTAGGAAAAAGTAACCAAATTCCATTATGTAGGAGGGTCCTGCTAATCTAAAACTCATTGTTTATGAGGGTCCTGCTACTCTAATTCCTATTGTTTATGAGGGTCCTGCTACTCTAATTCCCATTGTTTATGAGGATCCTGCTACTCTAATTCCTATTGTTTATGAGGGTCCTGCTAATCTAAATCTCATTGTTTATGAGGGTCCTGCTACTCTAATTCCTATTGTTTATGAGGGTCCTGCTATTCTAATTCTCATTGTTTATGCGGATCCTGCTACTCTAATTCACATTGTTTAGGAGGGTCCTACTACTGTAATTCCCATGGTTTAGGAGGGCCCTGCTACACTAATTCCCATTGTTTATGAGGGTCCTGCAACACTAATTCTCATTGTTCAGGAGGGTCCTGCTACTCTAATTCTCATTATTTAGGAGGGTCCTGCTATACTAATTTCTATTGATTAGGAGGGTCCTATTACACTAATTCACATTGTTTAGGAGGGTCCTGCTATACGAATTTCTGTTGTTTAGGAGGGTCCTGCTACACTAATTCACATTGTTTAGGAGGGTCCTGCTATTCCAATTCCCATTGTTTAGAGGGGTCCTGCTACACTAATTCTCATTGTTTAGGAGGGTCCTGCTAGTCTAATTCTCATTGTTTAGAAGGGTCCTACTACTCTAATTTCCATTGTTTAGGAAGGTCCTGCTACTCTAATTCTCATTGTTTAGGAGGGTCCTGCTACACTAATTCCCATTGCTTAGGAGGGTCTTGCTACACTACTTCTCATTGTTTAGTAAGGTCCTGCTATACTAATTCCCATTGTTTAGGAGGGTTCGGCTACTCTAATTCTCAATGTTTGGGAGGGCCCTACTACTCTAATTCCCATTGTTTGGGAGGGTCCTGGTACTCTAATTCTCATTGTTTAGGAGGGTCCTACTACACTAATTCTCATTGTTTATGAGGGTCCTACTACTCTAATTCCAATTGTTTAGGAGGGTCCTACTACTCTAATTTCCATTGTTTAGGAGAGTCCTGCTACTCTAATTTCCATTGTTTAGGAGGGTACTGCTACTGTAATTCCCATTATTTAGGAGGGTCTTGCTACACTAATTCTCATTGTTTAGGAGGATCCCACTACTCTAAATCCCATTGTCCAGGAGGGTCCTGCTATACTTATTCCCATTATGAGGAGGGTCATGCTAGTACCATTATGAGGAGTGTTTTTTTTAAAACATATTAAAATATGCTCAGTTTTCGAAACAAAGGAACTTTGGGACTCTTTTAAATTTATCATTATTTTAAAACTAATGATCCAATTATGATCTTTCAAGGATATAAATTTTATTTTGTGAGACCGAGCTCCATTGAAGGACCGTCTACGCATTTTGTATAACAAGAATCAGGTCAAACTTAGTTCATATAAATCAAAAAATGTTTTTCTTTTTCTTAATTCTTTTTAAAGACATCTTTTGTGAAAAAGACTCGGTTCATTTTTGATAATGTCTTAACTTTTGTTGGTACCAATAATTAATATTATGCATATGAACCCCATTCAGCTATTTTAACACAAATATTAGGTCAACTTTGAGTAATCCCTATAGTTTCAAATTGTATCTCAAACATAGTTAAGTATTTACAAGATCAGTTCATCTTGCATAAATTAAGAGGTTAAAATTATTCATATCCTCATATTTCTAGTGCTCTCGCAACAAATGAAGTCCCACTTCACACAATAGAAGTGTTCTGATCTTGGGACGTTTTAGAAGCCACTCACACTCGGAAAGATATTTAATGCATGAGATTGAGACACCATATGCTTGACCTTTATGTAAGTATCCACTAATGTGAGAACACAAAATATTAGATCAAATAGGACTTATCATTGACTTATAATGTAGGTTTATGTAAAGGTAGGATATTCATTTGGGATAAAGTGACTATTTCCTCCTTAAAAATTGTACTATGCTCTCAAATGTTTCCAATTTCGCATATGACCTTTGTTTTTTTTTTGTTTTTTTGAAAGCTCCTCCTCATTTATTTGTCATTTCTTTTTTTCTCATTTTCTCTTCCTTTCGTTGGAGATTTTTTCATTTTTCTGTCTACCCTTGTTTAGTCATTTTTTTTAACTTTCACATAATTGGCCTTTTCACTTTGTTACCCAACTTAGGTCTTTGGCGCTGTGTAGCTAATTGATAGTGCGCTCAGAGAGGTGAGACCAAGGAATAATGAATTTATGTAGTCAAAAGGATATATGCATGAAATACGATTATTCAAATAAAAATGTTTCAGGCTCAAAATGGGAGTTCCATGGATAACATGTCATTTGGTAGGCTTGAAAGGTACAATCGGATCAAAGGAAACCTATAATTATTTTCCAAGTTAAATGTTGCTCAAAATTTTGCCTCAACCAACATTCAGGCCAAGTTTTAGATCAAAAGTCATTCCATTGAATTTTATAGCTAATGCTCATCAGACAATGCACATGAAATAATGAGGTCAAATTTATTTTAACCTTAACTTTAAGCAAAAGAGTTTCTCAAGTAATACGTATATGCATCAAGAGGTACCAAAGGAAGTCTATAGGTGATAACGTTCAAATATACTTCTTGAAAAGAAATATAAATGATCATATGCAATATATTTACTCAACTATGAGTCGGGGTTGATCCCACAGAGAATATGGAAGAATATTGTTAATAGCAAATATTTAACTCGATAGTCGTTATATAACAATGGGGGGGTTTAATTTGAAATAAAATAAACAAACAAAAAAAAAATAGCTTTGAACTAAGTATTTATTTATATTCAGATTATTAAAAGTAACTAGGAATGTGTTCCCCATAAGCTCATAACGCAGTAATCCTAATAATAGTAATCATTTTCTAGTGTACATGCAAAGTGATAAGTTAGGTATCTCTAAATCCTTGGTCCAGCATCTAGAGAATTTCACCCCGCACCTTGGTCCGGCTACGTGTGTATAATTTACTAACCCTTACAGTTACCTCATATTAGGCATCATAATCGATGTTTGGCTTAGTTATTACTTCGCACCAATCGACACTAGCCTATTAGATAGTATCACACGAAATCTATGTTGATAATTATTTTCTTGTTAATTACCTCCTTGGTCTGGCATGTAGTAACAAGGCGAGTTCTAACGTTGGCCACCGTTAAAAAGACTTCTAAACGAAAGAATTATCAATGCATGCAAAATACTAGTCAAGAATTGCTTATTTACTATTCATATTTTGTTAATCGCTCATGGTTCCCACAACCCTAGTTATGAAAGTTAGCTACTCATTATCTCAACAGCACAATCAAAATTTATTAAAATAAATATGCTTGTGTTAATCATAAAAAGTTAAAAACAATAGCTAAACTATCTTGTATTAATCACGAATACAAATAAATAATAAACGAGAAGAAAGAATAAACCATAATTCTCCGGCCTCCACGGCGGCTCTTCCAAAGTTCCTAAGCTAGAAGAAAATTTATATTGTGGGTTGTATCTTGGTTCTTGGCCCCCTTTTCTCCCAAATAATTATTTCTATGCACTGTTTATAGATGTAGGAATCCTAAATAAAAGAATTAAGTTCAAGACAAATTAGAAAAACAAAACCCAATTAAATTGGGTTGTCCGTCTCTTTTTTTTTCCACGTTGCAAGAAGTGTACGCCGCTTCAAAATTGTGACAACTTCAATACTTGGCACGTGTACAACAAACATAACAATTAAAATTCATCAATTTGCAGCCGCCGTTTCCTTATATATATAAATATATTATTTTATTCAATTTAATTCATTAAGCTGTCTACTTGATTTCCTTTTTCAACATTCCATCTTTAATTCGGTTTAGCTCCAAGCTTCTTCATTTTTCCACTAATTTAATCCTACACATAAAATATACAATTTAGCACAATCCATCAAATTAATGCTCAAAAAGGACAAATATAAATAATAAATGTGAGGAAATAATAATTAAAAATACGTATTTTTAGCCTCACACCAACACCCCACACTTAAACTTTTGTTCGTCCTCGAGCAAACATTAAAACTCATCCCAAAAAAGAATCATACTAGCAATGTCATCACTTTGGTTAATACAAACAATTAGGTCATATACCAATTTCAAAACATCAAGTAGACTTCTCAATAATTATGCAAGACATCCAAATAAACAACAAATCTCTAAGCTCCTAACCTCAAAGAAGGACTTTGAATTCATCAAATTTAAGTTTGCTCACCTACTCTCATCAAAGAAAGTTAATAAAATCACCTATCTATCATGAAACAAGTGCCCTCACAAGAAGAAATAGTTCACACACTCAAATCAAAAGATTGAATATAAATTAAGGACTTTGGCATCAAAGAATACTCTCACACTTGCAAAGAAAATTCACATGTATGCACAAAGAACCATATGCTTGCCCATTATGTACATCTCCACTAATTAAGCATACTTGAATAGAATCAAATAGGACTTTAACGGGTTGTAATGTAGGCTAGGGGATGGGTAGGAAAACTATATAATAGTGACTTACACTTCCTTAAGCACTTTGCAATTTTAGACTTCATAACCCATTATTTTCTTCTTTTTATTTTCAGCCCTCTCTTCAACAATTATTTCATAAGTAATTCTCATCCTCTCAAAAATGTTTCAATCCGTTTTTTTTTTTAAGTTTCCCTTCATAATAGACACCCTCAACTTACGTATTTTACATGCGTTAAGGTGCACAATATCCTTGGAAGGACCAGGGCCATCATCAAGGTAACTTCTCTTTTCTTTTTCATATCACATTCTTTCAAAGAGGGCTTTTAAACACTTTGTAGCTATCATTGATTACCTTTTCACTCAACCATCCCTTTTTCTCAAAATTGATAATTAGAATAAGTCTATGATATAATGCTTAAGGAAGCAAGGTGCAAAAACTGGGGATTCAACAAATAGTCAAGGGCAAAATATGGCTACCAATAAAAGGCTACAGGCTCAAAAGGGCTAACTAGTGATAAAATATCTGAAAAGGCTAAAATTTACCAGACAAAGCAAAGAAAACCTATTATCGTCTCCTAAACAAACCAAAACTTTTTATTTTGTTTCAATAACATGCAGGGCAAATTCTAGACTAAGATGCAAAACATAGAATAAATAAAGTCTCACCACACATGGCACACGTATCGATCAAGATGGATCAATTCCACTTCTGAGAGAGACAAGATCATAACAAACTACAAAATAAAATAAGTTATATACAAAGTCACAACCATGAGCTTAGATATCAAAGAGTCTGCATTTTTTTTAATCAAGCATTCACAAGAAAGTACTACTCAAAAATTAGGCCCAAATAGTAAGTATCACATAACTCAAAAGGTTTTTATTTTCTTTTCTCTCCAAAATAAAAATAAAATTTATTCCTAAAAATAATAAAAGACACTCGGTTCAAAGGAACTATCCTCAGGAAAAGAACCAAAAACAAAAGCCAAGGAACTCATCCTAAAAAAGAAAAGACTCAATAAAACGGTAAAAACTAGGAATT
This sequence comes from Solanum stenotomum, assembly GCF_019186545.1. Lineage (NCBI taxonomy): Eukaryota > Viridiplantae > Streptophyta > Magnoliopsida > Solanales > Solanaceae > Solanum > Solanum stenotomum. The sequence continues at coordinate 42,704,961 of NC_064284.1, read as the reverse complement.
AATTCCTCCACCCCACACTTAAAAAGATGTTATGTCCCCAAAGCATTAAATAAAATTTAAAACAAGGGTTAGGAAAACTCCCTGAGGCCTTTTGGCCTAGCTAGTAGCATGTTCTCTTTATTCCTCCTTGCATCAAGGGTCGTCGCCCCACACTTAAGCTCAAACATGCATTTTTTTTTTGGGTACTCAGACTTCCCCTAATCTGCAAAAACAAGAAAAGAAAAAAAGTGATACTAATAATAATAATTAAAAAAAAAGTTACACTATTAATTGGGTTGCCTCCCAATAAACGCTTAATTTAACGTCGCGGCACGACACCATCAATTTTACTATTTTTCCTTCCACTTTGAAGATATGAATTGTACCCCCAATTTTGAATCAATTTTTCTATTATACTCAAGGGGTGGTGGTACAAAAATAAAGGTCCCAAGCAATAGATGTCGCATTATGCACTTCTTGGATCCTAAGTGAGGAATGTAATTCTCTGATGCTAGAATAATAAATTCAAGAATATAGACACAATTTTCCTCATCCATACACTCTTCTATTGGCTCAGATGGCTCGATTAATACTTCATCATCTAAACATAATGTGGAAAAATGATTGGAATGAGGTCTAGTGCGCCCTAACTTGTGAATTGTATTATTATTTACAGTCTCATATTTACACATACTAGAGTTTTTAAAAATAATATTATCTACTTCATTACATAACTCTAGTGTACTCTTCTCAACAATGACAACATCAACAAAAGTATGATCAAGCATTTGGCCCTCAACTTTTAGCTCTTCAAGTTGTCTTATAAGTATTTTTTCTTCCTCACACATATTATTACTAAATTATTGGGTGTCATATGATTTAATCTTTGCACTCAACTCAATATCTAACTAATAGAGATCAAATTCAAAGGCATATTCTTTATTGCGCTTACATATTGATTTATAGCAAAGTATTAACAAATCTTCCATGTCCCCATACAACTAATCTAGTTGAGAAAAAATTAGCTTATAAGAATCCATAATATCACAAGGGCAAGAATTGCAAGAACAATTATCACTACATACTTTTTTCAAATGACATCTCAACAAGAGTAAAAGATATATGATAATAATAAAAAAAAAAAATTAAAACTAATCCTAAGAAACAAAAAAAGGACTACAAGTCAAAATAAATACTAAAGACAATTTCTAAGCCATATTCCCCGGCAGCGGCGCCATTTTTGATAACGTTCAAATATACTTCTTGAAAAAAAATATAAACGATCGTATGCAATATATTTACCCAACTATTAATCGAGGTTGATAGTCGTTATATAACAATGGGGGGGTTTAATTTGAAATAAAATAAACAAACAATAAAAAGATAGCTTTGAACTAAGTATTTATTTATATTCAGATTATTAAAAGTAGCTAGGAATGTGTTCCCCATAAGCTCATAACGCAGTAATCCTAATAATAATACTCCTTTTCTAGTGTATTACATGCAAAGTGATAAGTTAGGTATCTCTAAATCCTTGGTCTGACATCTAGAGAATTTCACCCCACACCTTGGTCCGACTACATGTGTATAATTTACTAACCCTTACCTTTACCTCATATTAGGCATCATAATCAATGTTTAGCTTATTTATTACTTCGCATTAATTGACACTAGCCTATTAGATAGTATCAGACTAAATCTATATTGATAATTATTTTCTTGTTAATTACTTCCTTGGTCCGGCAAGTAGTAACAAGGCGAGTTCTAACGTTGGCCACCGTTAAAAAGACTTCTAAATGAAAGAATTATCAATGCATGCAAAATACTAGTCAAGAATTGTTTATTTACTATTCATACTTTTTTAATCGCTCATGGTTCCCACAATCCTAGTTATGAAAGTTAGCTACTCATTATCTCAAAAACACAATTAAAATTTATTAAAATAAATATGCTTGTGTTAATCATAAAAAGTTAAGAACAATAGCTAAACTATCTTTTATTAATAACGAATACAAATAAATAATAAAGGAGAAGAAAGAATAAACCACAATTCTCCGGCCTCCACGGCGGCTCTTCCAAAGTTCCTAAGCTAGAAGAAAATTTATATTGTGTCTTATATCTTGGTTCTTGGCCCCCTTTTCTCTCAAATAATTATTTCTATGCACTATTTATAGATGTAGGAATCCTAAATAAAAGAATTAAGTTCAAGACAAATTACGAAAAATAAACCCAATTAAATTGGGTTGTCCGTCTCTTGTTTTTCCGCGTTGCTGGAAGTGTACGCCGCTTCAAAATTGTGACAGCTTCAATACTTGACACGTGTACAACAAACATAACAATTAAAATTCATCAATTTGCAGCTGCCGTTTCCTTATATATATATAAATATATTATTTTATTTAATTTAATCCATTAAGTTGTTTGCTTGATTTCCTTTTTAAACCTTCCATCTTTAATTCGTTTTAACTCCAAACTTCTTCATTTTTCCACTAATTTAATCCTACACATAAAATACATAATTTAGCACAATCCATCAAATTAATGCTCAAAAAATATATATATATAGATAAAAAATGTGAGAAAATAATGATTAAAAATACGTATTTTTAGCCTCACATCAATAGGTCACAACAAAGTTGGCCTATCTTGCCAAATAGTTTAACACTTTTTTCCTTTTTCTTTATGCACATTTCTATACATGTTGGTACCAACCAAGTCAATTTTTTTTCTAGATAAAAAAAAATTCCTTTTTTTTTACTCTATTTTTTGTGATGAGGACTTTCTAGATTTTCCTTTGGTTAGACCGAACCTCAAAATAAGGCTACCTACGTATCTTGTCAAAGCAAGAATCAGATCAATCGTAGTTCAAAAAGATTATGAACACAACATTATTTTTAATAAGAAATACTTATTTTTTTAAAAAATTTCAATATGAATCACCGAACCCGAGGAGTGTTGCCTACGTATCTCATCAAGTTGAGAATCAGGTGTGCGTAGTTTGTTCAGTTTGGATAGTTAAACACTTTAAGATATTAAAACTTTATTTGACAAATGCATTATTATTCAAGAGTTTCTAAACAAATACATTTTTCATGTAGCTAATAAAAAGATCTAAGTGGTCAAATAAGAGATGAATACTCGTCCTCGACGAACTCAATTCTTATTTCAAGTCACTAAGTCAAATACAAATTATGCAAATGAGTGGAGCCTACTAGTGGTAACCATGACCTAAAGAAGATAGCTGTCTAGACTGGCTTACTCAAGTGGACAACTCTAGCTAGGGAGGGGCAACTTATCGATAGTAGTGTTATTCCGACTTCATTACTGATCCAAACCTGCCTAAGATGTGTGACAAAAAATCTTTCACTGGGTGTCAAGACACTCCAACTTTATCTCAATAGAAAGTACGATGCATAACTGCATTCCTGTGAAAGTGTGTGAAGTGTTTTCAAAGACTAAGAAGAGATGCGTGAAATAAGTCAATTTATAATACAATTAACAATATCAAAGCAATAAATAAGCAACAATTAGGCTGTCATACACAATATATCCAAAAAAATAACAATAAGATTAAGTAAAAGTCAGTATAATAAAGCTCGAATTCTGGTTATTCACCAACGGAGTCGTCAGAGATGTCACACCCGTTTTTGTGCACGGCAGAAGGGTTTTTCCATTTTAAATGACGGTATTGATTAAGAGATTATTTTTATTTATTTTAGAGTCGCCTCTTGGAATTGAGTTATGGTGTTCCAAGTCACCTTTTTGTTTAATCCCTAATCAAAAGGAAATGACTCTTTATTTAGTCTGCAAACTAGAAATCCAGGTAAGGAATTATGTTGACCGAGGAGAAGGTATTAGGCATCCCTCGAGTCCTGTGGTTCTAGCACAGTTGCTTTTATTGACTTATACTTATCTTGATATATTTTGGATATTATGTGTCTACATGCCATGATTTGCCTATTTTTCAATTGTTGAACTTTATTGGGTCTTAACCTAGATGCATAACCACATTCTTGATCTTGACATTTAGAGACATAACTATTTTCTTTGCATCACACCTAATAATCTATTATTTTCTATAAGTCTCTACTTTAAATTAATAAAATTTAATTATATTATTGGACAAGGTGCATCATCGCATCCTTGATTTTTTTTAATGTCTCAAAAAAGATGCACAACCGCATTCTTAATCGAAAAAAATATTTTTAACGTACCTAAAAGTCTGTCTAATGTTAAAAGAAAATACTTAGTCTTTATAAAGATACAATCAAATAAAATAAAGTACTAAAATTCTAGGATAATATTTTGGATCATATTCATATCTTTATATTTTTATATTTTTATTACTCTTAAAATTAACATCAACATTAAGTATACACTTTCTACTCAAACAAAACAATAACGGATTATTAAAAATAAATCTCATTTTTTATTGGTTAAAATAAAATAACAATAATTTATTTATTTATTTATTTTTTAGCCTAACTATACCTACTTTATCATTACTATCTAAATCAAGACAAGAACAATGTTACGACCCATTCATTTTTAAGAGATCACAACTCACGAATAAAAATAAATAGAATAATCACCGATTAAAGCTAACTTCATTCATTAAACAGAGATATAACGACTAACAAATTATTCATTTCAATCAAATTATGATTAACACAAAATATAAGAAAACTTATCATAAAATTACATCAAATTCCATGATTAAATTAAAGAGATAAGGCAAAGTTGAACCTTAAATAAAGAGAATAAGTACCGCAAAATTTTGATCGAACCTCGATTAGAACACCCACGAACCTTTTTGCAGATTGTATGTAGTGGCATATGTGTTGTATTTATATGAAAGAAATGAGAAAGAAAAAAAAAGGTCTGGATGAATTGATGTATTTTTAAAAGAAAATAAAAGTGATGTGAAAGTTTTTTTTTGTTTGCTCTTGTGTTTTTGTTTTTGGGTTGTGGGATCTTTTTCTTCTTTCTTTCTGGCTGCTGTGTGTGTATTGTTTATATCTATTTTCTTGTGTGTAGCATGTAGTATATAGGTATAGGGGTAAGTGGGGAGTGGGGTAATGTGAGCTATGAAGGAGTGTGGTGTGTTGTGTGCAGATGATGTGGTTGTGAGTGTAGTGGGGTGAGACGTGGGTGAGTGAGGGTAGTGTAGGTTAGTTTTAGGTTTTTTTTTTAAAAATATAATATAATATAATATAATAATAATATTATTTAATTATTTTTTAAACTAACAAAAATTGAGTAGCTAATAAAAATTATAATTAAGAAATACTAGTTTATTTACTAAAGCTAAAATTAAACGAAAACATATATTTTTGAAAGTTTTATTTCTTTTTGAATAAATTAAAAATAAAACTTACCAAAAAATGTGATTCTATTTTTGTTGTTTTCAAATCTTTTAAAATAAACTTAATAAAATAAGATAAAAGTCAAAATATTTAATTTAGATTCTTATAAAATATTTAAGCTCTAAAAATGGTGTAAAACTTAAGTTCGATAAAAAATTACGTGTCTACAATGTTTTATTCTAGTTTCCGCTTATTCTCTGTTATTATTATTAATTGTTACCTTCCGCAATTGTCTTTTGGGTTTTAGCTTGTAGGCGCCATCATAGCCCGATTTTGGGTTGTGACACCTCCCCTCATGATCTAGATTTTGGGAGTTGATTTAGGTCCAACTGTCATATCTCTACCGACCTTACCTCTGATAGAGAGGTTGTTTTTGATAGACCTAGGAAAATTTCAAGAATAGAACAAGAAAAACTGTTTCTTTTGTAGCCAAGAATAGAAGAAGAAAGGACTGATGTTTCAGTTTCCCTTCCCCTTCGTGGTTTCAGGCGTGGGATAACTTAACCATGATATTTTAAACAGAAATAAATGAAAGGAGGGTCAAGATGGTAGCAATAAACCAGGAATAAAGAGGAGCATTTTGAATTTATTGCTGGAGAACAAAGATGAGGAGGGAAGGATGTTCAGTGATGAGAAGATTGACAATATAATTCTATACTCGTATGGAAGCAAAATATCCACTGCCCTTACAGCTATGCCGATGCTTCTCTACCTGCAAGAACATCCAGAATACTTACCTTAGATATTAGCTTATTGAACTCTTAAATTGTGTACGTTTAGCTTTCAAGGTAATCGATGAAAGCCTTGTAATGCCTCATCACCAATTTTTAGAGTGGCTACAAGTGCTAGCTGTTAAAATGAACTCATATATGTACTCCATCTTTCCAATTTTTAACCATTCTCCGAATTTGTCAACAAGCTGATGTATTTCGGAACTTCCCTTGATGTTATAGGCTACACTATGATCCGAACAATCATCCATTCAATCCTTCAAGATGGGTTGTAGGTTGCAGCAATGCAATGTCATATCTCAAGATAAACTCACATTAACAGTTAAGTGACTACGTACAGAACGAATGCTTACACTACAGGTATCTTCATTTTGTATGATCATGAAACCAAGCCTGGGCAGTATCGTCCTTTTGGAGCCGGGCAAGTTTTGTCCTGGTGACGACTTGTCCAGGCTTGAAATTTCTGTTCTCTACCACTATTTTCTTCTCAACTACAGGTAAATGTGCTGTTGTTCACATTTGTATTCTTCAAACATCCGCATATACTAATGCAGACAATGTTTCTATTTTTACTTCATAGAGAAATATTAATGAATAGGGTGAAAAAGAGCTCTAGCCTGTCAAGGGACTCATGCATGTTTAATCATTTGAAATCGAGATAAATAATGTGTTTGTGAGATGATAAATGAAACTTGATCATAGTTTTGGCGTGCAGGCGTGAGCGGCTTAACACAGAGAGCAAGGCACAATATTTTTCAATGATTACACATACATGACAATTGCCTAGCAAGAATTAGGAAGCTGTCTGCAGAAAATGTGTGAAGACTATTGATTCCTGGCACTTGAAAGTCACTATGGATTGATCATGTCTATTACTGAACCAATGATTTTACAATTGTGATGCTCTTTGATTTATATAATATGAAGAAATGATGTGATTTCCACCACGAATTATCTTGAATGCTTCACATATATTTTCAGTAAAGATCGATACATCTATGTAATAGAGTGGCGCTGTTAGCTAGTGTGTATCATCTTACGAGAATAGAGGATGGTGTTGATCAACCAGAAGAGGTATGCATAAAAGTATTTGACTCCAGGAGGAAACCTATGGGGAAGTCGGAATAGGAGAGCACTCATCTTGGGTGGGGTAGTCAACAGTTATCCGCTCCGCATTTGGCTACTCAGCGTTTACTATGGCACGATAACTGGTACACCAAAGGTGTGTCCTTCCCGGTCCTCTCATACTAAGGATAAACTGTATCGGAAAGATTTCGAAGATGAAATTAAGAGGGCAAAGATAATCTTAATAACAAAAAGATTGAATTATAAACTTTCATAGGAAGTAGTGAACTAAGGATTTTTTTTCACAGAATTAACTTTCCTTTATAACCTCAAAACTACTTGACTAAGGAATCTTCTCTCAAAAAGTCACATAACTTACTTTTATAACCTCAAATTCAGTTAACTAGGGAATCCTCTTTCAAAAAGTCAAAGACTTTTTTTTATGACCTCAAAGTCACTCAACTAAAAATATTTTACTTACAAAGTCACCCAACTTATTATGATAAATGAGAGTAGATTTGTAATGCCATTACCTCAAAGCCTAACGCTTTTATGAGTGTCAATACCTTTGTGAGATTTTCTACTATTTACTGTTGGATAAAATGTTCTTGACAATTCGGTGCAAGTATCTAAAGACAAATTTTATATCTTTAAATATCCCTTTTCATTCCCTTTAATAATCATATATGTACGTAGCTTGTAATTAATTGGACAAATATCAATAAATTGATGACAGCAAAAATCCATTGGTGTTCAAAATCAAAAAGTAAGATGGATATTATCAAATGATTATCCATAAGCTTTATAAGATAGTTTACCATTGCAGGAAGCACAAATAAATTATCGAGTAGAAAATGAGTATATAAAATGACAAAAAAAATATTACATGGAAACTAGTGTACCCTATTTTTTTAAGAGGAACTTTCGCATATAGCCACTCAAAAATAGTCTAATTATGCTCTCGTATATTCACACATTTTTTTAACGTCCATTTCCGCAATTAGAAGCCCTTTTTTAGGAATTGCCCAAATTTTCCGATTTTTTGTGTGTATTAACCATTGATTGATCTGGTGCCCCGGATCACCCAAATTGTTTTTCTAAAAAAACTTTATGAGAACCTCCGTAATGAGTAGGGGACCTTCATGTACACTCACACAATTTTTTTAGTGCCCATTTCCACATTTATAAGCCCTTTATTAGGAATCACACAAATTTCTCGATTTTTCGTGTGAATTAGCCCATAGATCTAGCGGCCCAGAGCACCCAAAAATTTTGTCTCAAAAAATTTATGAGGACCTCCGTAATGAGTTGGGGAACCTTTACGGATACTCATACCATTTTTTCAACACATTTCTGCATTTACTAGCCCTTTTTTAAGAATCGTGCAAATTCCACGATTTTTCGTGTAACACTCTGGAAAATGGTAGGTTAAATTAGAGCTAAACGTAAGGTTTAAAAATTATAAAAATGACTTCCCGTAGATTAGTGGACCATCTAGACTTGACATAGGGGTTTTTAGAATGAAGGTCTAAGGGGCAAGTACCAAGCCAAAGGGGCAAGCCAAGGCCAAAGGCCAAGGCTGCCCCAAACTTGAGCACACTGCCTCAATTTCCACGGCCATCACCACAGCTCGTGGTCATGACCACGGCTCGTGGGAGGCCTCGTGGTGTTGCCTTGGCCAAAGGAGAGAAGACTCCAAATGTCCTAGCAACTGCCTCAACTTCCACGGAAGAGACCACGACTCATAGTCTTGACCACGGCTTGTGGAGCCCTTCGTGAAGATCCCTTAGGCACTCGAGCTAGGGGTCCCAAAAATGCATGGCTACTGCCTCGGGGACCACGAGAGGGACCATGGCTCATGGAGCGCCTCGTGGTGATGCCTTGGGCTTGTGAGCCTCATGCCACATATGTGTAGCTACTACCCCAACCTTCACGAGGGGGACTACGGATCGTGGTCCTCACCACGACTCGTAAAGGGGCTCGTAAAGCCTGACGGGGTTCATTAAGTGAAGTTCAATTAAGTCTTTTCCTATTTAAGTCCAATTAAAATGAGGTCGTTTTGGGTATTTTTAGGGGTACTATATAAGTTTTTCTTAAGTCAAATTCACCCAATTTTGGTCATTAATTCACAACACACAAATAATTCCCAAAACCCTCTCCCTCACAATATTTCTCGCACTAGAAATCCTCCATTGAAGAAGAACAAGAACTTGAAGACTAGGGCTCAAGAACCCATCTTGTCAACTCCAATTCGTGAGGAAATCTCCAATCAAGGTATGAGAGTCTTGATGCGTGGAAAGCTTCCTTCGATGAAGCCCTTAAACTTTCAATTTCAATTAGTAGATATTCCCAAAAACCTAGGGTTTTTCAATCTAGTCATGGGTTCTTCCTAAAAATGATTTCAATCGGTTAATTGTCTTATATTATGATAGGATTGTTGTTTAATGATGATTTTTATAGTAAAGTCCCATATGAACCCATGAATTTCCCATGACCCAATTTCATGAATTGTGTTGGGTGTATTGAGGCAAGATGAATACTATGAGTTGTGTCTATGCTATTTTAGTTATTGAATCTTGTTTTATCCATCCCTAATGTAGTATTTCTAGTGTGATTGTGAGACATGATTCACGACCCTTGAAGAGTAAATTATGAAGGTTTGTACATGTCGATGAAAGTTGTGTATGAACTTATGATTCACTTAGAAAGTGAAGATCCTATGACTATTGTGTAAATTGTGGTATTGTTGAAGGATTATTCTCCCCTTACCCTTACACATGACTATGTATGAATTGTCTAGGATGATGATAATGTTGTTGTGTTGATTGAAAGGCTATTCTCATGAAACACTATGAACATGATGTGAAAGGTTTACTCACGTGTTGATGATGATTCTAAGGTTGAAAGTCCATTCTCACCTAAATGAATCTATGAGCTATATTGAATGAAGGGAAATATATTCCTTCACACATGTAAATGCAATTCAAGACTAATTATGAATAATTTGGAAAATAATGCATAGCACTGAGTGAATATGGAAAATGAGGTAGAGGCCCTCCCGTCAATACAATAGGCCGGGTCATCTAAATTATTCTCATGAGATGGAAACTCCTCCACCAATTCAATAGGTCGGGTTTCTAGAAGCAATCTCCATATCCCATAACTATGTGCCCACATAGATATTCAGCTAGTGGATCCACCTAAAATCTAATACACTTAGTTCTACCTTAGGCAAGTAGGACACCTTCTTTCGTTGTGGGGTTTCATGACACCGGATTCCATGTATCTCATTTGGTCTATGTCGGTTATGGCTAATTTTCCCTACATTACAAGATAATGAATATGACACGAACTATAATTATGAATTCTTGATGAGCTTTACTTAGTAGGAGTGGGGGTATGGGACTTCACTTTTACATTCCACAAGTAGACTTTGAAAGGGATTATGGGATGGTTTCTTATGCTATGATAGGATATGAATGTATGCATGTATGTTGAGTGGATTGTTGCTATGGATGACTTTCCTTAGGTTCAGAGTTAATGTACATGACTATTTCCTTGTCTATGAGTATTGACTATGATGAGGTCTATGCATGTTATGTATGGCTAGAGTGGCCTCAAAGGACTACTTAGTATGGTTGTTATTATGAGATGACAATCATATATTGCACAAGTACAACTTAAGGTTACTAAAAAATGGTTCTATTATGTTACAATTTCCGTACATGATAAACGTGATTATGACTTGTGTTTTACATTAAAAGTGAAGGTGATTCTCAAACTTAACAAATGGATACTTTTTAACGAAAATGTCCTTTTTATCATATTTTAAGGAATTTTATGCATGCTTCCATACTTAGTACATATTTATGCTAACCCCTACTTCTTCTACATTTTTTAAAAGTGTAGGTTCCGGCTAGGTGAAGTGTACTTCCTTTCTTGACAAAGTCTTGGATTGCTTATCTCCAAGACTTGTGGTGAGTCCTCATGGTTCGAGGACAATATGTCATTCACTTCTAGTTATTTTTCTTATAGACTACTTTTGAGACTTTATTGTAAAGTGTTGTGTCCCTATTGATATTCGTTGTAGTTGAGGTTAATGAGACAAAGTCTAGACTTCACTTTTGATTTTAATAAAAAGACTTCGATTGTAAAATTTTAAATTACACATCATTTCTATTTCCTATGTTTATGTATGCTAAGGTCTTGTATAAGACCTATTCGGGGTCAAGTACGCCGTGTTGCATCTAGGGGTACCCCTGGATCGTGAAAAACTTGGTATTAGAGCTTAAGGTTTTGGGATGATTTTTAGGTTGATGTCTCACAAACCATGTCTAGTAGAGTCTTGTTTATTAGTGTGAAGGGCGCCATACTTATGAATGAGAGGCTATAAGATATTTTGGAAAGTTCACTTCATTCATTATTCCTTAGTCGTGCTTTAGAGTCCTAACTCTATGAAGTACCTTTTCCTGACCCTTCTATTGTGTTTATAGGCTATGAATATAAGAAGGGTGAATGTAACGAGAATGGAAGAGAAGAATGTGAATGAGGGAGTTCCTCCCCAAGCTCCTCAAGATCCTCAAGCTCCTAATGATGAGGGGGCCATGACCAATATGGAAATAAGAGAGGCTCTCCAAACATTGACTCAAGTCATGATGGATCAAGCTCAAGTCGTGACAACTCAAGCCCAAGCTATGAAGGCCCAAGCCAACCAAGATGTTGGGTCCCATATGAACCCTAATGTGAGCACCATGGCTTCATGATTGAGAGACCTCACAAGAATGAGCCCTCATATGTTCTTTGGTTCCAAAGTGAATGAGGATCCACAAGAGTTTGTGTAAGAGATCTACAAGATAATTGATGCTATGGGGGTTACTTCTATAGAGAAACCCGAACTAGCCTCTTATCAATTGAAGGATGTGGCCCAAGTATGGCAAACTCAATGGACGAATAATAGGCCTGCAGAAGCGGGTCCCATAGATTGAGAACTATTTAAGAAAACGTTCCTTGATAGGTTCTTTCCCCGGGAGAAGAGGGAAGCAAAGGTGGAGGAATTTATCAACTTTCGTCAAGGAGGTATGAGTGCTCAAGAATTTCTTTGAAATTCACTAAGTTGTCTAAGTATTCCCTATCTTTGGTGTCTAATCCAAGATATGAGAGGAGTCGGTTTGTGACGGGAGTGTCCGACTCGATTGAGGAAGAATGTCATGCGGCAATGCTCCATGATAATATGGATATCTCACGTCTAATGGTGTATTCTCAACAAGTTGAGCATACAAGGCTTTAGGAATAAGAATAGAGAGGTAAAGAGGGCAAGGATCGATGATGGAAATTCTTCTAAGGGTAAGTTCGAGGGTCAAGGTAGACCAAGGTTCAAGAAGAGGTTTTCCAACCAAGGATCTTCTAGTGCTCCAAGGGTCAACAAAGATAGGGTGTTTAACCCTAAGCCTCAAGGAGGTAATAGTTATGAATCTTCCATGGTGAGGCCTACTTGTGCCAAGTGTGGTAGAAAGGATGATGGTAAATGTCTTGCCGACATGGGTGTGTGCTATGGTTGTGGTAAGAGTGGACATCAATTGAAATATCGCCCAACATGTATGGCCAAAGGGAGACATGATAAGCAAACTCCTCCTAGTGGTTCAAACTCCTGTACTCCCAAGAAGAATCGCTTCTATGCTCTTCAATTCCGAGGTGACCAAGAGAGTTCCCCAGATGTGGTGATGGGTATGTTACAAGTCTTTCCTATTGATGTTTATGCATTGTTAGACCTAGGTGCCACTTTGTCTTTCATTACACTTTTTGTGGCTATGAAATTTGAAATACTCCCTGATGTGTTAGAAGAACCTTTTTCGGTGTCTACCTCGGTTGGTGACCCGGTAGTGGCAAAAAGAGTCTATAGGAGTTGTCCTATTTCTTTGTCCTATAAAGTTACCTTAATGGACTTGGTGGAGTTAGACATGTTAGATTTTGATATAATGTTGGGTATGTATTGGTTGCATGAATGTTATGCCTCTGTTGATTGTAGGACTCGGGTAGTAAAGTTTCAATTTCCAAATGAATCTACTTTAGAGTTGAAGGGGGGAAATTCTATCCCTAGAGGTCAATTTGTTTCTTGTCTCAAATCTAGGAAAATGATCTTCAAGGGGTGTATTTACCATATTGTTAGGGTTATGGATGTTGAGTCTGAAACCCCTTCCTTAGAGTCGATCCCCGTGGTGAGTGAGTTTTCGGAAGTCTTTCCCGATGACTCTCCCGACAATCCTCCTGAACGAGAAATAGACTTTGGCATTGATCTCATGCCGGATACGCAACCTATATCCATTCTTCCATATTTAATGGCTCCGGCCAAGTTGAAGGAATTGAAGGAACAACTCAAGGATTTGTTAGACAAAGGCTTCATTCAACCGATTATCTCTCCATGGGGTGCTCTGGTACTATGTGTTAAAAATAAGGATGGGTCCCTTAGAATGTGTATTGATTATCGCCAACTATACAAAGTGACCATAAAGAATAAGTATCCTCTTCTACGGATCGATGATTTGTTTGATCAACTTCAAGGGGTTAACTATTTCTCCAAAATAAATCTTTGTTCGGGTTACCATCAACTAAGGGTAAGAGCGATTGACATTCCCAAGACGACCTTTAGAACCCGTTACGGTCACTATGAATTTTTTGTGATGTCATTTGGGTTGAGAAATGCCCCGGCAGCATTCATGGACCTAATGAATAAAGTTTTTAGGCACTATCTTGATATGTTTGTGTTATTGTTTATAGATGATATTTTGATCTATTCAAAGAGTGAAGATGAGCACATGAACCATTTGAGGATTGTATTGCAAGTCCTTAAGGACCACCAATTGTATGCGAAGTTTAGTAAGTGTGAGTTTTGGCTAAGGTTCGTAGCTTTCCTTGGTCATATTATGTCGAGCAAGGGTATTGAGGTAGATCTTAAGAAGACGGATGTGGTCAAAGGTTGGCCTAGACCTCTAACTCCTACTGATATTAAAAGCTTCTTGGGTTTGGCCGGTTACTATAGGAGGTTTGTTGAGGGTTTTTCCTCCATCGCTTCTCCGTTGATGGCTTTGACTCAAAAGAAGGCTAAGTTTGTGTGGTCGGAGGCTTGTTAGAAAAGCTTCCAAGAGTTGAACGATAGACTTACTTCCACTCCGGTGTTGACCTTACCGGAGGGTACCGATGGTTTTGTTGTTTATTGTGACGCTTCTTGAGTGGGTTTGGGATGTGTCCTTATGCAATATGGTAAAGTGATTGCCTATGCTTCAAGGCAACTCAAGATCCATGAAAAGAATTATCCGACCCATGATCTTGAACTAGCGGCGGTAGTGTTTTCTTTGAAAATATGGTGACATTACCTATATGGGGTCCATGCGAATGTTTTCATCGATCATAAGAGTCTTCAATATGAGTTTAGCCAAAAAGACTTGAATCTCCGACAAAAAAGGTGCGTAGAGCTTTTAAAAGATTATGACATGAGTGTCCTTTACCACTCCAGAAAAGCCAATGTAGTTGCGGATGCCCTAAGTCGATTGTCCATGGGTAGTGTGGCTCATATAGAGGATGAGAAGAAGGAGTTAGTTCGCAATGTACATAGGTTGCCCCGGTTAGGTGTCCAACTAGTGGATTCCACCAAGGGTGGTGTCATGGTCCATCATGGTTCTGAATCCTCCTTTGTGGTTGATGTGAAATCTAAACAAGGCCATGATCCCATATTAATGGAGTTGAAAGAATAAGTACTCAACAAGTTCGTTGAGGCTTTCTCCCATAGGGGAGATGGGGTGCTTAGGTACCCAAGTCGGTTGTGTGTACCGGATGTTGATGGCTTACGAGAGCAAATTTTATAAGAGGCTGATGGTTCGCGGTATTCTATTCATCCAGGATCCATCAAGATGCACCGTCACCTATGTCACGACCCAAGCCTAGGGCCTAGACGTGACATGGCGAATGAGGAACCCGAAGGAACCCCAAACAAGCCTCTCAAACTTGTCATCACACTTCATCGGTCGCGGAAGTACAATCAACATTAATTAACGGGAAATAGGGACTAAGGGCAAACCATTTCAAAATGACATCATAGAACAAGAGTCAAGCTCATTTACAAAATACTTGTCCAACGCACACCTCTACATACATAGATAGGACGGGGGCCATGACATACTACCGGCTCCCCTCATAGTCAAAATACAATTGCAAGCTAAAGTCTCAAAACATAGGAGTAGGAAACATAACATAGCCCTCGAATCATTGAGGACTCACCAACAAACTCGGATAAGCACCGTACTAGCCACGTGAATGGAGAGAAGGATCAAGAGTAGCTCCGGTCCCTACATGGTGACATCATGTAGGCAAAATATGCGTTAGTACTTGGAATGTACTAAGTATGCGGGGTGCAACACAACAATAGACAAGGACACAATCGAAATACAAGAAATAGTTTCATAGGCATTATGAATAACAATATGAGGATGCATGATCAAAGTGAAGTCAAAACATGTTTAAGTAAATCTATACTAATAGTAGATATCATATGTGTATGCATGATCCAACCAATCTATAACCCCAACTTAGGATGGGGGATGCCGTTCACACCCGGACACCCTGGTGGCAAGGTATAAACCCCTCACATGGTTGATGTTGGTCACACCCCAAGCATCCTAGGTGGTGAGATATAAACCTCTCACATGGTTGATGTTGGTCACACCCCAAGCATCCTAGGTGGTGAGATATAAACCTCTCACATGGTTGTCCGGTTCTTTTCCCCCGGACCGGGCATGGTCATGCAACACTTTATATAGGAAATTCCCATTAGGCTCTAATGCAATCTCACGTATGGAATGAACATATACACAAGCTTAGTTTGTCATCAACACATCTCTGGATTGCCATACATCTCATAACTCAAGCTTTAAAGCATCGATTCATCAATTCTCCATAGTTGGACATTTTGTCAAACACCTTGAAGGCATGTAATGGAATCAAAGAGCATGGAAAATAGGGTAGTAATTATGCAGCCAAACCAGTGAACAACCTACAACAACACCTTTTAACACCCACAATACCACATGAAAATCTCCACATCCATTCCAAATTTAGATTCAAGTTCTAGAGTCACAACATGCTCAAAACAATCACTTTTCATGTTTAAAATTCAATGTGCAGGAAATTATTACAAAGAACAAGACTAATTTATGAATCTTAACTTAAACCATGAATTAGTGAGTAGAATAGAGTCTAGGCACTATGGGTGGAAGGACCCATGAGTTCAACACCACATACCTTGAGTTCTTATGAAGGTCTTGAGAGTGTCTTCAATGGAAGCTTGGAACTTGGAGCAAGAGTCTCTTCAATCTTGAGGAAGGTTTTGGATTAGGGTTCTTGAGAGAACTTGAGAGAAAATGTGTCTAAGTATGGGAGAGGTGTTTTGGGAAATGTTTTAGAGATGGGAATTGAACTAATGGTATATAGGAAATAACATATGCCCTTTGGAAAAATGGTCCAACACTTAGAAAAAAAAATGAGGCGGGTGAACAGTAAAAATGCTCACTGGAAATTGCATTTCCTGCCGGACAGATTTTACGAAAATGGGCATAAGTTCTTCGTCCGAACTCCGAATGAGGTGAAACGAAGTGGATTAGGTAGCTAACTCAAAGGGCTTTCCATGGATATATTATGGGCCACCCAATTATTTGTGTGCTAGGAGATATGACCCTCCAAAGTAGACCCTTGAAAAAGGCTTCACTTGGAAATTTCGGATTTTGATACGGTTGCTCTAAAGTTTAGGTTAGACCCATTTCCCACTCAATTTGACCCCCTAAACAAGAATATGAAGTCGGATTTTTGAAAAATGAAACAAAATTTTTTTGATATAGCTAAACAAGTTTCCGGTAACTTCCGAAGCACATTTTTAAGAACCTTTTGGGTCATTTCAACCTACGGGAAGTCTATTGGTGGAATGGTATGAAGAAGGATATAACGGGTTTTGTAGCCAAATGTCCGAATTGTCAATAAGTTAAGGCTGAACCCTTAAGACCGGGAGGCTTGTCCCAAGATATAGATATTCCCACTTAGAAGTGGGAGGATGTTAATATGGATTTTATTGTAGGGTTACCTCGTACTCGAAGGCAACATGATTCTATTCGGGTCATTGTTCATAAAATGACGATGTCCGCCCACTTTATTCCCGTCAAGATTTCATTTTCTATGGAAGATTATGCCTTGTACATCAAGGAGATAGTGAAGTTGCATGGGGTTCCTTTTTCTATTATTTCGGATCGAGGTCCTCAATCTACTTCACATTTTTCGAAGGCATTCCAAAAAGGCCTTGGTACTAAGGTCAAGCTTAGTACGACCATTCACCCTCAAACGGATGGTCAAGTGGAACACACCATTCAAACCTTAGAGGATATGTTGAGGGCGTGTGTCACAGATTTTCAAGGTAATTGGGATGACCATCTACCGTTGATAGAATTTGCCTACAACAATAGTTACCACTCAAATATTTCCATGGCTCAGTTTGAAGCACTATATGGTAGGAGGTATACATCTCCGGTTGGTTGGTTTGAAGTAGGTGAAATTGCTCTAATTGGTCCCAAATTAGTTTATGAGGCAATTGAAAAAGTTTGTCTTATTAGAGAGAGTTTGAAGACAGACCAAAGTTGGCAAAATTCTTATGCGGACGTTAGAAAAAGGGATCTGGAAATTGAAGTTGGTGATTGGGTCTATTTAAAAATCTCACCTATGAAAGGTGTGATGAGGTTTGGCAAGAAGGGGAAACTTAGTCCCCAGTATGTAGGCCCATATCAAATCTTGAAGCGTATTGAGAAAGTTGCCTATGAATTAGACTTGCCAAATGAATTGACTCCGGTTCACCCAGTATTTCATGTTTCTATGCTCAAGAAGTGCATTGGTGATCCGGTAACCATCATTCCTTTAGAGGGCTTGGGAGTTGATGAGAGCCTTTCCTATAAAGAGGTTCTGGTAGAGATTCTAGACCGGCAAGTTAAGAGGTTGAGAAACAAGGAAGTAGTTATCGTAAAGGTGTTGTGGAGGAATCACTTAGTTGAGGGTGCTACATGGGAGGCCGAGGCCGATATGAACTTCCGCTATCGTCATCTTTTTCCTTCTACTCCTATCCAAACTTGACGTAAGTAGTTTTTCTTAAGTTTGGTGTTTTGGAAGTCATATGTGCTATGAGTGTTCCTTATGATTTTCTTATAATATGTATGTTATTGTGAGAATTCATATTTGGCATAAATTGAGTTTTCATGATTTATATGTTCCTCATGTTGATTTGCAATTTAGTATGATTATTGCATATTTGACTTAATGAGATGATTTGATGAACATGCTTAGTTATGTTTATGATGAACATGCTTAGTTAATATTTTGATGAAATGGCATATTGGCTCCATATTGTTGTGTTGAGCTTGCTTTGAGTTGCAGAAGGTAGTTCCTCCTATGATGATATGAAATGATGAGTTTTGTGCATAATAAGTTGTGGATGTAGGTACTACTTCCTTGTGTTGCATTGTTTAAGTCTTGTGAATGGAGTTGATGTTTCCTCCTATGAATTGTGCATTTATTTTATATTGCATGCATGATGGGCTGCTAGTCTTGGGTCTTTAATTTCGTAAGGTGTATAAATCTTCATTCAAGGACGAATGTTCCTAAGGGGGAGATAATGTAACACTCCGGAAAATGGTAGGTTAAACAAGAGCTAAATGTAAGGTTTAAAAATTATAAAAATGACTCTCCGTAAATTAGAGGACCATCTAGACTTGACATAGGGGTTTTTAGAGTCAAGGCCTAAGGGGCATGTGCCAAGCCAAAGGGGTAAGCTAAGGCTAAAGGCCAAGGCTGCCCCAAACTTGAGGACACTGCCTCAACTTCCACGGCCAACACCACGGCTCATGGGCCTCGTGGAGTTGCCTTGTCCAAAAGAGATAAGCCTCCAAATGTCCTAGACACTACCTTAACTTCCACGGAAGGGACCACGGCTCGTAGAGACCTTCTTGAAAATCCCTTAGGCACTCGAGCTAGGGGGTTCCAAAAAGGCATGGCTACTACCTAAAGGACCTCAAGAGGGACTACGACTTGTGGAGCCCCTCTTGGTGATGCCTTGTGCTTGTGATCCTCATGCCACATTTGTGTAACTACTGCCCCAACCTTCACGAGGGGGACCCCAGATCGTGGTCCTCACCAAGACTCGTGAAGCCTGATGAGCTTCATTAAGTGAGGGTCAATTAAGTCTTTTCCTATTTAAGTCCAATTAAAGTGAGGACATTTTAGGTATTTTTAGGGGTACTATATAAGTTGTTTTTTAAGTCAAATTCACAACACCTAAATAATTCCCCAAACCCTCTCCCTCACAATATTTCTCTCACTGCAAATCCTCCATTGAAGAAGAAGAAGAACTTGAAGACTAGGGCTCCAGAACCCATCTTCTCAACTCCAATTCGTGAGGAAATCTCCAATTAAGGTATGGGAGTATTGATTCCTGGAAAGCCTCCTTCCATTAAGACCTTAAACTTTCAATTTCAATTAGTAGATTTTCCCAAAACCCTAGGGTTTTTCAATATAATCGCGGGTTCTTCCTAAAAACAATCTCAATGGGTTAGTTGTCTTGTATTATGATAGGATTATTGTTTAATGGTGATTTTCATAGTAAAGTCCCCCATGAACCCATGAATTTCCCCATGACCCAATTTCATGAATTGTGATGGGTGTATTGATGCAAGATGAATACTATGATTTGTGTCTATGGTATTTTAGTTATTGAATATTTTTTTATCCATGCCTAATGTAGTATTTCTAGGTGTGATTTTGAGACATGATTCATGACCCTTGAAGGGTATATTATGAAGGTTTGTACATGTTGATGAAAGTTGTGTATGAACTTATGATTCACTTAGAAAGTGAAGATCCTATGACTATTGTGTAAATTATGGTATTGTTGAAGGATAATTCTCCCCTTACCCTTACACATGACTATGTATGAATTGTCTAGGATGATGATAATGTTGTTGTGTTGATTGAAAGGCTATTCTCATGAAGCACTATGAACATGATGTCAAAGGTTTACTCACATGTTGATGATGATTCTAAGGTTGAAAGTCCATTCTCACCTAAATGAATATATGAGCTATTTTATGAGTTGTACTGAATGAAGGGTAAGATATTCCTTCACACATGTAAATGCATTCAAGACTAATTATGAATAATTTGGGAAATAATGCTTAGCACCGAGTGGATATGAAAAATGAGGTAGAGGCCCTCCCGTCAATACAATAGGCCGGGTCATCTAAACTAATCTCATGAGATGGAAACTCCTCCACCAATACAATAGGTTGGGTTTCTAGAAACAATCTCCATATCCCATAACTATGTGCCCACATAGATCTTTAGCTAGTAGATCCACCTAAAACCTAATTCATTTAGTTCTACCTTAGGCAAGTAGGGCACCTTTTTTTGGTGTGGGGTTACACAACACCGGATTCCATGTAGCTCATATGGTCTATGTCGGTTATGGCTAATTTTTCCTACATGACAAGTTAATGAATATGACACGTACTATACTTACGACTTCTTGATGAGCTTTACTTAGTAGGAGTGGGGGTATGGGACTTCACTTTTACATTGCACATGTAGACTTTGAAAGGGATTATGGGATGGTTTCTTATGCTATGATAAGTTATGAATGTATGCATGTATGTTGAGTGGATTATTGATATGGATTACTCTCCTTATGTTCAAAGTTAATATACATGACTATTTCCTTTTCTATGAGTATTGACTATGATGAGTACTATGTATGTTATGTATCGCTAGGGTGGCCTTAAAGGAGTACTTACTGTGGTTGGTATTATGGGACGCCAATCATACATTGCACAAGTACAACTTAAGGTTACTAAAAGATGGTTCTATTATGTTACAATGTCCTTACATGATAAATGTGATTATGACTTGTGTTTTACATTAAAAGTGCATGGTGATTCTCAAACTTAACAAATGCATACTTTTTAACCATAATGTCCTTTTTATCATATGTTTCAAGGATTTTTATGCATGCTTCAATACTTAGTACATATTTGTGATAACCCCTACTTATTCTACATTTTTTAAAAGTGTAGGTTCCAACTAGGTGAAGTGTACTTTCTTTCTTGAGAAAGGCTTGGATTGCTTATCTCCAAGACTTGTGGTGAGTCTTCATGGTTCGAGGACAGGATGCCATTCACTTCTAGTTGTTTTTATTATAAACTACTTTTGAGTCTTTATTGCAAAGGGTTGTGTCCCTATTGATATTCGTTGTAGTAGATGGTTAATTAGACAAATTCTAGACTTCTCTTTTGATTTTAATAAAAAGACTTCGATTGTAAAATTTTGAATTCTGCATCATTTATATTTCCTATGTTTATCTATGCTAAGGTCTTGTATGATACCCTTTCGGGGTCAAGTACGTCGTGTTGCATCTAGAGGGTACCCTTGGGTCGGGACATTTCGTATGTATTAGCCCATGGATCTGGCGCCCCACAATACCTAAAAAATTGTTCTCAAAAAAATTCATGAGGACCTCCATAATGAGTTGGGGAACCTTAACGTATACTCACACCATTTTTAATGTCCATGTCCTCATTTACAACCCATTTATTAGGAATCACAAAAATTCCACAATTTTTTGTGTGTATTAGCCCATGGATTTGGCGTCTGATGAGTCTCATATTTCGACTCATTTAGGGCTTGTTACTTATAGTTTTAGTGTCCTCAATGCCTAGTTTATGCTCAAAACTGATGTTAAAATGTTGATTTGCTGCAATGAAGGCAAAAGAAGCAAGGAAAGGACATTACCAGAAAAAAAGGAGAGAAAAAGCTGAAGAAGTTGAAGAAAGGCAGTCTTGGTGCTTGCCAAGACCAATCGACGAACCGTCGAGTGGCTCTTCAGCTAACCAAAAGTTTCAGCGTGCCAACCTTGGGAAAAACAGACTTGGTGATGGAAATGGACAGTTGGTGGACCGCTGAATGGATAAGCGACTTTGATATGCTCCTCAAGATGGGGAATCTATCCCATTGTGCGGATGGGCGGGCTTCCCGACTAAAGGCCGAAGTGCCCTGGATGATTGAGCTGGCTATTTCAACTGCTTTGGCACCCCTTCAGACATCGATTGATTCTCTCATGGTGAGAATAGAGAATTGTGAGAGAGCATAAAGGGTTACTTCCGAGGTTACGACTTTGAAAGCCGAGGATTCTGATCTGAGGAAAGATGTGGACTATTGGAAGTCCACAGACTTCACTTCACTGTTTGAGTTAGTTGAGGCTCTGAGTGTTTTGGCTAGTTCTGATATGCCTCTGGCTACTACCGGAGATGAGCCTAGGGATGATAGGGCTGCTATTGAGTCAGATGCGGAGACGGATGAGGAGCTTCTTGAGGCTCATAAGGCGACCATATATGAGGACCTGCCTAATTTTGAAGAGACGATAGTATAGTCAATCATTCAAACGTCGTTGACAAATACTTCCATGGTAGGCTCTAGTGCAGCCCGTGTTACTATTACCTCGGGCACTGATGCCCAAGATCAGAGTGTTACCCTGGGCATTGATTCCCCGACAAATGGAGCGACTGTGTAGACATGATCATTCTTTACCTCCCTCTTTGTTGTTTTTTGTGATTTTTATTTTTTAATTGCATTTGAGAACAACTGCTTTTATTTTGTGGGTGGGGTGAGGTATTTCCATACCTACCCCTTGTGATTCTGTTTTATTTGTGAATATTGATTGGGTGTTTTGATCTATATATGTGTGTTAATTTTAATTTTTTTGGATATTTGAGCTTGTGGCTCCTTGTTTTGAATAGAAGTGGTTTTGACCCAATTTGAAAATTTTGTGCCACCTCTTTTGTTTGTGATTGTGGCTGTTCTTTTACAAATTTGAGTATTGGTTATGATTAATACTGATGACTTGCATAGTGCTCTTAATTGATCAAAATGGAGGTGCGACTACGATGAGGCCAAATGAAGTTGCGTAGACAATGTGTAAACTTTTTGCATCTCGTTATGACTAGCCGATTATCAAATGAGTCTCTTGTGATGAACATTGCACACTAGCTAGAAAGTGTGGAGTCTCGTTTGATATTGGTGCCAATTCATTGTATGATGAGCTTACCTTGAACATTGTGTGATGACACCTAGAATTTGCCTTGTTGGTCCGGTTGACTAAGTGATGCAAGCTATTGAAATGATCTTTGGCAACAAATTTAAAGAGTGAAACAATTTGACAATATTCCTCTTTTTGTGGTCAATCTTGTGAGATGTGTGAACCTTGCTTGAACCCTTTTGAGCATTATCCTTTTCTTGGAAGAAACTTGAACAAATCTGACTCCTCTTTATCCATTCACCTAGAACTCTCATGAAGTGTGGTTTGTTTGAGTAATGGTAAAAACAGAAGGCAAATCAAGAAGTGTGAAAAATTTCCCTTTGAGAAATGGTCTTGAAAAAGATGAAGCTCTTCCATGTAAAAAAAAAAGAAAGAAGAGAAGAAAACAAAAGAAAAAGAATGAAAAAAATTGTGAAATAAAGTAGTGAAAGTTGCAAAATAAATGGGGTATCTGATAGTGCATTTGAAGTTGAATAATGGGGGTGAATTATGAGCATGATCAAAATGTTGAAAAAAAGGAAGAAAGTAATGTTCAGACCACATTTCATGGGGGTAGCTGCCACTGAACCAAAATGACCATACATTTACACTAAACCCTGTTACAAGCCTTGGAAAGACCTTTGTGATCTTGAGTGAGCTAAAGCGAATGTTGATTGGAAAATAAGGGCAAACCTATGGGTGAATTCATGCATATGTTCATCTTTGTGAGTGTGACAATCATATGTGATTCTGGAACTATAAATTGTCGGAGAACTTTGTGTGTGAATATGGAATCATCTTTGTTGTGAGAGCATTTGAGTACCTCTGTTGAGCATGAACTTGCATTTGAAGCAAATATTGTGAATTTGAGCATCTTTGATAATGGTGACTCACAACTTGAATCTTTAAGTGCACAATTGATCCTTGCATGAGTAAGTTGACTCTTGTTGTGTGCATTCATGATTGGGTCCTATGTAGCACTGTTTGAGACATCCTTATTGAATTGTTGAACTTTAGTTTTACTTGAGGACAAGCAAAATTTTAAGTTGGGGGTGTTGATGAGTCCGAGATTTGGACTTATTTAGGGCTTTGTTTATATAGATCTAGTGTCCTCAAATGCTTAATTTGTGCCATAAACTGATGTCAAATCCTTTATTTTTAGGTACATAGATTGAGGAACAAAGCAAGGACACTAACGGGCAAAAAAGAAACAAAACAAACTGAAAGATGAAGAATCGCAAGCCTGGTGATCGCCAAGCTCACTTGGCGAATCGCCGAGTGTCTATTTGACCGCCTAAAGTTCTAGTGTGCCAAGCCCCGAAAGAGAGACCCAAGTTGGCGACGAAAACGAGTAGTCGGTGGATCGCCGAGTAGTTCCGTGAAGCCAAGGTAGATTGCCCAAAATTACAGGCCTTGAGGATGCTGAATGACAAAGAGAAAAGGCGATCGTAGAGGACAAAGGGCAGCTCACCAAGTTGTTCGGCGAGCACGACATACTTTGTGGACTGGCTATTCGTGGCTTATTTTCGGCAACTATAAATTAGATTTTGAACATTTAGTTTAGTATCTTTTGACAATCTTTTTAGACATTAGAACTTATGCTGAAAAATTAACTGAGTATTAGAAGACTTTTCTCTAGAGTTTTCCTTAGCTTTGAAGATTTGAAAAATTCGATTTGGAGAAGTTGGAAGTGGGGTTTCAGATTTTCTTCATATTGAGCATTGTAAAGACTAAATCTCTCTTACCCAATTGATGTATAATCGATTCGGTAATAGTTTTTACCTTTTTATGATGCTTGGCTAAAATCCCAATTTTTGGGGCGTGATCATGTGATTATGAGCTGAATTAGTTTATGGGTATTGCTAATTGCTAGTTTAAATGCTATTTAAAAGTGAGTTTAATCATTAAATGTGGTTTAATTTAAGAATTGTAGTTGCAAATGCAGTTCTATATTTGTGTTCTTGGCTTTCTCGAGAGAGAGCTAAGATTATTAATTGATGGTTTGTGGGTATTGGGTTGACCTGGGTTTAGCTCAGGAGAGTGAATTCTAAACCCAATCCCACACATTTAGCTCGAGAGAGTTAATGGATTAAGTTGTGGGTTGTTCTTCATTGTCATGCTTGTTGATGTTTGAAAGAAATCACTTGATTCGGGATAGTTGTTCGAGAGAAAACTCTCCCTTATAGTCTAGCCTCTTGCTTATAATCGATCACATCTCGAGAATGTATCTCCCAATTGTTATTTCAAATCGTTTGTGACTGTTTGTAGTTGATAAC
Source organism: Solanum stenotomum (assembly GCF_019186545.1). Taxonomy (NCBI): domain Eukaryota; kingdom Viridiplantae; phylum Streptophyta; class Magnoliopsida; order Solanales; family Solanaceae; genus Solanum; species Solanum stenotomum. Next base: position 42,679,403 of record NC_064284.1, on the reverse strand, counting down.
TAAAACCAACCCCCCCCCATTTGACATTCGTGTCACCCCTTTAATTTAATATGTATTTTTCGATAATATTTATTCCTATGGCTGATTATATCACATTCATACTTCTTAAGTGAATTCTAAACATGTACTGCTCCCTGTGGGGTTCAACCCCAACTCATTTAGTTGGATTTTATACTGATTTACGATCGTTGACATCTAGAATTGGATGAAGTGTGCTTGAAACGTTAAAATCAGTGGTCAAGTAGACATAAAGTCAAACTTGTGGTGTCTATGAGTGGGGGAAAATGGCTATTTGAATTTATTAATGTCCTATCCCAACATCCTCGAAGTTTTGTTGGAGATTACCCTCTTGAAATTGAAAAGAAAAAAATATATTTGATGATCCTATATATGTTTTTCTTCTACTGTTCATATATATTTTAAGAGAAAAAATGGGAGACGTTTGTACAAGCGGGAATAGAGCAAATGAGAGCATGTTAGGGTCAATCAAAAAGCCAGAGGAATTGTGTTTGTCTATTTCTACACCACGAATTAACAAGGTACCCTCTGATCTATGGGTTTTGTTAAACCATTTACTGAAAAACAAATCTCATAACTCCCAATTATATCTTCTCTACACTTGACAAAATAGGTATTCTATTTTAAGTTACATTAATTCAACTTGTATACTTAAGGTCGTTACAATTTTAGATCTGGCTTTGAGGCCTTATTAGTTCTTTCGGTCATAAATAAAGCTTACTTGTATATGTTTAAATGTTTTATAAGAAGTCAAATCCTTTTTTTTGGTGGGGGGGGGGGGGGGGGGGGNGAGGGGGGGATAGGTAAATTGGCTCTCGGTTTGATGGTTTTACAAGGGGAAGGAGGAGAAAAGAAAATTATGAAAATGAATAATTTTGGGTACTAACAATTGAGTTTTTGAAGTCAGCACAATCACACACTCAGAAATGACATTGGTAAGCCAGGTAGGATTCATGTGTTTGTGTCTATCTTGTTAGTGTCATTACTCACTTATCAAGTTTAAAGGGTTTTCTAGGTATTTATCCCAAAAAGAAAGAGAAAGATATCACAAACAAGGTTTCTATCAATTGTGGTAGTAGTACAAACACAATAAACAATAATGAAACTGTTATTTGGATCGAAGTGATGGGATCTACTGGTGATTAAAATTATAATATGGAAGATAATTACGGGAAAAGAATAATATTAATAAAATAATATGGTGAAAATAGCGAAGGATAAAAGTCTTTGATATATAATTACTACAAATTCTAACTAAGATAAGACTTTTGTTTGAAGTTGTTGTGCTAGTATTGGACATTCTCCAAGACAGTTAACTAGTTCAAAAGCGATTGTGGTCTTTACTGCAAGTTCAAAAGTTGTGTCAACTAGTTCAAGGACAAAAACACTAAATATATGTGTAAACATGGATGACATACTCAAACTTCGACATTTGCAAAAAACAATTTGCTAACTAAAATAAATATTATGTGACAATCACGACAATCAATATTATCTTGCAGAAATTAGGGATATGAAAACTTGCATGATTTGTTTGGTAGAACATAGTGGGATTTATCAGTAGTTGTAAAAAAATAAGGTAGCTTCATAGGATAACGGGAATCAGGACTAGACCATCTATTGTGTGATTAAAAGTTTTATACAGATAAAACCAATATTTATTTATGCCAACAATTTTCAACTGCTCATAAGATGTGAAGGATGAGAATTAGATTGAGGCATATTTACCAAAGGGTGATTTTGGATTGTTTATTATTTGCTGGTATTGAACTTAAGGTTCAGTTGAGGACTAGTGGGACAAGATTGATAAGAAATCATTAGGATTAAGCTGTATGACATAAACATAAGTAACAACATCGATGGTATGGTTAAGAATCTAATAAGCTCATTTGAAGTATTGAAGAACCATGTGGATCTAGTTCAATATAACAATGACTTCGGAAAATATCCATACCTATTTTCTCTTTTTCTGTTGATTGCTAGTCATGTGATATTTGAACAACCATCATCATTCATGTTAAGGAGATTTGAACAACCATCATCATTTCACACTACTCATCTTTTTGAGATTATTTCACTTCTTACTTGGGATACTTCACAAAGGAAGAAACACCACTATTTATAGCTGAAGAAGTCTTCCATATAATCAATGGGTAGAATGAGGGGTAGTAATGTGGGTAGAAGTTACATAAGTGACAAGAAACTAATGGTCATATGAGTTACAGAAAAAACTAATGACCACGAAAATTACAAGAACTAATGGTCATATGAGTTACAAAACACTAATAACCATAAGAGTTACAAGAAGTAATGGTCATATAAGTTACAACAATCAATATTCATCTTCTACCAGAATTTATACCCACTAACATATGCACTTAATATTTTATTTTAATAATAAAATGCATACACACCAACATTCCCCCACTCATTTTAATATTAAAATAAGAGAGTTCTTCACAATTTAGTTGAAGGTAGACTATTAGGCCTAAGGAAGGTGTACTCTGCATTGAACCTTCACTTAGTAAATCAATAATATTTACTCCAGAGTTAGTAGTGGTCTCAGACTTGAACTATGACTGCTTAATGGAAATAAAGTATCACTGCTTACACATAATAATCAAGGTGTTGACATAAGTTTTAATAGTGTCACGCCTCACATTCCATTAAGACAGACAGGCACCCGATGCCCTAAAGGCCCAAGAGAACCACCATGTAACATGTGCTTAACTATACATATAACTATGACAATCTTGTGACAAGTTCACGTAGGATGCAGCGATACGAACCAACATAAGTAGACCTAAAACTTATATACATGACTTGGCTGCTGAGACCACAACTTGTTAAGATGCAACTGAACCATATACATAAGTCTACAAAGCCTTTAAAAGATAGAAAACCTTAGAGTAGGTCGGGACAGACCCCGCCTTACTCTTAACTATGATATAATACCAAAATGAATCTACCAAGGACTCAGAAAAAACTCCGAATCAATCTGGAGCTCACCAAAAGTAGCAGAGTGTCGTGTGCTCCTACTGAGGAGGTCTACTAGGTAAAGTACCTGTACCTGGTATACCACACCAAAAACAAACATTTGTTCCAAACCTACATGAACCTAGATGATTCCTTCCACATTCTTTACAAGACTATCGAGGAGGTCTTGATTGGCTCATACTTCCCTGCTCTTGGTACCCCACTGCTCGTGAACCTTGGCTTTCACCTCTTTGCCCAAACTGATTGCCCCTAGACTCTTGAAACCGTGGTGGGACATTAGTTGTAGAGTAGGAAGATGAAGGCCTAGGCGGTCTGTTAAATAATCGAGTCCTAAACTCTCCTTGTGATGGTGTAAACTGCCCCATGGATCTGGCCCTCTTAGAATGCCTTGTTTCTGACTCTTGTGTCCTTCTTCTTTGCCTTTGATCCTCCAACTTTTGCGCAAAAGTTTGCATCCTTGCTATATCCATATCTTTATTCAATGAAGAAATGGAACAATCTCTAACCAGATATGAATCTAATCTATCCACATATCGATGAACTCTATCCTCCATAGTAGCTACTACATTAGGAGCATACCTGGCAAAGGAATTAAATTTGAGACTGTACTCTCTCACACTCATACTTCCTTGGTAGAGATTTAAGAACTGATCTGCACGGGCCTCTCAGATATCCAATGGCAGATAATGGTCAAGGAATGCCTTTTTCAATTCTTTCCACGTACCTGAAGGTGCAACTGTTCCCCTAGATTGCATCCAAGATTCATGCCGCAATATAGCCACACCCTTTAATCTATATGTTGCTAGCTCAAGTTCTTCTTTACCACTTACATGCATAACATCCAAAGTGTGTTGGATTTGATCTATAAAGTCCTATGGATCTTTATTAGGATCTGACTCGGTGAATGATAGAGGGTCCAAATTAAGGAAGTCATGTATCCGCGTGCCAGTTGCTTTGTCAACTCCATTAGTACCTGCAACTGGACCTTCTTGCCTATGGCCGTGGCCAGCAACTATACGAGTCAATAATTGGACTGCATTCCTCAAATCTTGCTCGGTAGTATTAATAGTGGGTTCTTAAGGTGCAGCTTCCCTCCTTAGATCTTCTGGAGATGGAGGGGTCAGGGAAGTCTGTGATAGAGACTCATCTTGAGCCTCACATTAAACAGCTTGATTAGGTGGTGGTTGGTTGGTCCCTTCTTGGCCAGCCACCTCTACTCGCTTGCCTGTACTTTTACTCCTTCTCGTAACCGGCATCTTTGCTATAATAAAGCAATTCAGAAGTTAGATATGATTCACCTACAACATTGGTTCTATCACACGATCTAAGAAATGAAAGAAAAGAAACAACTCCTACATGTCTCATAGCCTCCTGTTTATAAATGTGGTGCACAACACATCCATAAGAAATACTCTACACATACACGGCTTTGTTGACTCCCTAGGATGACCACTCTGATACCACTTTTGTCACGCCTCACATTCCATTAAGACGGACAGGCACCCGATGCCCTAAAGCCCCAAGAGAACCAGCATGTAACCTGTGCTTAACTATGCATATAACTATGACAATCTTGTGACAAGTTCATATAGGATGCAGCAATACGAACCAACAAAAGTAGACCTAAAATTTATATACATGACTTGGCCGCTGAGACCACAACTTGTTAAGATGCAACTGAACCATATACATAAGTCTACAAAGCCTCTAAAAGATAGAAAATCTTAGAGTAGGTCGGGACAGAGCCTGCCTTACTCTTAACTACGATACAATACCAAAATGAATCTACCAAGGACTCAGTAAAACTCTGAATCAATCTGGAGTTCAACAAAAGTAGTTGAGTGTCGTGTGCTCCTACTGAGGAGATCTACTAGTTGAAGTACCTGTGCCTGCAGCATAAAATATAGCATCCCCCCACTAGGGACGTCAGTACGAGAACGTGTACTGAATATGTAAGGCATTAACATATATAAATAAGAGTTTGAATGAAACTGAGTGTCAATACATGTGTGCATAAATCAGAACAGAAGACCACTTTTGTTAACTCTTGTGGGGTCATGTATGTTACATTCTTGTCTTTACCTTTCTGTGTGTTATGATCTTTATAAGGCATGTGATACGAATGACCAGCTGATCAGTGGTAGAAGAGGATGACCCATGCTAGGCATTTTAACCCCTGGGATGCGGTCCTCATAATTACACAAATTGGGATCGGCTCATGCTAGGCTTTCGACCCTGAGCTACCACCCTTTTATACCAATTGGGATCGGCCCATGCTAGGCTTTCGCCCGTGAGCTGTCACCCATAATTATACAAATTGCATTACTTAGACTCTTTAATCTTTGAGAATGTTGTTTTGGTGGTCATAACCATTTTTGATATTTGGAATTACGGACCAGTAGTAGAAGACATGAAAATAATACTTCAAGGCAGTAACAATGACATAAGGAGCTATATAACATCATGCATTACTTGTGAGCTTAAATGACACAATTGACTTTAACTGACTAAGATGAGGATTCACCAAACTTGCTTTTGCAAATACTATTTCTATACCAGCACATAGGAGGATAATTACACAAGTATAGAGTACTAAACATATAATGAAGTAATTCTATACACTAAGGAGAGGGAAAAAATATTGTTAGCTATTTGGAGATCATACGCTACCACTATGTTTCCTTTACTAGGAATAAAACTTAGGAAATTCGCTTATTGATATTAATCTAAAGTATCAAATTTCATGCCGAAGAATATTGAATCGAATAGCCTTACATACCTTATTCTCTGACCAATATAACTATCACGATTCAGCCTCCTCTTTTAGGTGTTAATCTATAAGTCATGATAAACTAATATTAGCAGCTATCACACCTGAGCCTCGTAAAACAGTAACTAACTTTGACTATTAATGAGCCCATACACCCCTTAAATAATGTATATCAGCTCATCCTCCTTCTCTACCCAATACACATTATATATAATTTTCCAAGATTACCCAAGTTGCACCAACAACAATACACATAAAACAACCTCAAATATTCTTTATCATAGAACCAATTATTGAACTCACCACCCCTTAAGTTCTTTTATGACAGCACACTCATAATTCCTCACTCAAACTCATACATAAGGAGGAAGAAAATGGAGCAGTCACCTTACCTCAATTTCTGCAACTTCTCCTTATAACTTGAATTCTTCTAGAACTTCAACTTCCCTTCACACTTAACCCAAAGAAGAGAGAAAAGTATCTTAATAATTAAGGAAAGTAAGCAGTAGCTTGTGGAAACTTTTGCCTTCTACTTATAATTGAGCATGAATAACATGTTTTCTAGTCTCCCATGGGATAATTAAGCTAAATCCATAAGGTTTCTCTTACCTTGGTTTGCAGATATGAGGATTTCTTCAAGAACCCTAGAAGGAACTTTAAGGCTACTGTTTTAATTCTTAAGAGAAAAGAGATAGAGAGCTGGAGTGAATTGTGAATTTTGTATGTTAAAATGAGTGAAAAGATCAGCTCAAATTGGGTTTATATGAAGCCTTCTTGACCATAAAAAAATAATCTTCTAGAACATCCCTTTTTGGTCCATTTTCAGCCACTAATTGGTCCAGTAGGTAATGCACCTGCTTATGTACATCAAGTAGCTCAAAAGGTCAAACTAGGTGATGCACCTACTATCTTTCACTTGGGCTTAAATATATTAGGCCTTGGCAGATTTGGCTACTGTGCTTAAATTTCATTTTTCTTTTATTTAACTTTGTTTGGGCCTCAAGTGAGTCCATTAGCAAAGGCCCAATCTGATCCATAAACCTTGGCCTTTTTAACTAGATCCATATAGCTCAAGTAGGTGATGCACCTACTTGGTCCTTTGGACTGGTCAATAAGTCAAAGTAGGTAATGCGCCTACTTGTTACCTACCAGCTTAGTTCAGTCAAGCAAGCAACTCACTTATATTATTCCATTTTCTAAATATTAATCCCTTCTGCTTTAACTTAGCAGTTAACTTTACACTTTAAGCTCAAATACCATCTTACTGTCTCAAGTTTAAATACTCTCGTTGGAGTTAACTGTACACATGCTGAAACGTGCAAGGCTGACATCACCTTCCGAGCTAGTTTAAACCAATGCTAATCATATAAGAAAGACAGCCCCTCACCTATACTATATGGCTATGCTAAATATCACAAGAATAGAACAAGCATATGCATAATTCAGGTTGTTACAAATAGTAAGCACATTACGGCCTTGTGCTATCCCCATTTTCATGAGTGTTTTTGAGAACAAGCCCATTCTCATAGAAAACGACCTACTTTCACACTCACATAGGTGAAATTTGTCAAGTGTGCTCCTATAGTTTGACACCTCACTCATACGAGATACAAAATTTCATTCAGAGTTCAAAACTCAACCTCCACAAATCATTATAGGATAAATGCACTCACATCATAAGGATTGAATAAAATTAAGAATAGTGCATTTCACAACAAGTCATCATATAATTCATTTTTTCCATTGAATAAGGTTATAGGATCTCTAGTCCCCAGGTTGAGTTTCCTCATATATAACATAGAATTTTTTTTAGCTTCAATTTCATCTCCCTGGATGTGCTTCAGACTCTTTATCTTGCAAAGGCTTTATATTATAAATCTGCAACATTATCATAAATTTTAACATAATAAATATTGGTCGTATACCGTGATCAATATGATCGCACAATATTGTGTTTTCTTCTCATGAGTCGGAATTTACCATTATAATAACGATTCTATATTCAACCATTATATTGGTGCTATCACAATTAAACAAAATAGGAAAAAATATTTTCTCAAAATAAAGTGTTTCAATTCACTTTTTCGCTAGTTGAAGTTTAATTTTTTTACTTCAACCTACATAATAGAGTTAGCAAAAAATAATTTCCTTTTCTCATCCCACCAAATAACACCAAAATTTTCTCATCTAGTTTGCTTGTACCTTCAAAGTCCTTTTACTACAAACACAACATCAATTCAAGTTGTTAGTCACATAGCTCATATTTTTATTAGGCTAGCAAACTCCCTCTTTTTAATTGTCACAACTTTCTCACACAATTGAATCAAAAGAAGTTGCAAGACTCACACAACCAACAAAATTGTATTTCACAAACTTTTCAATATTATGTGGCTTGACAAGGAAAATTTCATTACATGTTTTATGGCATTTTTCATTTCAAGAATGAATTTTTTCTCACCCAAAATATTTCATATTAATGGCTACTCAAGATGTTTTTCATGACTTATTTATAACACACATGTTAGAGCCAAATATCACCTCATTATTACCAAACAACATGTGATTTGCTCAAAGATGCAAGAATTATTTTTTTTCACAATGACATTTTTCCTTATTTCATGAGCCCCCACTATTTTAAGAATTTAAATATCATTTTTCCATGAAAAGTAGTATCACATATTTCATGAAATATTAGGTAAAACCGTTTTTTTCTTTACCTTTTCTCCACTTGAATTGAGCAAGTAGAAAAACACTTTACCGTATAGCTCTTCTTTTCCATTTCTTGAAGAGAACGACGTTGAGCGGAATTACGTTGAGATCCCTATCTTGATACCCGCACTTTTATCAAAATGTAACAAAAACAAGAATCTCCTAAACATTGTTGGCGTAATATACCACAACTACAAAATATTACTGTTGAAAAATAAAATGACAAAAATGAATAAATAATTCTTTAGGCTGAGGAACGGATATCTCGCTCTCTTTAAACAAATTCATGCCCACTGCGGTATAATCTACACAGATGCAGTAGTAATACTCTTGACTTGTCCCCTCCAGGATACAACAACCCAACAACGTAGTACAACTCAAACAACTACGGATTAGTTGAAGACTCCAAAGCTCCACATTAGAACATCTTCCTTCAACATATAAATACTCTCTTGTATATAGTGAATATAGTTGAAGACTTAGAATATTCTTCTATTTCTCAACTCTCTCTTTCACTACTGTAAACAACAATATTATTTCACACTACTCATCTTTGTGAGGTTATTTCACTTCTTTTGGGATACTTCACAAAGAAAGAAACACCACTATTTATATGTGAAGAAGTCTTCCATATATTTAATGGGTAGAATGAGGGATAGGAATGTGGGTAGATGTTACATGAGTTATAAGAAACTAATGATCGTATGAGTTACAAAAAAAACTAATGACCATGATAGTTACAATAACTAATGGTCATATGAGTTACCAGACACTAATGACCATAAGATTTACGAGAAGTAATGGTCATATAAGTTACAACAACCAATATTCATCTTCTACCACAATTTATACCCACTAACATATGCACTTAATATTTTATTTTAATAATAAAATTCATACACTCCAACATTGCCCCACTCATTTTAAAATTAAAATAAGAGAGTTCTTCACAATTTTGTTGAAGGTAGACTATTTTGCATAATGAAGGTGTAATCTGCATTAAACCTTCACTTGGTAAATCAATAACCGTTACTCTAGAGTCAGTAGTGGTCTCAGACTTGAACTATGACTCCTTAAAGGAAATAAAGTATCACTTCTTACAAACATTAATCAAGGTGTTGACATAAGCTTTAATAGCCAGCACATTACGACCTTGTGCTATTTCGATTTTCATGATTGTTTTTTAGAACAAGCCCATTCTTATAAAAAGCGACCTACTTTCACACTCATATAGGTAAAATTTGTCAAGGGTGCTCCTATAGTTTGGCACCTCTTTCATAGGAGATACAAAATTTCATTAAGAGTTCAAGACTCAACCTCCACAAATCATTATAGGATAAATGCACTCATATCATAGGGATTGAATAAAATAAAGAATAATGCATTTCACAACAAGTCATCATATGATTTGTTTTTCCCATTGAATCTGGTTATAGGATCTTTAGTCCCAGGTTGGGTTTCCTCATATATAACTTAGAATTTTTTTAGCTTCAATTTCATCCCCCTCGATGTGCTTCAGATTCTTTGTCTTGCTAAGGCCTTAGATTATAAATCTACAAGATTATCACAAATTTTAAGACAATTAACATTGATGGTATACCAGTGATCAATATGATCTCATAATATTGTGTTTTTTTTCTCATGAATCTGAATATACCGTTATAATAACGATTTTGTATTCAACCATTTTATTGGTGCTATCACAATTAATCAAAATTAGAAAAAAAAAATTCTCAAAATAAAGTGTTTCAATTCACTTTTTCCCTAGTTAAAATTTAATTTTTTTACTTCAACCTCCATAATAGTGTTAGCAAAAAATAATTTGCTTTACTCATCCCACCAAATAACACCAAAATTTTCTCATCTAGTTTACTTGTACCTTCAAAGTCCTTTTACTGCAAACACAACATAAAGTCAAGTTGTGTGTCACATAGCTCATATTTTTATTAGGCTAGCAAACTCTCTTTTTTTATTTGTGACAACTTTCTCACACAACGGAATTAAAAGGAATTGTAAGACTCACACAACCTACAAAATTGTATTTCACAAACTTTTCAATATTATGTGGCTTGACAAGAAATATTTCATCACATGTTTTAAGGTATTTTTCATTTCAAGAATGAAATTTTTTCTCACCCAAAATATTATATGTTAAATGGCTACTCAAGATGTTTTTCATAACTAATTTATAACTCACATGTTAGAGACATAAATCACCTCATTATTACTAAACAACAAGTGATTTGCTCAAAGATGCAAAAATTATTTTTTTTCACAATGACATATTTCCTCATTTTATGAGCCCCCACTATTTTAAGAATTTAAATATCATTTTTCCATGAAAAGTAGTATCACATATTTCATGAAATATTAGGTAAAACGGTTTTTTTTTTAAAACATTTTATCCACTTTAATTTAGCAAGTAGAAAAACACTTTACCGTATACCTCTTCTCTTCCATCTCTTGAAGAGAACGACATTGATCGGAATTATGTTGAGATCCCTATCTTGATATGCGCACTTTACTCTAAATGTAACAAAAACATGAATCTCCTTAAAATTGTTGGCGTAATATACCACAAATACATAATATTAATGTTGAAAAATAAAATGACAAACATGAATAAATAATTCTTTAGGCTGAGCAATGGATATCTCGATCTCTTTAAGGAAATTCAAGCCCACTGCGGTATAATCTACACCGATCCAGTAGTAAAACAGTTGACTTATCCCCTCCAAGATACAATAACTCAACAACGTCATACAACTCAAACAACTCCGGATTAGTTGAAGAGTCCAAAGCTCCACATAAGAACACCTTCCTTCAACATATAAATACTCAATTGTATAGAGTGAATATAGTTGAAGATTTAGAATATTCTTCTACGTCTCAACACTACAATATTATTTCATACTATTCATTTTTGTGAGGTTTTTTCACTTCTCTTGGGATACTTCACAAAGAAAAAAATACCACTATTTATACTCGAAGAAGTCTTCCATATAATTAAAGGGTAGAATGAGACGTAGTAATGTGGGTAGGTGTTACATGAGTTACAAGAAACTAATGGTCATATGAGTTACAAAAAAAACTAATGACCATGAGAGTTACAATATCTAAGGGTCATATGTGTTACAAGACACTAATGACCATATGATTTACAAGAAGTAATGGTCATATAAGTTACAACAACTAATATTCATCTTCTACCACAATATATGCCCACTAATTTTAATATTAAAATATGAGAGTTCTTCACAATTTAGTTTAAGGTAGACTATTATGCATAATGAAGGTGTACTCTACATTAAACCTTTACTCAGTAAGTCAATAACTGTTACTCCAGAGTCAGTAATGGTCTTAGACTTGAACTATGACTGCTTAAGGGAAAATCTATCAAGGGTGTTCCTATAGTTTGGCACCCCACTCATAGGAGATACAAAACTTCATTGAGAATTCAAGACCCAACCTCCACAAATCATTATTGGAAAAATGCACTCACATAATAGGGATTGAATAAAACTAAGAATAATGCATTTCACAACAAGTCATCATATGATTTATTTTTCCCATAGAATCTAGTTATATGATCTCTAGTCCCAGGTTGGGTTTCCTCATATATAACTTAGAATTTTTTTAGCTTTAATTTCATCCCCCTCGATGTGCTTCAGACTCTTTACCTTGCTAATGCCTTAGATTATAAGTCTGCAAGATTATCACAAATTTTAAAACAATTAATATTGATGGTATTCCAGTGATCAATATGATCTCACAATATTGTGTTTTCTATTCATGAGTCTAAATTTACCGTTATAATAACAATTTTGTATTCAACCATTTTGTTGGTGCTATCACAATTAATCAAAATTAGAAAAATTATTTTCTCAAAATAAAGTGTTTCAATTCACTTTTGCCCTAGTTGAAGTTTAATTTTTTTACTTCAACCTCCATAATAGAGTTAGTAAAATATAATTTGATTTTCTCATCCAACCAAATAACACCATATTTTTCTCATCGAGTTTGCTTATTCCTTCAAAGTCCTTTAACTGCAAACACAACATCAAGTCAAGTTGTTAGTCACATAGTTCATATGTTTATTAGGCTAGCAAAGTCCCTTGGTTCATTTGTCACAACTTTCTCACAAAATTGAATCAAAAGGAGTTGCATGACTCACACAACCAACAAAATTGTATTTCACAAACTTTTCAATATTATGTGGCAAGACAAGAAAAATTTCATCACATGTTTTAAGATATTTTTCATTTCAAGAATGAAATTTTTACTCACCCAAAATATTTTATGTTAAATGGCTACTCAAGATGTTTTTCATAACTTATTTATAACTCATATGCTAGAGCCAAAAATCACCTCATTATTACCAAACAACATGTGATTTCCTGAAAGATGCAAAAATTATTTATTTTCACAAAGACATTTTTCTATATTTCATGAGCCCCCACTATTTTAAGAATTAAAATATCATTTTTCCATGAAAAGTAGTATCACATATTTCATGAAATATTAGGTAAAACATTTGTTTTCTTTACCTTTTCTCCACTTGAATTTAGCAAGTAGAAAAACACTTTACCGTATACCTCTTCTTTTCCATATCTTGAACAGAATGACGTTTAGCGAAATTATGTTGAGATACCTATCTTTATATGCACACTTTTCTCAAAATGTAACAAAAACGTGAATCTCGTTAAAATTGTTTGCATAATATACCACAAATACAAAATATTACTGTTAAAACATAGAATGACAAAAATGAATAAATAAATCTTTAGGCTGAGGAATGGATATCTCGATCTCTTTAAGGAAATTCAAGCCCACTGCGGTATAATCTACACCATACCAGTAGTAAAACTCTTGACTTGTCCCCTCCAAGATACAAACACCCAACAATGTCGTAGAACTCAAAAAACTTCGGATTAGTTGAAGAGTGCAAAGCTCCACATAAGAACACCTTCCTACAACATATAAATACTCTCTTGTATATAGTGAATATAGATGAAGACTTAGAATATTCTTCTACGTCTCAACTCTCTCTTTCACTACTACACACTACAATATTATTTCACACTACTCATCTTTGTGAGGTTATTTCACTTATGTTGGGAGATTCTTCACAAAGAAAAAAACACAACTATTTATACGTGAAGAAGTCTTCCATATAATTAATGGGTTGAATGACGCGTAGTAATGTGGGTAGATGTTAAATGAGTTACAAAGAAACTAATGGTCATATGAGTTACAAAAAAAACTAATGACCATGAGAGTTACAATACCTAATGTTCATATGAGTTACAATACACTAATGACCAAAAGATTTACACGAAGTAATGGTCATATAAGTTACAACAGCCAATATTCATCTTCTACCACAGTTTATGCCCAATAACATATGCTCTTAATATTTTATTTTAATAATAAAATGCATACACACCAACATTCCCCCACTCATTTTAATATTAAAATAAGAGAGTTCTTCACAATTTAGTAGAAGGTAGACTATTATGTATAATGAAGGTGTACTCTACATTAAACCTTCACTTAGTAAATCAATAACAGTTACTCCAGAGTCAGTAGTGGTCTCAGACTTGAACTATGACTGCTTAAGGAAAATAAAATATCACTTCTTACACACATTAGTCAAGGTGTTGACATAAGCTTTAATAGCCAGCACATTACGACATTGTGCTATCCCGATTTTCATGAGTGTTTTTTACAACAAGCCCATTCTCATAAAAAGCGACCTACTTTCACACTCACTTAGGTAAAATCTGTCAAGGGTGCTCCTATAGTTTGGTACCCCACTCATAGGAGATACAAAAATTTCATAAAGAGTTCAAGACTCAACCTTCACAAATCATTGTAAGATAAATGCACTCATATCATAGGGATTGAATAAAATTAAGAATGATACATTTCACAAAAAGTCATCATATGATTTGTTTTTTGCAATTGAATCTAGTTATAGAAACTCTAGTCCCAGGTTGGGTTTGCTCATATATAACTTAGAAATTTTTTAGCTTTAATTTCATCCCCCTCGATGTGCTTCAGAGTCTTTTTCTTGCATTAGCCTTAGATTATAAATTTACAAGATTATCACAAATTTTAAGACAATTAATATTAATGTTATACCAGTGATCAATATGATCTCACAATATAGTGTTTTTTTCTTATGAGTCAAAATTTACCGTTATAATAACGTTTTTGTAGTCAATCATTTTGTTGGTGCTATCACAATTAATCAAAATTAGAAAATTATGTTCTCAAATAAATTGTTTCAATTCACTTTTTCCCTAGTTGAAGTTTAATTTTTTTACTTCAACCTCCATAATAGAGTAAGCAAAAATTATTTTGATTTTTTCATCCCAACAAATAACACAAAGTTTTTCTCATCTAGTTTGCTTGTACCTCCAAAGTCCTTTTACAGCAAACACAACATCAAGTCAAATTGTTAGTCACATAGCTCATATTTTTTTAGGCTAGCAAACTCCCTTTGTTTATTTGTCACAAGTTTCTCACACAATTGAATCAAAAGGAGTTGCAAGAGTCACACAACCAACAAAATTGTATTTCACAAACTTTTTAATACTATGTGGCTTGACAAGAAAATTTTCATCACATGTTTTAAGGTATTTTTCATTTCAAGAATGAAATTTTTTCTCACCCAAAATATTTTATGTTAAATGGCTACTCAAGATGTTTTTCATAACTTATTTATAACTCACATGTTAGAGCCAAAATTCACCTCATTATTACAAAACAACATGTGATTTGCTCAAAGATCCAAAAATGATATATTTTCACAATGACATTTTTACTCATTTCATGAGCCCCCACTATTTTAAGAATTTAAATATCATTTTTCCGTGAAAAGTAGTATCTCATATTTCATGAAATATTAGGTAAAATGTTTTTTTTTTCTTTACCTTTTCTCCACTTGAATTTAGCAAGTAGAAAAACACTTTACTGTATACCTCTTCTCTTCCATCTCTTGAAGAGAATGACGTTGAGCGAAATTATGTTGAGATCCTTATGTTGATATATGCACTTTTCTCAACATGTAACAAAAATAGGAATCTCCTTAAAGTTGGCGTAATATACCACAAATACAAAATATTACTGTTGAAAAGTAAAATGACAAAAATGAATAAATAATTCTTTAGGCTGAGGAACGGATATATCTCTCTGTTTAAGGAAATTCAATGCCACTGCGGTATAATCTACATCGATCTAGTAGTAATATTCTTGACTTGCCCCTGCAAGATACAACAACCAAACAACGTGGTATAACTCAAAGAACTCCGGATTAGTTGAAGAGTCCAAAGCTACACATAAGAACACCTTCCTTCAACATATAAATACTCTGTTGTATATAGTGAATATAGTTGAAGACTTAGAATATTCTTCGACGTCTCAACTCTCTCTTTCACTACTGCACACTACAAGATTATTTCACACTACTCATCTTTGTGAGGTTATTTCACTTCTCTTGGGAGATACTTCACAAAGAAAAATACACTACTATTTATACGTGAAGAAGTTTTCCATATAATTAATGGGTAGAATGAGGCGTAGTAATGTGGGTAGATATTACATGAGTTACAAGAAACTAATGGTCATATGAGTTACAAAAAAAACTAATGACCTTGAGAGTTACAATACCTAATGGTCATATGAGTTACCAGACACTAATGACCATAAGATTTACAAGAAGTAATGGTCATATAAGTTACAACAACCAATATTCATCTTCTACGATAATTTATGCCCACTAACATATGCAATTAATATTTTATTTTAATAATAAAATGTACACACACCAACATTCCCCTACTCATTTTAATATTTCAATAAGAGAGCTCTTCACAATTTAGTTGAAGGTAGACTATTATGCATAATGAAGGTGTACTCTACATTAAACCTTCACTTAGTAAATCAATAACTGTTACTCTAGAGTCAGTAGTGGTCTCAGACTTGAACTATGACTGCTTAAGCGAAATAAAGTATCACTTCTTACACACATTAATCAAGGAGTTGACAGAAGCTTTAATAACCAGCACATTACGACATTGTGCTATCCCGATTTTCATGACTGTTTTTGAGAACAATCCCATTCTCATATAAAGCGACCTACTTTCACATTCACATAGGTAAAATCTGTCAAGGGTGCTCCTATTGTTTGGCACCCCACTCATAGAAGATACAAAATTTCATTAAGAGTTCAAGACTCAACCTCCACAAATCATTGTAGGATAAATGCACTCACATCATACGGATTGAATAAAATTAAGTATGATGCATTTCACAACAAGTCATCATATGATTTGTTTTTCCCATTGAATCTAGTTATAGGATCTCTAGTCCTAGGTTTGTTCTCCTCATTTATAACTTAGAATTTTTTTAGCTTTAATTTCATCCCCCTCGATGCGCTTAAGATTCTTTATCTTGCTAATGCCTTAGATTATAAATCTGCAAGATTATCACAAATTTTAAGACAATTAATATTGATGGTATACAAGTGATCAATATGATCTCACAATATTGTGTTTTCTTCTCATCATTCTGAATTTACCGTTATAATAACGATTTTGTATTCAACCATTTTGTTGGTGCTATCACAATTAATCAAAAGTGGAAAAATTATTTTCTCAAAAAAAATTGTTTCAATTCACTTTTTACCTAGTTGAAGTTTAATTGTTTTACTTCAACCTCCATAATAGAGTTAGCAAAAAATAATTTGATTTTCTCATCCCACCAAACAACGCCAAATTTTTATCATCTAGTTTGCTTGTACCTTCAAAGTCCTTTTACTGCAAACACAACATCAAGTCAAGCTGTTAGTCACATAGCACATATTTATATTACGCTAGCAAACTCCTTCTGTTTATTTGTCACAACTTTCTCACACAATTTAATCAAAAGGAGTTGCAAGACTCACACAACCAACAAAATTGTATTTCACAAACTTTTCAATATTATGTGGCATGACAAGAAAAATTTCATCACATGTTTCAAGGTATTTTTCATTTCAAGAATGAAACTTTTTCTCACCCAAAATATTTTATGTTAAATGGCAACTCAAGATGTTTTTCATAACTTATTTATAACTCACATGTTAGAGCCAAAAATCACCTCATTATTACCAAACAACATGTGATTTGCTCAAAGATGCAAAAATGATTTTTTTTCACAATGAGATTTTTCCTCATTTCATGAGACCCCAATATTTTAAGAATTTAAATATCATTTTTTATGAAAAGTAGTATCACATATTTCATGAAATATTAGGTAAAACTTTTTTTTTCTTTACCTTTTGGGCACTTGAATTTAGCAAGTAGCAAAACACTTTACCGTATACCTCTTCTCTTCCATCCCTTGAAGAGAACGACGTTGAGTGGAATTATGTTGAGATCCCTATCTTGATATGCACAATTTTCTCAAAATGTAACAAAAACATGACTCTCCTTAAAATTATTGGCGCAATATACCACAAACACAAAATATTACTGTTGAAAAATAAATTGATAAAAATGAATAAATAATTCTTTAGGCTGAGGAACGAATATCTAGCTCTCTTTAAGGAAATTCAAGCTCATTGCGGTATAATCTACACCGATTCAGTTGTAATACTCTTGACTTGTCCCCTCCAAGATACAACAACCCAACAACGTCGTAGAACTCAAACAACTTCGGATTAGTTGAAGAGTCCAAAGCTCCACATAAGAACACCTTCCTTCAACATATAAATACTCTCTTGTATATAGTGAATATAGTTGAAGACTTAGAATATTCTTCTACATCTCAACTCTCTCTTTCACTACTACAAACTACAATATTATTTCACACTACTCATCTTTGTGAGGTTATTTCACTTCTCTTGAGAGATACTTCACAAAGAAAAAAATTCCACTATTTATAAGTGAAGAAGTCTTCCATATAATTAATGGGTAGAATGAGGCGTAGTAATGTGGGTAGATGTTACATGAGTTACAAGAAACTAATGGTCATATGAGTTAGAAAAAACACTAATGACCGTGAGAGTTACAATAACTAATGGTCATATGAGTTACAAGACACTTATGACCATAAGATTTACAAGAAGTAACGGTCATGTAAGTTACAACAACCAATATTCATCTTCTACCACAATTTATACCCACTAACATATGCACTTAATATTTTATTTTAATTATAAAATGCATGCACACCAACATTCCCCCACTCATTTTAAAATTAAAATAAGAGAGTTCTTCACAATTTAGTTGAAGGTAGACTATTATGCATAATGAAGGTGTACTCTACATTAAACCTTCACTTAGTAAATCAATAAACGTCACTCCAGAGTCAGTAGTGGTCTCAGACTTGAACTATGACTGTTTAAGAGAAATAAAGTATCACTTCTTACACACATTAATCAAGGTGTTGACATAAGCTTTAATATCCAGCACATCTCGAACTTGTGCTATCCCGATTCTCATGAGTGTTTTTGAGAACCCATTCTCATAAAAAGCGACCTACTTTCAAACTCACATAGGTAAAATCTGTCATAGTTGCTCCTATAGTTTGACACCCCACTCGTAGGAGATACAAAATTTCATTAAGAGTTCAAGACTCAACCTACACAAATCATTATAGGATAAATGCACTCACATTATAGGGATTGAATAAAATTAATAATAATGCATTTCACAACAAGTCATCATATGATTTGCTGTTCCTATAGAATCTTGTTATAGGAGCTCTAGTCCCAGGTTGGGTTTCCCCATGTATAACTTAGAATTTTTTTAGATTCAATTTCGTCCTTCTTGATATGCTTCACACACATTATCATGCTAAGGTCTTAGATTATAAATCTGCAGGATTATCAAAAATTTTTAGACAATTAATATTGATGGTATACCAGTGATTAATATGATCTCACAATATTGTGTTTTTTTCTTATGAGTCTGAATTTACCGTTATAATAACGATTTTGTATTCAACCATTTTGTTGGAGCTATCACAATTAATCAAAAATAGAAAAATTATTTTCTCAAAATAAAGTGTTTCAATTCACTTTTTCCCTAGTTGAAGTTTAATTTTTTTAGTTCAACCTCCATAATAATGATAGAAAAAAATAATTTGATTTTCTCATCCCACCAAATAACACCAAATTTTTCTCATCTAGCCTGCTTGTACCTTCAAAGTCCTTTTACTACAAACACAACATCAAATCAAGTTGTTAGTCACATAGCTCATATTTTTATTAGTATAGCAAACTCCCTTTTTTTATTTGTCACAACTTTTTCACACAATTAAATCAAAAGGAGTTGCAAGACTCACACAACCAACAAATTTCTATTTCACAAAATTTTCAATATTTTGTGGCTTGACAAGAAAATTTTGATCACATGTTTTAAGGTATTTTTCATTTCAAGAATGAAATATTTTCTCACCCAAAATATTTTATGTTAAATGCCTACTCAAGATGTTTTTCGTAACTTATTTATAACTCGCATGCTAGAGCCACAAATCACCTCATTATTACCAAACTACATGTGATTTGCTGAAAGATGCAAAAATTATTTTTTTTCACGATGACATTTTTCCTCATTTCATGTGCCCCAACTATTTTAAGAATTTAAATATCATTTTTTATGAAAAGTAGTATCACATATTTCATGAAATATTAGGTAAAACGTGTTTTTTTCTTTACCTTTTCTCCACTTGAATTTAGCAAGTTGAAAAACACTTTACCGTATACCTCTTCTCTTCCATCTCTTGAAGAGAATGACATTGAGCGGAACTATGTTGAGATCCCTATCTTGATATGCACACTCTTATCAAAATGTAATAAAAACATGAATCTCCTTAAAATTGTTGGCGTAATATACCACAAATACAAAATATTACTGTTGAAAAATAAAATGACAAAAATGAATAAATAATTCTTTAGGCTGAGCAATGGATATCTCGATCTCTTTAAGGAAATTAAAGCCCACTGCGGTATAATCTACACCGATCCAGTAGTAAAACAGTTGACTTATCCCCTCCAAGATACAATAACCCAACAACGTCATACAACTCAAACAACTCCGGATTAGTTGAAGAGTCCAAAGCTCCACACAAGAACACACTACTTCAACATATAAATACTCTCTTGTATATAGTGAATATAGTTGAAGAGTTAGAATATTCTTCTATATCTCAACTCTTTAGAATATTCTTCTATGTCTCAACTCTCTCTTTCACCACTACACACTGCAATATTATTTCACACTACTCATCTTTGAGAGGTTATTTCACTTCTTTTGGGATACTTCACAAAGAAAGAAACACCACTATTTATACGTGAAGAAGTCTTCCATATAATTAATGGGTAGAATGATGGGTAGTAAGTAATGTGGGTAGATGTTACATGAGTTACAAAAAACTAATGGTCATATGAGTTACAAAAAAAACTAATGACCATGAGAGTTACAATAACTAATGGTCATATAAGTTACAAGACACTAATGACCAGAAGATTTACAAGAAGTAATGGTCATATAAGTTACAACAACCATTATTCATCTTCTACCACAATTGAACATATGCTCTTAATATTTTATTTTAATAATAAAATGTATACACACCAACATTTTCCCAGTCATTTTAATATTAATATAAGAGAGTTCTTCACAATTTAGTTGAAGGTAGACTATTATACATAATGAAAGTGTACTCTGCATTAAACCTTCACTTAGTAAATCAATAAGCGTTATTCCAGAGTCAGTAGTGGTTTCAGACTGAAACTATGACTGCATAAGGGAAATAAAGTATCACTTCTTACACACATTAATCAAGGTGTTGACATAAGCTTTAATAGCCAGCACATTATGACCTTGTGCTATCTTAATTTTCATGAGTGTTTTTGAGAACAAGCCCATACACATAAAAAACTACCTACTTTCACACTAACATAGGTAAAATTTGTCAAGGGTGCTCCTATAGTTTGGCTCCCCACTCATAGGAGATACAAAATTACAGTAAGAGTTCAAGACTCAACCTACACAAATCATTATAGGATTAATTCACTCACATCATAGGGATTGAATAAAATTAAGAATAATGCATTTCACAACAAGTCATCATATGATTTGTTTTTCCAACTGAATGTGGTTATAGGACCTCTAATCCCAGGTTGAGTTTCCTTATATATAACTTAAATTTTTTTTATCTTCAATTTCATCCCCCTCGATGTGCTTCAGACTCTTTATCTTGCTAATGCCTTGGATTAAAAATTTTCAAGATTATCACAAATTTTAAAAAATTATTATTGATGGTATACCGGTGATCAATATGATCTCACAATATTGTGTTTTCTTCTCATGAGTTTGAATTTACCGTTATAATGACGATTTTGTATTCAATCATTTTGTTGGTGCTATTACAATTAATCAATATTAGAAAAATTATTTTCTCAAACTAAAGTATTTCAATTCACTTTTTCCCTAGTGGAAGTTTAATTTTTTTACTTCAACCTCCATAATAGAGTTAGAAAAAAATAATTTGATTTTCTCATCCCACCAAATAACACCAAATTTTTCTCATTGAATTTTCTTGTACCTTCAAAGTCATTTTAATGCAAACACAACATCAACTCAAGTTCTTAGTCACATAGCTCATATTTTTATTAGGTTAGCAAACTCCCTTTGTATATTTGTCAGAACTTTCTCACATAATTGAATCAAAAGGAGTCGCAAGATTCACACAACCAACAAAATTGTATTTCACAAACTTTTCAATATTATGTGGCTTGACAAGGAAAATTTCATCACATGTTTTATGGTATTTTTCATTTCAAGAATGAAATTTTTTCTCACCCAAAATATTTTATGTTAAATGGCTACTCAAGATGTTTTTCATAAATTATTTATAACTCACATGTTAGAGCCAAAAACCACATCATTGTTACCAAACAACATGTGATTTGCTCAAAGATGCAAAAATATTTTTTTTCACAATGACATTTTTCCTCATTTCATGTGCCCCCACTATTTTAAGAATTTAAATATCATTTTTCCATGAAAAGTAGTATCACATATTTCATGAAATATTAGGTAAAACAGTTTTTTTTCTTTACCTTTTCTCCACTTGAATTGAGCAAGTAGAAAAACACTTTACCGTATACCTCTTCTCTTCCATCTCTTGAAGAGAACGACGTTGTGTGGAATTATGTTGAGATCCCTATCTTGATATCCGTACTTTTTTCAAAATGTAACAAAAACATGGATCTCCTTAAAATTGTTGACGTAATATACCACAAATACAAAATATTACTGTTTAAAAATAACATGACTAAAATGAATTAATAATTCTTTAGGCTGAGAAACAGATATCTCGCTCTCTTTAAGGAAATTCAAGCCCACTACGGTATAATCTATACCGATCCAGTAGTAATATTCTTGACTTGTCCCCTCCAAGATACAACAACCCAACAATGTCGTACAACTCAAACAACTTCAGATTAGTTGAAGACTCTAAATCTCCACATAACAACACCTTCCTTCAACATATAAATACTCTCTTGTATATAGTGAATATAGTTGAAGACTTAGAATATTCTTCTACGTCTCAACTCTCTCTTTCACTACAACACACTACAATATTATTTCACACTACTCATCTTTGTGAGGTTATTTCACTTCTCTTGGGATACTTCACAAAGAAAGAAACACCACTATTTATACGTGAGAAAGTCTTCCATATAATTAATGAGTAGAATGAGGTGTAGTAATGTGGGTAGATGTTACATGAGTTACAAGAAACTAATGGTCATATGAGTTACAAAAAACACTAATGACCATGAGAGTTACAATTACTAATGGTCATGTGAGTTACAAGACACTTATGACCATAAGATTTACAAGAAGTAATGGTCATGTAAGTTACAACAACCAATATTCATCTTCTACCACAATTTATACCCACTAACATATGCACTTTATATTTTATTTTAATAATAAAATGCATACACACCAACATTCCCCCACTCAATTTAATATTAAAATAAGAGAGTTCTTCACAATTTAGTTGAAGGTAGACTATTATGCATAATGAAGGTGTACTCTGCATCAAACCTTCACTTAGTAAATCAATAATCGTTACTCCAGAGTCAGTAGTGATCTCACACTTGAATTATGACTGGTTAAGGGAAATAAAGTATCACTGCTTACACACATTAATCAAGGTGTTGACATAAGCTTTAATAGCCAGCACATTACGACCTTGTGCTATCCTGATTTTCGTGAGTGTTTTTGAGAACAAGTCCATTCTCATTAAAAGTGACCTACATTCACACTTGATCTTAGGCAAATTTATATGCCTAAGTTGCCAATAATTGCCCATTAGTCAATAAGATTAAAGATGATCTCTAGTTATTAACTTAATGTTTGGTGTAACTTGTAAGGATTGTACACTTACACACATGATTAGTTGTTTCAGGAACTCTCAAAGGAATTAGAGTCAACTTGAAGAAAAGAGATGTGAAAGACCATGAAAAGAGGCCAAGGATGAAGACCCCAGGGCCAGGCGCTCTGAGAGGCGCGACACGCCTGGGTAAAAAGTTCAGAGACGTCTCTCAGGCGCGCTCCCCGGCAGTGGCCCAAAAACTTGTTGCTCTCTAGTATTCACGCAAGTGTACGTGGTCGCGTAAGTAATATAGATTCTTGAAGAAATGAGTCATCGTTCCCAAGGGACTTACAATTAATTTATATTTACCACTTCATTCTACCAATAAAAGTAAAATTAATCTTTTCAAAGAGTTGATGATTAATTATTAACTACTACTAATTATAGACTAATTGAAAGTAACTAATTATGAACAATTTTGATATAATGTTTCAAGTAGGTTTAAAGCAATTCCAGGGCTGTAGCATCCACTGAATATCATTTGTCAGTTTATTGGCATAGAGCTAATTTCAGTTGTCAAGTTACTGGTTTACAGGGTTAATTGTATGAATCGGGCTACACACCTCTAGTCGCCTACTCTAATTAGCTATCTAACTACATCGTTGAGCGGGGATAAATAAACTAACTGGCGAGCATTTATATTTCATCCTGTTTCGTAACCAAGCGAGTTGTTCGTCCGGGCGTCACTCCTGAACACAAATCACCTCAACTTAACAGGTCGATCAAGCTCTCTATATTCTCTGGTTTATCCAACCTCTCCTCTCTCGATTTTAAGGTTAGACACTAAATTTATCTCTAGATGGCCAGTCAAGAAATACTAAAACAAGAATATAGAAGTAACTCATAATGACAACCAAGAATTAATTCATAAAACCTCAAATAATCAACAATCCATTGGTAGGTACAGCCCCAGAACTAGGGCATTTTAGCTACTCATGATATTAGAAAACAAGATCGTACAATTGTTCATTCAAATTCTGGAAAATAGAAGAGTTAAAGGATTAAGACCTGTTGCAAACTTGAATTCTTGCCCTTACACACTAAATCAAAAGCCGACCTTACTAATGAACACTATGGGTCTATTTATAATAATTAGAAAAACTAAGACCCAATCCTAAACCAAGAAAGAGTCCTATTTAGTTGAATATTCGCTGGAAAAGTCGGCATCATGGTGGGGCGCCGCGTCTCTCATCGCGCCTGAAACTTGCCTCTGAAGTTCCCTCCTTGGCACGCTGCTAGGAAGAGTTTTACGCCAGCTTAGAAAAATGAATCAGGAACGACAAGGAGAATTAGGGTTAGGTATTTCGGGAAACTTTGATGATGATAATCAAAACAATGTGAATAACCCGGAAAACGTTAATAACCCAAGGAACCCGAATAACGAAGGAGGACCGCCGGTTGTTCCTGCAAGACCAGTCCGTGATGTGGCAGTCCCACTTACAGCCAACCTGGCATCCAGTATTAGGAAACCTCCATCGGGTGTAGATTTGAACTAAAGCAGAACATGGTGCATATCCTCAATACTAATGGGCAATTCACTGGTCTCACCCATGAGGATCCTCAAGTCCATCTTAGGACTTTCATAGACATTACCAATACATACATCCCAATTGGAGTCTGATCAGACTATGTAAGGTTAACTTTGTTCCCATACTCATAGCTAGGAGCTGCAAGGCGTTGGTTAGACTCTGAGCCACCAAACTCCATCACTACTTAGGATGATTTAGCAAAGAAGTTCTTGAGTCGATTTTTTCCATCCAAGAAAACTGCCAAGCTGAGGGGTGAGATAATAAACTTTGCTCAAAAGTAAGGAGAAAACATGTACCAAGCATGGACGCGCTTCAAACAAATGTTGAATGCTTGCCCGCACCACATGCAAACCAATGAGGTACTTTGTCACACTTTCTTTGCAGGTTTAGACTATAATGCTCATTCTCTTCTTAATAGCGCAGCAGTTGGATAGGCCCTAGCCATAACAAGTGAAGAATTTTTCGCCTGACTCGACAAACTCTCTGAAGGGAACCAAGGGTATGAGGGTGAAATGTCTAGAAATTCAACCCAAAAGGTTGCAGAGATCTTAGATGTACACCAAGCTACTGACATAAATGCCAAATTAGATGCAATGCAACATAACATTACATTGCAATTTAAACAAATAGCTCTAAACCAGGCTTCGGTAAACGTAGTACAATAGGCAGCAAATTGGTGTGAAGTATGTGGTGGTGGAACTCATGAAACCGAGCAATGTGAGGCAAACCCGGATTTCGTAAACTATGTGGGTAATACGCAGAGGGGCGGAGTGCAACAAAACTATGGTAATACTTACAATCCCAGTTGGAAGAACCACCCTAACTTCTCGTGGGGTGGTAATCAAAACCAAAATCAGACACAAGGGGTTAACCAATACCGTTCTCAAGGGGCTGGGCAACAGTACTACAATCCTAACCAAAGCTCAAATACTAGTGCACAAAAAGGGGGGATGACCAATGAAGAGCTACTCCAAAAGCTCACGACTGAAATAGGGACCAAATTAAATGCTAGAATAGATAAGCAGGATGAGAACATTAGAAACATCCACATGCCCCAAATGAGTTTAGAGAAACAAGTTGTGCAAGTGGCCAATTCTCTGAACTTGCGACCCCAAGGTGGGCTACCCGGTGATACTGAGCCCAATCCAAAGCAATTGCATGAGGTAACTACTAGAAGTGGGCTGTACTTAAAAAAACTAGCTCCAAAGAAGCGAGACACTGAGGAAGGTAACAAACCAAAAGAAATTACCACCTCCATTTCCACAAAGGCTCAAAAAGCAGAATGAGGATGAATGCTTCAGTAAGTTTCTCTCACTCACTAAACAGGTTCACATTAATCTACCTTTGGTTGATATTTTACAGGGTATACTGAAGTATGCTAAATTCATGAAGGACATAGTGGCTAGCAAGAGGAGGCTCACGGAATATGAAACCGTAGCACTTACTGAGGAGTGCAGCTCAAGGATTCAAAACAGACTACCCAAAAAGTTAAAAGATCCGGGCAGCTTTACTGTACAGATTACAATTGGGCAGAGTGTTCACGCCCGGGGGTTGTGTGATTTCGGGGCTAGTATAAATTTGATGCCCTTATCTTTGTATCTAAAACTGGGGTTGGGTAGTCCAAAAAGAACCACTGTTATTCTTCAACATGCCGATAGATCCATTGCTAGGCCAAAGGGGGTGGTAGAAGATGTGTTAGTGCAAGTAGGTTCATTGATTTTTTCGGTAGATTTTGTGGTATTAGACTTTGAACCCGATCCTGAAGTTCCATTCATTTTGGGTCGTCCTTTTTTGGCCACGGGTAAGGCATTGATTGATATAGCAGCTGGTCAATTAACCATGAGGGCACATGATAAGGTCGAGGTATTTGATGTTTACCGCGCTCTAAAATTACCTTCTATTTATGAAGAATTGTCTGCTATTACTGTGGTTGATCGCCTAGTAGAAGCACATTCAGTTGTGCCTGACGACCCATTATGAAGAGTTTTAGTAAGTCATAAGATAGATGAAGACACTGAGGCTCAAGAGATAGAAACATGTCTGAATCTGGCACTAGTGGAGCCTCACAAGCGGAGAGTAGAACCATTAGAGCGTGAATTAGGGCCTCCACCAAAACCCTCCATTGAGGAGGCCCCAAAGCTGGAACTGAAAACACTGTCGGCTTACCTCAGGTATGCATTCTTGGGTACTAATGAAACTTTGCATGTTATACTTTCTGCAGAGTTGTCTGAATTTCAAGTTGGAACGACATTGCGGATTCTAAAGCGGAGAAAGAGAGTTATTGGATGGCAGATGGCTGACATCCATGGGATTAGTCCAGCATTATGTATGCTAAAAATCTACATGGAAGAGGATCACAAGCCAAGTGCACAACATCAACGTCGACTAAATCCTTTGATGAAATAAGTGGTGAGAAAAGAAGTAATAAAGTCGCTAGATGCAGGAATTGTGTACCCAATCTCAGATAGTAAGTGGGTAAGTCCGGTACAATGTGTTTCCAAGAAGGGAGGTATGACAGTGGTAAGGAATGAAAAGAATGAGTTGATTCCTAGTAGAACAGTAATCGGGTGGAGAATTTGCATGGATTACCGAAAACTAAATGATGCTACCCGGAAAGATCACTACCCCGTTCCCTTCATTGATCAGATGCTTGACCAACTAGTAGGACATGAGTACTATTGTTTCTTGGATGGGTATTCCGGTTACAACCAGATCTTAATTGCACCCGAGGATCAAGAAAAGACAACGTTCACTTGTCCTTATGGTACCTATGCTTTCAAACGTATGCCATTTGGACTTTCCAATGCACCAACAACTTTTCAAAGGTGTATGATGGCCATT
Organism: Solanum stenotomum; assembly: GCF_019186545.1. Lineage (NCBI taxonomy): Eukaryota > Viridiplantae > Streptophyta > Magnoliopsida > Solanales > Solanaceae > Solanum > Solanum stenotomum. Next base: position 42,651,095 of record NC_064284.1, on the reverse strand, counting down.
TTTTATGATATGGTGGAAGACTTTGTAGAGGTGTTCATGGATGATTTCTCTGTCTTTGAAATCTTGATAAAGTACTTGCTAGATGTGAGGACACTAACTTAGTGTTGAACTGGGAAAAGTGTCATTTCTTGGTAAAAGAGGGGATAGTGTTGGGACACAAGGTGTCTAAATCTGGTTTGGAGGTTGATAAGGCTAAGGTAGAAGTTATTGAGAAATTGCCCCCTCCCATTTTTGTCAAAGGTGTGCGTAGTTTTCTTGGTCATGCAGGTTTTTACAAGCGATTCATCAAGGATTTTTCCAAGATTGCAAGACCTATGTGCAGTCTCTTGGAGAAGAAGGTGAAGTTTGACTTTGATGAGATTTGCTTAAAAGCTTTTGAAATGTTGAAGAAGAACTTAATTGAAGCTCCCATCTTAATTGCTCCTGATTGAGAATTACCATTTGAACTCATATGTGATGCAAGCGACGTAGTAGTAGGTGCAGTGTTGGGACAAAGAAAGAATAAATTGTTCCACTCGATCTATTATGCAAGCAAGACCCTTGACGCTACACAAGCTAATTACACAGTGACTGAGAAGGAAATGCTGAATCTAGTGCTCGCCTTCAACAAGTTCAGATCGTATTTGGTAGGTACTAAAGTGATTGTTTTTACTGACCATGCAACTATTATATACCTATTCAACAAGAAGGATGCTAAACCAAGGCTAATTCGATGGATATTGCTTCTCCAAGAATTTGACCTGGAGATCAAAGATAGGAAAGGTACTGAGAATCAAATAGCAGATCACTTATCTAGGTTGGAGGATTTTTCACATGTGAACGAAGGTGAGCAAATTCGGGAAGAGTTTTCGGATGAACAATTGATGGCACTAGATATCTCTCAAGAACCATGGTATGTAGACATTGTGAATTTGATAGTAAGTGGCGATTATCCTCCGGGTGCAACCACCCAACAAAAGAAAAAGCTCAATCATGATGCCAAGTTCTATATTTGGGATGAACCATTTTTGTTTGAGCAAGGCATAGATCGGGTAGTGAGACGGTGCATTCCAGAATCTGAGGTTCATAAAGTGCTCGAGAGTTGTCATAATAGTCCATATGGAGGTCACCGTGGAGGAGAGCGTACTGCTCATAAGGTACTACAATTTGGTTTCTTTTGGTCCTCGTTATTTAAAGATTCTATTTCTTTTGTGAAGGGTTGTGATAAATGCCAAAGGTTGGGTACTATTTCAAGAAGACATGAGATGCGACTCAATAACATTTTGGAGGTGGAAATATTTGATGTGTGGGGTATTGACTTCATGGGTCCCTTCCCACCATCTAGTGGAAACCAATACATTTTTGTGGCTGTGGATTATGTGAGTAAATGGGTGGAGGCTGTAGCTCTTCCTTCCAACAATTCAAGGGTGGTGATAAAGTTCATCAGGAAGCACACTTTCACTCGCTTTGGCACTCCAAGGGCAATTATAAGTGATGGATGTAAGTATTTCATTAACCATCTTGTTAGGAATCTTCTTGCTAAGTATGGTATTCGTCATAAGGTTGCTACATCTTACCATCCTCAAACAAGTGGTCAAGTGGAGGTGTCAAATAGAGAGGTGAAGCAAATTTTGCAAAAAACGGTGAATGCGCAAAGGAAAGATTGGTCTGATAAACTAGATGATGCGTTGTGGGCATATAGGACTGCGTACGAGACACCAATAGGGACTTCTCCCTATCACATAGTATTTGGGAAGGCATGTCACCTTCCGGTGGAATTAGAGCATCAAGCATATTGGGCAATTAAGAAGCTGAACTTAGACCCCGAGCTAGCCGGTAAAAAGAGAGTGAATCAGCTGCATGAACTTGAGGAGTTTAGGCTCCATGCTTATGAGAATGCCAAGCTATACAAAGAAAAGACAAAGAGGTGGCATGACAAGCACATTGTAGCTCGTACCTTCAATCCAGGAGATAATGTACTACTCTTCAACTCTAGACTAAGGTTCTTCCCCGAAAACTAAGGTCGAACTGGAGTGGTCCATTCAGAGTGGTTAGAATGACTCAACATGGGTCAGTTGAACTTCAAGGTGAGACTGACCCTACTTTCTTGGTCAATGGGCAAAGAGTGAAGCACTATTTCAGTGAGGATTCGGATCGTGATCGAGAAGCTCTTGAGATAAATGATGAATAATCCAAGTTGTGTTGTGCCGCGACGTTAAATCAAGCGCTACATGGGAGGCAACCCATGAACAAAATGTAACAAATAGATAGTATGTCTTTGAATTCTTGAAAATTTTTATTTTAGCGTAGTTTCAATTCTTAGAATGTAGGTTAGTTATAGTTGGATAAGATTTTTCTTTCATTATAAAAAAAAAAAGAAAAATTAACAATAGCCAGGCGCGCCGCGCCTGGCAGAAAAGTTCAGACCACCTTTTCAAGCGCTATACTGGCGCATTGTGCCCCTATCGCGTCCCCGCCAAGATTTTTTAAAATCTAGGTTATTACCCGGAGAAAGCCCGACCCACTCCCCTTAAATCCCTACAAACTCCCAATTCTCTCCCCCATTCTCATACAAACCACCCAAAAAACCCCCAACTTCTCTCCAACTCTTCTTCTTCTTCTCACCTTTCATCTTCTACTTCCTCCATTTTTACTCCCATCCAAACTCTTCTTCTTCCCCACCACCCACTATAAATCCTCCACTTCCCCTCTTCTCTTTCACTTCTAAACCATTCTCCTCCAATAATTTTTTTCTTCTCTCCTCAATAACCAATCCGACTCCCCCATTCATTCTAATTTTCCCTGTATTTTTCTCTTCTTAACAGTTTTCAATGGCACCTAAGGTGAAGAATATGGCGGGGTTTAAGCAAAGTAGAAAGGGCGAAGCATCCGGATCCTCTAGCCGTCGGTAACCGATTCAAAAATTCTGCAAAAAGGCTATAGAAAGGTATGGATGGGACTGGTTTGCTTGTCAACAAGAGGCGAAGTATATGGGCGACGAATTTGTGAATGAGATACGGTTACAGTAACAATTTCCTGCTATATATCAGACAGTTAATGATTTGGGTTTTACGTTTCATCTTTACTAATCCGGGAGATTGCAATTTGGCTTTAGTGAGAGAATTTTATGCTAATTGGTTAACTGAAACAAAATATAAAACTGTGCCGGTTAGGGGGAAAGATGTCAGGTTTTCTGCCCAAATTCTGAATGAGTTGTTAGGAACCCTGAATTGTGACCCTGATGAGTTTAATAGCTTGAAGGATAAACCTCCTTATAGGGATATCCGACATACCTTGTGTGGGGTTGATTCGACTGCTAGGTGGGAGCGGAGTAAGGATACTGGGAGGCATAATACCCTCCATTTTGCTACCTTTAATCAGGTTGCTCGGGTGTGGCTGAAATTAGTGTGTAGTGTGTTGTTGCCCGCTAAACATTTAACTGAGGTAACTCGGGATAGGGTGGTGTTAGTTTACATGCTGATGAAAGGTATGCCCATTAATGTTGGGTCAATTCTGAGGCAAAATATGATGAAATTTCGAAATAATATGCGGTGGAGATTCTGTTATGGGGGTTGATCACCCATTTTCTGAGGGGTGAGGGTATTGAAGAGGAGGTAGTGGACATGACTATTGCGTATCACCCGGACCTGACGGGTATGTTAGTTGATGTGACCCGAACTAAGGCACTAGATCTGTCACATGGACCTGTGTTGTCTGCTCAAAGAGGTAAGCTCGTGATGATAGCGTCATGGCAAGAATGTTTGGTATGGCAAAGCTGTAGTTGCGCATAGGAGGGCGTCTAGTTACTGATGCTGAGATGGAAACTATGGCGGAACGTTATCCGTTGTCTGAGAGTGCCGCTTTTTTGTGCAAGACTGGTCCTGCCTTTGTAGAGCCTTTGGATGATGATGAGGAGGAGGCTGTTGATGCCGCTGATGAAGCAAATGCCTTCATGGTGTTCGATGACGGTGACGCCGAGACCTAGCGGCCTAAGGGAGTATTCCTAACTCTATACTTTTCCTTAATTTTGCATTGAGGACAATGCTTACTTTATAAGTATGGGGTGGGGTAATATGTCTCTGTTGCATATAGTTGTTTACTGCTTTATCGAGTCTAGTGGTAGCTTTTAGTTAAAGTTTTAATTTTTTTTGGGTCCCTCAGCGTTTGTTTTCAGTACTTTTACTGAGAATTGTCCCTTTGAACCGACTAGGACTAGTTTCTGGCTTTATTGATTTTTAAGAGTCGTCATAGGAGTGACAGTTTCCAATGATGGATGGATGATGGCCGTCTTAAGGAAAAATTAGTCACATAGAAGAGTAGGATTGAGAAACCAACCTTGGCCTTTTGAAACTATGACCGAAGAGGTTAGCCAAATGTCATGAGTAGTCACAAGCATGTGTTCTTAGTGTTGACTCCAAATAAAAATAAATGGGCTTAATTGTGTAATGATACTGTAATGAAAGTTGTAAGAGCATGTTGGTTGATATATTCTTATATGTGTCATAATGCCATGTGTGGTGCGAATTGATTGGTTCTTTCTTAACTTGATATCTAGAACTTGCCTTGTGTGTGTTGAACTAGTAGCGTATATGACTTAAGGAATGTGATTGAGGCGCTTCTTTGAAATAGCTAATTCTTAACTCTACGTGTATGCCTACCATTGAAATCATCCTTAGTGAAGCCCCATTTAGCCTTTAGCCTTGTTTATTGATAAACCACATGATAAGCCAAAAACTCGTTGCTTGATACCAAGTCTTTTCATCCCGTGAAAAATCCTTAATGCACTATGTCAAGAATAAGGGTTGGAAAATGTTGGTTGAAATATCAAAGAGTGAAGTGCTACATTGTGTGAAAAGAAAAAAAAAATTTATTTTGGCTCTGGTCCTTAGCGACAATGTGCACCTCAACTAAACGTGAGGGTGGCTAATTTAGAATTATGCTCAAAACATTGGCCCCGATCCTATCAAGGATAATGTGTACCTTACTCGGATGTCAAAAAAATCTAAAGTTTGGGTGGCTAGTGCAAAGATATTTAAAAATTTAAAAAAATTAAAAAAAAAGAAAAGGGGGGGGGGGGG